>NW_024424008.1:257072-306572 GCF_017311325.1 Ursus maritimus
TCCCACCCCCTCCCCTCTGAGGCCCTCAGTTTGTTTCTCATAGTCCATAGTCTCTCATGTTTCATTCACCCTTCTGATTACCCCTCTTTCTTTATCCCTTTCTTCCCCTACCGATCTTCCTAGTTCTTATGTTCCATAGATGAGAGAAATCATATGATAGTTGTCTTTCTCTGCTTGACTTATTTCACTTAGCATTATCTCCTCCAGTGCCGTCCATGTTGCAGCAAATGTTGAGAATTCGTTCTTTCTGATAGCTGAGTAATATTCCATTGTATATATGGACTGCAACTTCTTAATCCAGTCATCTGTTGAAGGGCATCTCGGCTCCTTCCACGATTTAGCTATTGTGGACATTGCTGCTATGAACATTGGGGTGCATATGGCCCTTCTCTTCACTACGTCTGTATCTTTGGTGTAGATACCCAGTAGTGCAATGGCTGCGTCATAGGGTAGCTCAATTTTTAACTTTTTAAGGGACCTCCGTACTGTTTTCCAGAGTGGCTGTACCAGCTCACATTCCCACCAACAATGTAGGAGGTATCCCCTTTCTCCACATCCTCTCCAACAATTGTTGTTTCTTGCCTTGTCTATTTTTGCCATTCTAACTGGCGTAAGGTGGTATCTCAGTGTGGTTTTGATTTGAATTTCCCTGATGGCTAATGATTTTGAACATTTTTTCATGTGTCTGTTAGCCATTTGTATGTCTTCATTGGAAAAGTGTCTGTTCATATCTTCTGCCCATTTCTTGATTTGTTTATCTGTTTCTCGTGTATTGAGTTTGAGAAGTTCTTTGTAGATCTTGGATACCAGTCTTTTATCTGTAGTGTCATTTGCAAATATATTCTCCCATTCCGTGGGCTGCCTCTTAGTTTTTTTGACTGTTTCCTTGGCTGTGCAGAAGCTTTTTATCTTGATGAAGTCCCATAAATTCATTTTATCTTTTATTTCTCTTGCTTTTGGAAATGTGTCATGAAAAAGTTGCTTTGGCCGATGCCATAGAGGTTGCTGCCTATGTTCTCCTCTAGAATTTTGATGGATTCCTGTCTCACATCAAGGTCTTTCATCCATTTGGAGTTTATTTTTGTGTATGGTGTGAGAGAGTGGTCAAGTTCCATTCTTTTGCATGTAGCTGTCCAATTTTCCCAGCACCATTTATTGAAGAGACTGTCTTTTTTCCACTGATTGTTTTTTCCTGCTTTATCAAAGATTAGTTGCCCAAAGAGCCGAGGGTCCACTTCTGGGTTCTCTGTTCTATTCCATTGGTCTATGTGTGGCAGGAGGACTTCCAGATGGAGGTCTCACCATAGTTCTTTTTGAAACTTGATGAAGCTGGAAGGCCCTCCTCACTCAGCCTGAGCAGCTGTTATGCCCAGCTTCCTCTAACTCTCCATCTAGGTCCTTGCTGGTTTTCTCTTACTTTTTCTCAGTGTTCCCTGATGTATGATATGTCAAATGAAGTTTTGAGAAAAACAAGTATTTGAAAAAAGAAAGTGAGAATTTATTTGTAGAGTTCAAAGCTGTCAGACTTCAGAAGCTATGCTCACAAATTCCGCAACCTAACATACATTTATAGGGGAACAAATCACACAATAGGTTACCATGACTATTAGGTTTACAGTAATCTGTTTATGGTGAATTGCTGATCATCATGTTCACAAAGGTCAGGATTTATTTTAAGATATCACCATAACAAAAATCTGGTATAGAACTGTTCTTTTAGGAGTCTAAGTATACAGGAAAGATTCAAGGTTTTTATTATTTTGGGGATCAGGCTGATATTGTAATTTTGGATTTGTCTCTAGTTGCAATTTCTTTTTCTTTGTCTGCTTTCTTTAGCCTTGGTAAGTTAAACATTTGGTATTAGGAAAGTAGAAAAAAGTGCCAAGCTATCCTCCTCTCTCTCTTCTTCCTTTTTCTCCTCCTTCTCCCCTTCCGCTCTTGCCCCCATCCTTTCCTTCTTTCCTACCTCCCCTCACCTTCCTCTTCTTCTTGTCCTCTCCTTCTCCACCTCCACTTCCTCCTAGTCTTCATAGTAGTTGTCGCGTCTTCTTCTTCTTCTTCTTCTTCTTTCTTCTTCTTTCTCTCCTTTCCTTCTTCTTCTTCCTCTACAGTGCTTAAGAGATGAGGTAGGAGATGTTCCCTGAGCTAGAGTGCTGCTACATACTGTCTGTGCCTCTGGTTATGTCCCTGTTGATCCAGTGAAGACCGGAGAAGAAGCTCAGTGGTTAATAATGGAGGAAACTCTGCACTGCTAGAACCGAGTACTGAAGAAAGTGCACAGTGCCAAGCAATGGAAAAATAGCATATTCTGTGGGAGTCCGTCAACAAAGTACACAGAAACTAGGAAGAGAAAACTCTTCTCCCTCCAGTGTTCCTCCACTGCCTTCCACTGACGAGTCTTAACATCATGTCAGGTGACAAAAGAAAAGTATTGACATTACAGAGTCCAACACCATCATCATAGACAAGCAAAAAGGAATTTGGAGCTGAGAGATGGTAAATAAATAATGAGCCCGTCACCTTTATGGGTGACTATTGGACCATCCCTGCAGACCCAACTCTGAAGCCTTATCAAATATATCTCATGGTAGTCCATCCAGGAAAATAAGGAGGGAAATCTTTATTCATTGGACCTTATTTACCATTGGTCAATGTTTATCCTATGAGTTGTTAATTCCCCATACTTTTTCACATGTATGAATACCAAGTGAATACCCGAGAATGTGTCATGCCTCGTGTCAGCCCTGGGGCAAGAAGCAAGAGGAACACAGTGCAGGCCTAAGGCAAGAGGTTATCATGTGCTCCCTTTGTGGAGCCAGCCAATGAGCCATGGGTCTGGTTGTTGCAACAATGTCTGGACACAAGGCCAAAAGATTTGAAGTGGTACACTCTGAGAAGCTGAGTCATGACAATATCTCAAACCCTGATGTTCTCACCAGGAGAGGTTGTAGGTTGACAGAAGGCTGGTTGTCTCCAAGTGAGGTCTGAGCCATCTCTCCCTGTCAAACTGAAAAGCCACTCTGTTCTTTTCTGGTGCAAACTTTAGTTCCCATTTAACTCCATAAATCAATGAGGGTGGCATAGTTACCAAATTCGATTTCTTTACTTTTTTTTTTTAACCTCAGAGAAGAGAAATGGGTCAGAAAAAGGTTTCCATGGGCCAAGGGTTTTTGAAAGGATGGAGGTAGCTCCAGGACAATGGGGGAATTTCCACAAGCATATAAAGATGTAGAAGGGCCTCAGAGAGAGCCGTTGAGAGCAACTCCTTTTATAAGGAGTATTTTCATTGTGAAATTCATAGCTTTTACGTTAAAATTATGATATTAACAGTAAATAAAAAGAGGAATGATGGAAGGGAAGAAATGGAGGAGGGGGGGGGAAGCAATTTGAATTGGAGAAAGAAAGAGAGGAAGAAGATAATCATTTCTTTAATATTTTACCTAAATTTTCTTCGGTAAATTTTCCTTTAACCTAAATTTAGTCCTTCTAGGGGCAGAGTACTCACTGCCTTGCTCCCGAAAACAAAAGAAAACAAAACAAAATAAAAACACCAGTTGTTTTTGTCGTTGTTGTTGTCGTTTTTCTAGTTCCAGCTGCTTTTCCTCCTGATGACCTTAAAGCCATTTCTGGATCTAGAGATCAAGGAATTTTTAACCTAGAATGATGCAGATGGATTCAAGGAATGCTGGGATGTGTAGGATAGACATAATCAGGCCATATAATTCCATTACAATCCCAGACGGATGCTGGAATAAGTACATCAAGGTTAAGAATTTGTGCTTTTTTAATGCTCTGTGTGTATGTATACACACACACCTTTGTCTGTCTCCAATATATATATTGGAAAGTGGAAAATCAATTTTCACAATCAAATTATAAGCCTCTTTTCTCTAATTTTCTGCCTCGCCCAGATGGGGCTTCGTGCTCAGTGGGGAATCTGTGTGGGATTGTCTCTCTCCTCTCCTTCTGCCCCGCCCCCCACTCCTGTGCATGCTCTCTCTTTCAAATAAATGAATAAATCCTTAAAAAAACAGCAGATAATTATATTACTGGGTGCTGAAAAACACTTAGTAGGATTCATTAAGTAAGCTTATTAAAAATCAATAAAATTAGAATACATGTATATTTTTAAATCTTGAAAGTTTTCCCAGAGATCTAGCAACCAACTGTTGTTCTAACAGGTGAAACATTAATGCCATTTCGTTTCAAAATCAAGATCTGAATGGTCACTTTTAATTTTTCATAGTCCAATAAATTAAATGAAATACATTGTGTGAATAGTAGGAAAATTACCAGTCATCATTATTTTTACTTACATATGCTAAATGCAAATAAAATCAAAAATAAAAATCTACAATAATTCATACAATAATTTGGTAAAATACATATTAATGCAAGATAGAAATGTTTTTCTCAATCAAACAATATGTATGTGGAAATAGAAACAGGGATATATTTTATTTATAAAAGCTACAAAATATACATTTTAAAATTATAGAAATAAATTTAATGCAAATAATTTTATTGAAAAATTTTTAAACAGTGTTAATAAGTGAAACATCTATCATATATTCTTGGATGTGAAAGCTTATCATCATAAATGTTGATCTCTCTTACATTTAATCTATAAAAATAATGTAATTCTTGTTAGGATTCCAGAGCTCTTGTTTGTTTTATAGAGAGGGGGAGCACTTTATACCATATGAACTAAGTCAGACTATGAGGCTAATAATAGATCAATGATATGTGATTGTATACATGACATATATTACAATCCATGAAAAGGTCTGTAAAGCGATGTACACACACGTTGAATGCCATCAGATGTTTCAGTCTTCCGTTTCTCTGCTGTGTTGCTGTTTAACTCCTAGAGTTTCCTCAGTTATTGGGGTGTAGATGTGTGTGTAGGAAATTAACACAAAACAACCACCAAGACACACTTGGAAGGTTGGGAAGACCTGATCCTGGGCTCTCTATGCCGTGGATCTGTAGTGAAACAGTGGAGAGACCACTGCCATTCTCTGAACCTGTAAGCTTCCTAAATGTCCACATGCATGCTTGCAAGGACAGTGGGCATCCATGTATATGTGCTTATGTGTACCCGAGTCACATTTCATGCATGGTGAACTGAGTTCTTGTTGTGGAAACCTTAGTACCAGGTAGCCTTGAGCCACCAAATGTGGAGGGCCTCCTCCTCATTGAGCCCAACCCACCTTCTTGGACTGTAACCTCTTGAGTATTTCTCTCGAATCTCCTTCATCTTGACACTATAGAGAATCGGGTTTATCAGTGGAGGAAGCAGGAAGTGGACATAGGAGAGAAGAGTATGGGCAGGCTGAGGTACTGGCACCCTGAGACGGTCAATGAGGGCCAGGAGGATCATGGGCACATAGAAGAGGAGCACAGCAGAGAGGTGGGCAGCACAGGTTTGAGCTGCCTTCCAGCGATCCTCCCTGGGTCCAAAACCTTGCAACACCCTGCCAATTAGGCCATAGGAGAAGAAAATCAGCAGGGGTCTAATCCCATAGCTGACAGAACCACCAAAGAGGCTGTAGACTGCACTCCAAGCTCCGCAGGCCAAATGGGCTATATCTGGGTGCAGGCAGTAAGAATGGGTCAGAATCTGAGGGTGGCAGTAGGGCATGTGGGCAGGAGGAATGGCAGGGGCAGGTGGAGACCAAGCATCGGAAGCGATAGCCACACCAATCTTGCGCGGACATCGATGAGGAGGCGTTGGGTAGTGGAGAGGGCGGCAGATAGCTAGCTCGATCCAAGGCCATGGCGAAAAACAGAGGACTCCATGACAGAAAAGACGTGGACAAAGAACATCTGTCAGGAGGCAAGCTGAGGCAGGGACAGCACGACGCCAGCAAAGGCAAGACCCAGCAGGGTGGGCATCAGGGCGTGGCCAAGCCAACATCAGATACAGCACTCAGCAGGAAGAGGAAGAAGTACATTGGGCGGTGCAAGGTGGGATCCAGGGCAATGACCCAGAGGATAGTACCGTTGCCCAGGGCAGAGAGAAGGTAGATGGTGATGAGTGGTACTCGTCCACCAGGAGGGACAGCTGACAGACCTGGCATGCCCACCAACAAGAAGGTGGGGGCCATTGAAGTGTTATCAGGGGCTGCCTGCATGGGGAATGTTGACATAGCTTGGATCCCACTTTGAACTCTGGAACCTGAAAACTGATTGGAAAGATTTACTTACCATTTTGACACCTTTGCATGATGCTATCTAAAACAGCCTTCCTCCTCCTTCCCCAGCCCCAGCACACACACCGCACACATTCCCTCCTTCCCGGCATACACGCACATTCTACTATGTATGCCATGCTCATCTCTGGTCTTGGCAGTTTCTCTAAAGCTGTCCTTAAATCTGTTCCTCGTCCTAAATTGTTCCCCACTTTCCTTTAACCTTGCCTTTTCTTGAAGCTTTTTCCAAACTCATGTCCCGCCATCAATGGAAACACCTGTAAGAGGGTCTATACTCCTATAAATACTGTTTTGGCTCCCCTTACCCCCAGACATTCTGACTTCCATATTGCCTCAACAACTCACATTTCAGGGGACTTTAAGTGGTCTCATTAAAGTCACCAAATATCCCTTGAGTACTAAAGCAAGGGGCACTCATATTTCCCAAACTAATGTATTTTTCAATGACCTTTGGCTGTTATAAATCCAGCTCCCTTTTCTTCTTAACTCTACCTGGTAGACGTTAACTGCTCAGTTCCCTTGCTGCGTCCTGCCCAAGGTACATCTTGGCATTGATAGATCTTTGGGTCTCTTTCTTTTCTTCAGTGGTCTTAGGTACTCTCGTGACATTAACTAAATTCTGTAAACTGATGAATCACAAATATATCCTCCTAGATCATTGTATATTCATCTCACCCTGGAAATCTCTACTCTTATGTCCCATTTATTTTTATTTTTGTTTACATTTTATTTATTTTTTGTTTCATTTTATTTTTGAGAGAAAGAGAGAGAAAGCAGGGGCTGGGGGAGGGGCCAAGGGATAGGAGAAACAGACTGCCTGCTCAGCAGGGAGCCCAAAGTGGGGCTCTATCCCAGACCCTGGGATTATGATCTGAGCTGAAGGCAGATGCTTAAAACCACTGAGCCACCAGGTGCCCCACTCCCATTTATTAAAACTCACGTAAGAGAACAGATCTTCACAAATGCATCTTAAAACCTCTTCCAGTTTCCTCAGGAGATGGTGGTAGGAAATTACAACAATGACACAAGAAAAAAGTAAAAAGGAATATATCTTGATTCCTAAGTCAGGTGGTGATATCACCACTCACCAATTTCCAAAATAAAAGCCCCACAATTAACCTCACTTCACATATAATGTCCAAACTAGTTTTTCTATTTCAACAAGAAGGACTGAGCAATACACTATAGTCTTCATCTCCTCTCGCGGGTCAAATGCCCAAAAAAAGTTAGAACTGAAATTCCAGACAAAGGACAATGAAAAATGTGATGTGGGGAAAAGAAAAACAAAGACATGCTGTTATGTTCTTAGGGGAATAATGTGGATGTAAATTAAATCAAATATTCTACTTGAAATTCTCTAAATGTATATATGCTAAAAATATCAAGTTAAATATTTTAAAATTAAATGTTAAACTTTCAAAAGCATAAGGGAAAGTAAATGAAACAAAGATCTTAATCATCTAACAGAAAGCATTAAAAAGGAATGAAGAGGGGCCTCTGGGTGGCCTCAGTTGGTTACATCTGAATTTCGAATTTGGCTCAGGTCACAACTCAGTCAGGGTCATGAGATGGAGTCCCGCCTAAGCTCTGAGCTGAGCGTGAGCCTGCTTAAGATTTCTCTCCCTCTGCCTTGCTCCCCTCCCTTTAAAAATGGATTCAATAGGAACAGATACTCATTTGTAGCATGATTGAGTGAGGGGTTGAAAATCTCCTCTCCTGAAAAGCAACCTGCAAAAACTAGTAAATCTCTCAATAATACCATGTTTTAACATAATGGAAAGCCATCAGACACATCAGCCCTTCATGAAAACTGCAGAACTTGAAATAACTCCACGTTATTGGCATTCTGGCATGGGGCTGCCCTTGTTATCCCCACTGCCTCCAGTCCTGTCAGCAGGGTAACACAGGGACAGCTTGACAGCCTTGTTCCACTGCCTGAGTTTTGGTTTCCTTGATTTGGAGCTTGTAGGTCAGTGGTGATGTCTGGTGGCAGGCCAGTGGGGAGGCCCGAGTGCTCTACTTAGCTTGAGGTTGTGGCCGTCTTCTGGGGTGCAGCCATGGATCAGCCGGACTAGCTGGGTATGGTGCTGCTAGGAGTTCTAGTGAACTGGCAGATGGATTTCCAGCCATAACATCAGTTACAAAAGCTAAAGGACTAAACACTCCTCACAAAAAGTGACAACGTTAGATAAAGAAAGCAAGGAATAACTATATTCTCTGCACATTGATCATACACTGATAGGTTGAAGGTATGTAAGTTGAGAGTAAAAGATGGAAACATATGGTCACTAGAAACAACAACTATAAGATAGCGATGTGGCTATACAAGTATTGACGAATGCTTCCCAAGAACTATTATGAGACTCATGACCATATGTTAAGCAAATAATAAGCTCTGAAAAATAGAGCATTCAAGGAAAGAGTTTAGTAATCAAATGCACGATAAAAATTAATTTTGACGCAAATTTTCCAGTACAAACAATCACTGTGCTACCTGGTAACCAGGCATAAGCAAATCATGTAAATGAATGTACTAGTATTAGTTTGATACAAAAGCCAAGAGTTTGCAATTCTTTTCTTTTTCTCTCATTTTTAAGACCCTTCACTTAACCTCATGCATGGGCACTGAAGAAACTCCAGAAGGGTACATGCCAGCAAGGCTTCCATATTACAGTACCAAGATTTACTGGCTGGGAAAAAGGCAGCCCAAATTAAGTTGCTTCTCTTAGCTGCTTCACTCTAGAATGGAGAACTGGTAACGCACTTCTGAAACAGCTGGGCTGCCCTCAAGCAGTGAGAGTGTTAGAAGGAGCTGGATCCTGGGACTGAGTGGCAGTGAGACTCACACATACCAGCCCACTTGCAAAAGCGAGGAGCAAAATTGAAGTGGAGAGTGTATTTACCGATTGCCCTTGATGTTCTTAGATGAACTCTCGTTAGAGGCAGATCTTTTGGAAAGATAGTACGAGGTAGAAGAGGCAGGAGAATCTTAGTCTCTGGCTTCATCAGGACTAATTGGTTTTCCATTTACCATCTATAATGAAGTTTAGTATTACCTACCTACCTACCTATTCTCTCCTCTCCACCCCCTCCCCATCTCCTCCGGTCCTCTCCCTCTCCACCCTTCTCCTCACCTCCTTCCTCCCTTCCCCTCCCTATTACATACTCATTATCCTTATTAAAACACATCAGCCTCTGAATCTGGCCCCAGTCCCATACACACACACATCTTCGTGACTGTCCACACCCTCATCAGACAGGTTGGTAAATGCTTTTCAAGAGGACCTTTTATTTTCCACAGTCCTCTCAGTTCCCTGAGAACCTCAGAAGCCCTGCCTCAATATAAATGTGTATTCACACAAGGACTTTCTGAGGACTTACTGTCAAATCCCCTATTCCTCCCATTTAAGGAGTTCCCTCCAGGCCTTCTCATTTTCTTAAAAATAATAGCTTTATTGAGAGGTAATTCACATACCCATTAAAGGTACAATTCAGTAGGTTTTAGTATATTCAAAGAGTTGTGCAACAATCACTCCACTTTAGAACACTTTCATCACCTCAGAAGGGTGATGCCACTCCCAATTCTCCCCCAACCGTCCACCCTTTCCACTCCTGGCCCCAGCCCTTGGCAATCACTGATCTATTCTTCTGTCTTAATGGATTTGCCTGTTCTGACATTTGCATAAATGGAATCATACAATATGTGATGTTTTGTGACTGGCTTCTTTCATTCAAACGTAATGTTTTCTCGTTATTGTACATACCAGTACTTCATTTCTTTATTGATGAGTAATATTCCATGTACGGATAGACCGCATTTTATTTACCTCCTCATCAGCTGATGGGCGTTTGGGGTTGTTTCCACCTTTTGGGCTCTCATGAACAATGCTGCTAAGAATATTCATGCGTACAAAGTTTTTGTGTGGCTGTGTGTTTTCATTTCTCTTGGGTATATCTAGGAGTGGAAATTGCTGGGTCATTTTTGACAAGATTGTGTTTTGACTTTGAGGAACTGCTAGACTGTTCTTCCAAGCAGCTGTATCATTTGACAGTCCCACTAGCAGTGTCTGAGGGTTTCAGTTTCTCCACATCCTCACCAACACTTGTTACTATTTGGTTTTGATTTAGCTATCTAAATTTGAAGTGGTATTGCAGTGTGATTTGATCTTTATTTCCCTGATGGTCAGTAATGTCGAACATCTTTGCATGTACCATTCATCCTTTTATATCTTCTTGAGAAAGTCTATCAATATATTTTGGCCCATTTTTAATCAGGTTATTTATCTTTTATTACTGAGTCGTAAGAGTGCCTTCTATGTTCTAGGATACAAATCCCTTATCAGATATATGATTTGCAAGGACTTTTCTCCCTTTCTATGGGTTGTCTTTTCACTCTCTTGGATGATGTGTCATTTGAAGCAAAAAGAAAAACAACAACTTTTTAATTTTAAATGTAAGCCCACATTATCTGTTCTCCTTGGTTTTGTTTGGATGTGTAGTATGTCTTAAAAAATTGTGTGATCCAAGGCCACAAAGGCTTACACCTGTTTCCTTCTACCTTGTTTTATAGTTTTAGCTAGTACTTTTAGGCTGATTGTTTTGAATTAATTTTTGTCTATTTTATAAATTTCGTATGGAAGTAGATGCTCTACCTGGATTTTCAGGTAACCAAACTACCTTTATGAAACTGAAGCCTTTTGAATTTGGGAGAAGAAGCAGGGCGCAGACTAGAAGAACCCTGTGACTGTAACACTTTCTCTTACAAAAGGTTACAGAGAGTGTCCATGGGCCAAGCCCAGCAATAACTATTTTCCTTTTGAGCTCTGGCTTGGCCATCAGCAGCTGCCATGCAAAGCTGGTGTTCAAGAAGGCCAGAGTCAAGCCAAAGGAGGCAGCAGTACAGCAAGCTGAAAAAGGGCTTTTCACGCAAAAATCCAGAAAGATGTATTCTTCCAGGTATCATTTTCAAGTTAGATGATGAGAATATTCCATTGGATAGTTGTTACCCAGACAAGTTTTCCTGGCCCCTCTGCTTGCCTGGCTAAGCATTTGAGCTATCTCCAGTTATCTCCAACACTAATGCTTTACTTTTCAACTCTACTCAGGATCTTTACTCACCTTGGGTGCTTATTAAAAACCTATCTTCCTGGGAAGACTGGGCGCCTGGGCCAGTGAAGCGCCCGCTCAGCTCAGGTCATGATCTAGGGGTCCTGGGACCAAGTCCCACACTGAGCTCCCTGTCAGCTTCTCCCTCTCCCTCTCTGACCCTCCCCACCACGCTTTGTATCTTCAACAAATAAATAAAATCTTTAAAAATATACCTATCTTCCTTGGTCCTGGGCCCCAGAATGGAAACTGTATGTTCAACAAGTAGCCCAGGTGGTCTTTGGTGTAGGCCTTTCCCTGGCTACTAATTTCGGCAACACCATGCTGAAGATTATCTGAGGATTGTGAGTTATATTTAACTCTACCCTTTAGGGTGTGGCTTTCTTAGCTAGGAGGTGTCACCCACAACTGTGGAAAGGGGGTGAGGGTGCTAGGGCTGGGGAAAGGAAGAATAAAGTGCCAGTACAAGAGAAATACGAAGAAAGAGTTTGGCAAAGAATATCTGAAGCCTTTTGAAAATTCTCAGAGGATAGAAGGTGGAGACAACTCCTTTCATATCTGAAAATCACCTTTATTATTATTTAACTAATATCTTTCTTAATATCAACACATGTAATATTGCTCCCCTCCTCTAGTCTTGTCCTGAGAAGTAGTATCCAGGTTAGTTTTTTGCAAATATACATTGGTAAAAATATGTAAGTATTGACATTTTAAAAATCATCTGTGCTACTAAAAGTCGTTACAGAGCTACCAGCGATCACAGCATATCCTTAGAAAGCAGCCTTTTTACTCTGGGAGCTTCTAGAGGGCAGAGGTTCTATTCATTCCCTGGCAATTCCTTGTGATGCCCATTCTTCCTCTAGACAGAGAAAGTTTTTAAAGAAACATCTCTTTTTCCAGGGTCAAGATTAACCTCTTGCGCACTTTCTAATAGGGGCTAGTTCCTCAGAGGCTTAGGTCCTGAACAGTGTGGATTGCTGAATTATGCACATACGTGATTGCCACTGTACAATGCAAACCTGCCGCAAATTAAAAACTTAGTGCAACTCTCCCAGAGGGTATCGGAATTACCTCAGTGTTTCAGTTTCTTATTTCTTTTTATTTTTAAAAGTTCAGCCTTTTAGGAAGGGCTTTAGAGTTTTAAAAAAAATGCATATGGTATCCTGAACTGTATATACATTCAAAATATTTAAAGGACGCTTTTGAAAATAGAAAAAAAAGTGCAAATGTAACTTTTTGCAGGTTTAAGTTCCGTTAAACACATATAAAAGAACACATGTGTTCAGATGAATTTCAAATATGTCTTTATCAGTGGCTATTTCTCCTCCAACAACATTCCATAATAGTTATTTTATGAGAAAATGCGCCCCGCATATACATAAATTGCTATCCCAGTCTTCCGGGAACATAATGCAATCATAGTTTGCAATGCAAATTTAGGAGACACTAGGTTCAGTAAATAGAGATTTATGAGATTGTCTCATTAGTATTTCTTGGTAAGCAGGTATTACACAAAAGGGTGAAATGAAACCCTCTATAGCATTTTGAGCATCCTACTCATAATGAGATGCGTAAACATTGCAAATCGGGGAGACTATAATAATGTTTTACATACTAATAGGTTAAGTTCAGTCCCATTTATTATACATTTGGTTCCCTATTTGTTGCTTGAGTGCTGTATTCATGCCAATCACCATTTTTCAGGACTTAAAATGGAAGCATCCATTTCTTTTCCTGGCTTAATGTTTTCATAGTGCCAGTTGAGTAAACATCTGCAGGGAAGACGATATGCTTTAGGCAGAGCAGAAATCTTGTATTTTTATCAAAGTGCTAGACCCCCTTTTGTTTGCATAGCCAAAAGGAAAAAAGATCTTCTATGTACTAAAACACACTGGGTTGTAAAACCCAGAAGAGTATGCTTTCTTTTCTTTTAAAAGATTTTATTATGTTTGCAATATATACTTATGTATGATGAGCATGGTTTCAGAAAGCAAAATACCCCACCAGGACCAAACCAGGCCAATTGCTTACAGAATAATGCAAACGCATATAAGATTCAACTTTCTATACTTTTCTTGGCAGAAAAATCATTACTATCCCAAGGACATTGTTGGATTTCTTTAAAATTTGCTTACCCTGGATACTAGGTATGTGTGCCTAAACAAATAAAAATGTTCATGTCTGGGACTGTTCTTCTCTCATATCTTTCAGGGAAAGTCCTAACTAGTGTATAGTTTCATCAGGTCCTAAAAAATAGCTAAGGTTAACTCAACTTGGATACACAATTCAGAAGAATCAAAATTGAAAGCAAGATCCTTATTTGTATAATGACTTGTGTGACAGAAGAGCTTCACTGAGAAATTACACTAGGCTATCTTTGCTCAGCAACAGGCTTGAGAAGGAAGAAAGTGAGTGGCATTGGGCCTCCACTTCTAAAGATGCTAAGGACTTCCCCTTTTCCAGAGCAGAAGTACAAAGCCTTTGGATTTAGTCTACCATGTATTAATTCTGCATCTCCAAAAATGTAGAACTAGATTACCTGAGAAGGGGAAGGGATTAAAGGAGCAGGTGAGGAAGGGTAGAGAGGCAGTCAGTTTGGAACGGGTTAGGATGGATGCCTCTTCCAAACAGCATTTTCCAAGATGGCAAGACTCTCCAATGAAGGAGCGCCCATGTGGAGCCACATACTGAACACTATGCACCTGGTCTTGTGGTCCTCAATCAAGACCGCACTGTCAGGACTGTATAGGGACTATTAGGAGCCTTCCAATATGAGAGGCTTTCAACAGGATCCTCTGCAAAGTGGAAAAAGTAGATCCACTGGCTTGGATTTATCAAGCTTGAGTTTTATACTTTACTGATGCCAGCACTATGGCTCTTGGTCATATCTTTCCTAACCAGTAAGATATCTTAAATACAACTAATATTGCTCATTAAAAATGATTTCTAATATCTCTTTTGTTACCATACCAATTTCAAGAGGTTGATTCAGATTAACTTACGCCTACACCACACTCTTCAAACTCTAAACATTTCCACGTGAGTACCACAAATCCAATATAACATTGTGGCTTCAAGAGAGTGGGGTGCCAGCCCCAGCAGCACTCTACTCTTCAACTAGACACCACAGGTTCATGCAGGGATCGCCAATGGACTGATGACTGAGGCCTTTTCCCCCAATTTCTTGGGATTTCTTAAGTCCTCACATTTCGTTATCCTCTGGATTTTGAAGCCCCAGGGAAGGGGGACAGCTACTCAGAAATTACATTTGTATTCTCCTTGACCCAACTAATTTTTGTGTTTAAGCTAAAAATTAATTGGATTTTTTTTTTTTTAAGAGCGATGTGGCATTTCTTGTGCTCAAGTGTTAGGACCCAAATTCACATCTATTACATTGGTTTAATGACTTTCTCCCTCACTAGACTGTAAACTTCTTAAAGGCTAGATGAAATCTGTTTTATTCAGCACTGTATCTCCACACCACATTACATATTCTCAGTAAATATTTATAGAAAGATGGAGAGGGAAGGAAGTAGATGAAGGGAAAGGTGGGGGAGAAAATGGGTGGAATAGTGTTAAAAATAGAACTGCCGTAACTCCCCCTCTAGTGCGCCTCATCGTCCACTGTGAAGATTTCAACTTGAAACCCATGCAGACTTCCTCCAATATGTCACAGGCCCAGGGACATCTCTAAGACTAGATAAGGCACCAGAATGGAGAACTACACAATAGTCCTGTCTTCTCAAGCTAAAATAAATTTCACGCTCTTAAAAATACTCAGACAAATAGTAAGCAAACCATAAATCAAGAGCTGACAGCCACAGGTGCCACAGGGCTCATGAAGGCTGTGGGAGGCGGCTGCAAGGTCTCCTAGAACAACACTGTCCCTTACAGATGAGAAGAACTGAGGTGCGGGAGGTTGACGAGTCTCTACGGCACAGCAAGGATGATAGCTGATGATTTTAACCAGAATCCTCATTCCTTTGAACTAGTCCATGCTCTTCACCATATGAAGTTCTTGGGATGGGTTTCAGAAGAATGGCAGAAAGGTAAAGGTTAGAGATAGAAGTTTCAAACATGGGTGGCAAAAAGCAGCTGGAATGTAAAACTGATGGAAGGGCATATGGCAGAGTGGGAGGCCTGAAATCCCCAAAGCTTTGTAATGTCTAAGGCTCAATAAAATATAGCAAATCACAGATAGATGATGGAGAGGTAGATAATTTGAGTACCTCAGGCTGCCGAGCTGAGAACATATTCTGCTAAAGTCTGGAACAAGAATCTAGGAAGGTAAGTGAGCTTGAAGCCACTGGTGTGCAGTCTGGGGTGTCGTTGATGGTGGGGGAGGCTCTGCGAGTACCGTGAGAGGGCATATGGAAACTCTGCGCATTCCATGACAGCAGGAAGCCTAAAATTTCCCCTAAAATAAAGTCCCCTATTTTTTTAAAAAAGAGTAGAAATCATGAAAGAAAAAAAAGCTCAGTTGATGATTTAAACAGCAGATTAAACATAGATGAAGAGAGAATTAACCAAAAAGAAATTACATACAGTATAGCATAGAGACCAAAAATACACACACGTATACTTCACATATAGAAATAAAGTTCAGGGCGCCTGGGTGGCACAGCTGTTAAGCCGCTCCGCTCTCGGCTCAGGGCGTGATCCTGGCGTTAGGATCGAGCCCCACATCAGGCTCTTCAGCTATGAGCCTGCTTCTTCCTTCTCCCCGCTCCCCTGCTTGTGTTCCCTCTCTCGCTGGCTGTCTCTATCTCTGTCAAATAAATAAATAAAAAAATCTTAAAAAAAAAAAGGAAATAAAGTTCAAATTTATAGGGGGTATGATGAGAAAGACCAAAATATGTTTACTTGAGTTGCAATACAAGGAACAGAGAGATTATAGGAAAGAATAAAGGAGACGTTAGTCCCTTTGAAGAGACTGTGGAAGAATATTCCATGCATTCTCAAGTCAAGAAGCACCACCAAACAGGATAAATAAATGCAAAGACACACCTAAACACATCATAGTGAAACAGGGAAAGATACCTGGGGTAGAGACTATCTTAAGAGCAAGGAGAGAACAAAAGAAATCATCTACAAAAGGAGAGGCAAGTGGACCATAGCTGACTTTTCAACACCAGCAGTAGACCAAATTTCTTCAATGTGCTGAGAGAAAATAAAGAAAAGTGAACCTAAAACTGGCTCCAAAAACTGCCAAACAGGAATAAAGGAGAAATAAAAATATTTTCAGAAGAACAAAATCTCAAATTCTCCATAAACAATTTCTAAAGTATGTACTTCAAGAAAAAGGCAAATTTTCCAGAAGGCAATCTGAGATAAAAGAAGAAATGCTGATAAAAATAAATCGTATGATAATGATAAAGGCAACTCTAAACAAACATTGACAAAATAAAACAGTGTCATCAACAATACTGTGTAATTTGTAGTCCAAAGAAGATGAAGCTAAATACCAGTAGAAGCCCAAATGGCTTGAATTCAGAAAGTAAGGCCTATGCTTTCAAAAATTTTAAAGGTCTTGTATTTTTGAAAGAAGAAAAGCATGTTCAGTAATATACAGGTTACTTTATTAAAATTTCAAGTGTAAATATAAAATTATAGAGGCTCACCAAAGCCAGAGTTGTTCTTTAAAAGCCTCGAGCAAGAAAATATCAAAAAGTAAAAAATAAAAACAATATTAGGAATGAAGCCAGATACAATGCCAGATAAGGAAAAAATTTAAAAGACAATAAAAATAATGACGCTTTTATTAAAATAAATTTGAAAACAAACAAAATGAAAAACTGTAGAAAACTATCTTGCCAAAATAGGAAACCTTCATAGTCCCTGGCCCTCTAACACTAAAGAAATCGTGATTTAATAATTAAATCTTACCCCAAAGAAAAGATTAGACATCGCACGATATTTTCAAATATTCCAGAATCAGATCTTTCCAATTTTACTCAAAACTTACCATAGTGTGGAGGATGGGGAATGTAAATAGTCATCAAGCTTACAAAGGTAGTATAATCTTAATACAAAATTCTAGATAAAGCTGGTTAAAGGCAGGAAAACTATAGATAGTAGCATTTACAAATGTAGATGCAAAAATCCTGAACAAAATATTAACAAAACCAAACTAGAGTGAATACTAAAAAAAAAAATAATAAAAAATAACAATTTGCCAAATTGTTTTTTTCCTAGAAAATGCAGGAGTATTTAACACGAAAATTTACCACATTAACAGATTAAAGTAGAAAAACTATACAAGCATCACAACAGATACAGAAAAGTATTTGATAAAAATACTATATTTATTCTTACTAAAAACTTTTTAAGCAAATGTGGCATAGAAAATAAATTCTTTTTTTTTTTAATGATTTTTATTATGTTAGTCACCATACAGTACATCCCGGTTTCCAATATAAAGTTTGATGATTCATTAGTTGCGTATAACACCCAGTGCACCATGCAATATAAATTCTTTAATAAATGATAACTACTAAAAAGTCTTCAGCATACATCATATTCCACAGTGAACATTTCCTTGTAGAGGCATCTTCCTAATAATCAGAAAAACAAGACAAAAATAGTATGCCTTAAATATTCCTGATTCCTTTGTAATCAGGAATAAGAAATAAATATTCGCTCTTTCCCTCCCTCTCTTTTATATCAAGTTAATTTATGTAGGGAAGATGAGATTAAGAAATATAAAGTATAATAATTGACAGAAAGAAAACAACTGTCATTATTTGCCAATGTTATGATCTCCTTACATGGGAAAAACTACAATAATTTTTAGAAGTAATAGAGAGTTTCTCGGTGCAAGGAAGTTATATGTGCTGTCAACATACAATAATAATTGCATTTTCATGCATTGGCCACAAGCATATTAGGAAATGGAAGTTGTTTAAAGTTTTCTTGTTCATTTCCTCACTGCTGGTGCTATTTTTCTCTTTTTATATTTTAAGCTTTTGAAAGTAAAGGGGAAATATTGAGAAAATAATCAAAACACAGATGTAACATTGATGGTGACCACAAAACAATATCTAGACTAAATCTAACAAAGTAGAAAATAACCTTAATGAAGGAAGTCACAAAAATTTTCCTTGAAAGTTCATTAAGGAATACCAAAAATAAAAACAGAAAAGTCATGTTCATGGATATGGAGACTCACATCGCAAAAGATGTCAGTTGGCTCTTCAGTTGATCTAAGTTACCAACCAGAATCCCTGTTCCACAACTCCAAGCCCCAGATACAGCAAAGTACTAGCACCAGCTCATTGCACAGGAGACAAGGATTACATCTTATGACCTTCCTATCCTCTAGGCAATGGTCATCACATTTCTCTGTGTGCAACCATTCTGCATGTTTCTATTATGGCTGTGGTGACCATTCTTTCTAACCTGAAGCCTGGGTGGCACCACATTTATGCAGGATTTCAACCTTGGCACCATTGACATTTTGACCAGATAATTCTTTGTTGTAGGGGCTGCTCTTGTGCATGGTAGGATGGTTAACAGCATCCCTGGCCTCTACTCTCACTAGATTATAATAGCATCTACACACAACACGTCCCACTTGCAACCACCATAAATGTCTCCAGACATTGTCACATCCCTGCAAGGCAAAAAATCACCTCTACAGGTTTAGCATACAATGTGACAATGGGTACATTTCCTATGGACTTTCTCCCCTATTCACATGTCTTTCCACTGACTTTTTATCCAAATAGGACATCCCAGATGCAGAGAATCAGGAATCAGCAACATGCAAAGCCAGAACACAAAAAAGGAATGCCTTTTAAAACTGTAAGGGGAAATGAATTCCAACTGTGGCTAGAATGCTAATGATCATAATATTCTTGTTTCTCCTCTTCTTCTGGAACATACAAGTAGAATACATTTTAGCCTTCTTTCACTGAGATAGTCCATGTGACTATGTTTTGACAAGTGATATGTGGGGTGAAAGTGAAAGCTACTTCCAGGCCAGGCCTATAAAACCTTTCAGAATCCTCTGCATTCTCTCCCCTTGTCGCCTGGATGGATGCAGTCCCAGTGGAGGACTCCAAGCCCTCCCAGTGCAGTCTCCAAATGGAAGAAACCTGTCCCTAAATCATGTAAAAAAAAAAAAAAAAAAAAAAAAACTTCCAATAAATAACTGCACTTAACAACAATAAAACAAAACTTTATATTGATTCACTGAGATTTGAGGGTTTGATACAACAGCTTTATTCTAACTAATGCAGCTCCTGAATTTTGTACCCATACAACCATCAATTAAATGGGCAAATAGGAAGGAGGAAAAGCAAGTAAATTTCAAAATCTTACCTCCTCTGAAATCTTCTCAGAAAAGCAAAGTAGAGCATATACTCCATCAAAATAAGGAGTAAAACAAAGAATGAAGTTGTAGACTCCAAACAGCTTGCAATCAGATCCAGGAGTCAAATGAAGAGAATTCTCAGGGTGGTGGTGAAAAAATTCTGGTAAGATGGTTGGGCAGCAGACTAAGAGCAACCAAAAAGATGAGAGCAGAAGACAGAGGCTGTGCTGCTGCTGCTGCTCTTTTTCTCTTCTACTTCTTCTTCTTTCTTCTTTTTAAAGATTTTTATTTGACAGAGACAAAGGAGAGAGGGAACACAAGCAGGGTGAGAGGGAGGGGGAGAAGCAGGCTTCGCAAGGAGCAGGGAGCCCAATGTGGGGCTCAGTCCCAGGATTAGGGATCATGACCTGAGCCAAAGGCAGATGCTTAACAATTCAAGCCATCCCAGGCGCCTGGCAGGACAGAGGCTTCTGAAGGGACCCTTAGATAAATGGAATTAATAGGTTATCTGGAAGTCTTTGTTTTATACTGGTAGGTTTTATATAGTTCTACCAGAGAGTCTGGAGTTACATTAGTGATTAAACACAAAAACCTGAGGCAATTGGGGGCACATGGGTGGCTCAGTTATTTAAGCATCCGACTCTTTGATTTCCCGGCTCAGGTCATGATTTCAGGGTCAGGATTGAGCCTCGAAGTTGGGCTCTCATCAGCGTGAGACTGCTTGGGATTTTCTCTCTCCTCTCCCTCTGTCCCCTCAACCCCACCACCCCACCCCCTGCTTCACGCCTCTTAAAAACAAAACAAAAACTGTGGCACCGACTCCAAGGAAAAGAAAAAGCTGGAACAAAAAAAGGAAATATAATCATGATACACTTGACATTTATTGTTACAGTGTTTATGTAGTCATAGCAATGTATATTCTGAAATACTGACTTATGCCCAAGTTATTACACGTCTATATGGAAGAATGCAAAGAGGGACACTCTCCAGGGGACTGTGAGGGACAGGAGGGGGAATTCATAAGACAAGCAAGTTCTTGTCTTCCATAGTAGGAAGTTCTGAATAATGTTTACAATTGAAAATCAAGACATAGCAGTGTAAACATATTATTTAGAAATATTGAGGCAAATTGCTTTCCCCAAAAAAAAAGAAATAACAACTAAGCAGGAATGGAAGTGGTCGCTTATGGGAGAGAAATCAGGGGCAGAAAAGTTGGGAAAGTGCTGGTGTTCTTGGTATTAGCCACTTAGTATTATTTGATATATGTCAAAATTACCTTGTTTAAAAATTAGATTTTAATATTTAGGAGATGAAAGAAGGAAGGAGAAAGAAAGAGAGAAGAAAAAATAAAGAAAAGAAAGAACAAGAGGAAAGAATGAAAGAAAGAAAGAAAAAGAAAAAGAAAAAGAAAAGAGAAAAAGAAAAACAAGTTGGGCAATTCATATAAGAAATAGTAATGATACAAAAAAAATTATTTACTTTCAAATCAAAGAAAATGGAAATTAAAATAAGATAATTTATTTTAACCCGTAAACTAGAAAAGGTTTTTAAGAAAAGGAAAGAAAGAGTCATGACTAAAGATGCATGGGAAACACTCCCTGCCACATGAGCTTGCCTAGCTCTCCCAGGAGGCCAGTCTGGCTTTCTGCACTCTCCCCACTCTGCCAAGCTCATTCCAAACGTGCACTGCAGATACTGTTTATAACTGCGGACTCTTCCCAGCTAAGCTTGAACTAGAACTTCAGGATCTTACTCAATACAACCCTCAAGATAGTCATAACCAATTGATCAGAATTAATATGTAAGATTAAACAAAACTATTTGCCATCCTGAATAGAAATACAAAGATAATATTGTTCTACCCAAAATTCTCTAGTAGAACTCAAAGCTAAAGATTTTGTGCTAATGCTTTGTCAGAGGCAATAATCTTAAAGTAAAGCATTAATGAAGGAAAAGGGAAGTGAGTCAGGGAAGGAGGACAGCAATACATTGGTGTGTTATCAAGCAGTACAGCTGCTTGCTCAAACAAACTCTCTCCAGGGAAGTGACATGTAACACTGCTCCTCAGAACAACCATTAAGTGCAGGAAGGATGAACAACTTCTGTTCGTCCCTTCCTCTCTTCCTCTCACTGGTCAGAGTCCACCCCACAGGACATTAGCCCTCACCCCTTTCTAGACTGTATTACCTGACCTCTCCAGATTGTGCCTCTCAGGAGTGCAGTGGCCTCTGTGATACAGTCCAGCCAGAGACCAGAACAGCATCCCTCCTTCCGGGTGGCAGGAGCAATGGTGGTCATGAGAGTTGCCAGGTGGCTGCATCAGGAAGCAAGTGCAACCAGGACCAAAAAGATTCAGGTGGTATAAACTAGGCTCTGATACAAGGCGATCCTTATTTGCAAAAATGTTTAAAGTCTTTGTAAAATATAGATATTTACAGGTATATACTTGCATAGAGAACTGAGCAATATGCACACAAAACATTTATAGAGGTTACATCTGAGTGGTTTTTTTCTTTTTGCTTATCTATATTTTTAGATTGCTGAAATAAACTTTTATTTCCTGTATGAAATGAAGAAGGAGAGATAAATCCTTTAAACTTTAGAGTATAATATTTAATAAATCTACAAAGAAAATTTTAAAAGATGGTGCTCATTAACAAAATGTAAAATTAAAAATGACTTTTAAGAATTTTTGTAATATGCCTCAAATATGTATTGAATAATGAATATCAAATAGAAAAATGGACAAATGGAATAAATAGGAAATCCATTTAAAAGTATGTATATGTATGAAAAAAATTATTACAGTAAAAACCATTAGAAGACCATTTTTTAACCCTCAAACTGACAAATATGTTTAAAAATGATAATACCCAGTTTGGCAAGGGTAAAGGAGAAAACTTGTGTCATGCATTGACGGTAGGGATGTAAAAAGTTTATATACCCTGAGAACAATTTAGGAATACATAGTGTTATGGACTAAATTGTGTGTTTCACCTCCCACCAAAATCCATATGTTGAAGCCCTCACGCCCGATAATGCTATAGTTGAGATAGAGCCTTCGGCGCAGTAGCTAAAGCTGAGGGCAAGGATGGTTCCAAGTTGCTGGATAGGTTCTGGTGGTGGGGTGAAAGATCTGAACTCACTCTATCTCCATGTGCGTCAAAGAGGTAGGGTTATGGTGAGGATTTTCAAGATGGCGGCCATTTGGTGCTTGTGTTTGTGTAGGTGTGAATAACCATTTGCATTAAGTATGCATATTAATTGGAATAACTTGGCTCTGTGAGTACAAGGGCACTGCATACACTGTGTACATATGCTGAGCTCCAAAGCTGATAGTGTGAAATGCTACATCAGTGTGTAGATAGATGGGTGTGTATAGGCAAAATGTGTGGGTTTGAAGAGGTGCGGACAATCTGTTGGTGCTTTCATATGTACCTAGGTAGCTCTGGTTCTGAGGCCCTCCCACTTCCTATCAGGAGAGGCAAGAGGACTTCCAGATGGAGGTCTCGCCATAGTTCTTTTTGAAACTTGGTGAAGCTGGAAGGCCCTCCTCACTCAGCCTGAACAGCTAAGCTTATGCCAAGCTTCCTCTCACTCTCCATCCAGGTCCTTGCTGGTTTTCTCTTACTTCTTTTTTCAAGTGTTCCCTGATGTATGATATGTCAAATGAAGGTTTGAGAAAAACACAATTTAAAAAAAGAAAGTGGGGATTTATTTGTATAGTTTAAAGCTGTCAGACTTCAGAAGCTATGCCTCACAAATTCCACAACCTTTTATCTGTAGTGTCATTTGCAAATATATTCTCCCATTCCGTGGGCTGCCTCTTAGTTTTTTTGACTGTTTCCTTGGCTGTGCAGAAGCTTTTTATCTTGATGAAGTCCCATAAATTCATTTTATCTTTTATTTCTCTTGCTTTTGGAAATGTGTCATGAAAAAGTTGCTTTGGCCGATGCCATAGAGGTTGCTGCCTATGTTCTCCTCTAGAATTTTGATGGATTCCTGTCTCACATCAAGGTCTTTCATCCATTTGGAGTTTATTTTTGTGTATGGTGTGAGAGAGTGGTCAAGTTCCATTCTTTTGCATGTAGCTGTCCAATTTTCCCAGCACCATTTATTGAAGAGACTGTCTTTTTTCCACTGATTGTTTTTTCCTGCTTTATCAAAGATTAGTTGCCCAAAGAGCCGAGGGTCCACTTCTGGGTTCTCTGTTCTATTCCATTGGTCTATGTGTGGCAGGAGGACTTCCAGATGGAGGTCTCACCATAGTTCTTTTTGAAACTTGATGAAGCTGGAAGGCCCTCCTCACTCAGCCTGAGCAGCTAAGCTTATGCCCAGCTTCCTCTAACTCTCCATCTAGGTCCTTGCTGGTTTTCTCTTACTTTTTTCTCAGTGTTCCCTGATGTATGATATGTCAAATGAAGTTTTGAGAAAAACAAGTATTTGAAAAAAGAAAGTGAGAATTTATTTGTAGAGTTCAAAGCTGTCAGACTTCAGAAGCTATGCCTCACAAATTCCGCAACCTAACATACATTTATAGGGGAACAAATCACACAATAGGTTACCATGACTATTAGGTTTACAGTAATCTGTTTATGGTGAATTGCTATCATCATGTTCACAAAGGTCAGGATTTATTTTAAGATATCACCATAACAAAAATCTGGTATAGAACTGTTCTTTTAGGGAGTCTAAGTATACAGGAAAGATTCAAGGTTTTTATTATTTTGGGGATCAGGCTGATATTGTAATTTTGGATTTGTCTCTAGTTGCAATTTCTTTTTCTTTGTCTGCTTTCTTTAGCCTTGGTAAGTTAAACATTTGGTATTAGGAAAGTAGAAAAAAGTGCCAAGCTATCCTCCTCTCTCTCTTCTTCCTTTTTCTCCTCCTTCTCCCCTTCCGCTCTTGCCCCCATCCTTTCCTTCTTTCCTACCTCCCCCTCACCTTCCTCTTCTTTCTTGTCCTCTCCTTCTCCACCTCCACTTCCTCCTAGTCTTCATAGTAGTTGTCGTCTTCTTCTTCTTCTTCTTCTTCTTCTTCTTCTTCTTCTTCTTCTTCTTTTCCTTCTTCTTCTTCCTCTACAGTGCTTAAGAGATGAGGTAGGAGATGTTCCCTGAGCTAGAGTGCTGCTACATACTGTCTGTGCCTCTGGTTATGTCCCTGTTGATCCAGTGAAGACCGGAGAAGAAGCTCAGTGGTTAATAATGGAGGAAACTCTGCACTGCTAGAACCGAGTACTGAAGAAAGTGCACAGTGCCAAGCAATGGAAAAATAGCATATTCTGTGGGAGTCCGTCAACAAAGTACACAGAAACTAGGAAGAGAAAACTCTTCTCCCTCCAGTGTTCCTCCACTGCCTTCCACTGACGAGTCTTAACATCATGTCAGGTGACAAAAGAAAAGTATTGACATTACAGAGTCCAACACCATCATCATAGACAAGCAAAAAGGAATTTGGAGCTGAGAGATGGTAAATAAATAATGAGCCCGTCACCTTTATGGGTGACTATTGGACCATCCCTGCAGACCCAACTCTGAAGCCTTATCAAATATATCTCATGGTAGTCCATCCAGGAAAATAAGGAGGGAAATCTTTATTCATTGGACCTTATTTACCATTGGTCAATGTTTATCCTATGAGTTGTTAATTCCCCCATACTTTTTCACATGTATGAATACCAAGTGAATACCTGAGAATGTGTCATGCCTCGTGTCAGCCCTGGGGCAAGAAGCAAGAGGAACACAGTGCAGGCCTAAGGCAAGAGGTTATCATGTGCTCCCTTTGTGGAGCCAGCCAATGAGCCATGGGTCTGGTTGTTGCAACAATGTCTGGACAATAAGGCCAAAAGATTTGAAGTGGTACACTCTGAGAAGCTGAGTCATGACAATATCTCAAACCCTGATGTTCTCACCAGGAGAGGTTGTAGGTTGACAGAAGGCTGGTTGTCTCCAAGTGAGGTCTGAGCCATCTCTCCCGTCAAACTGAAAAGCCACTCTGTTCTTTTCTGGTGCAAACTTTAGTTCCCCATTTAACTCCATAAATCAATGAGGGTGGCATAGTTACCAAATTCGATTTCTTTACTTTTTTTTTTAACCTCAGAGAAGAGAAATGGGTCAGAAAAAGGTTTCCATGGGCCAAGGGTTTTTGAAAGGATGGAGGTAGCTCCAGGACAATGGGGGAATTTCCACAAGCATATAAAGCATGTAGAAGTGGCCTCAGAGAGAGCCGTTGAGAGCAACTCCTTTTATAAGGAGTATTTTCATTGTGAAATTCATAGCTTTTTACGTTAAAATTATGATATTAACAGTAAATAAAAAAGAGGAATGATGGAAGGGAAGAAATGGAGGAGGGGGGCTGGGGAAGCAATTTGAATTGGAGAAAGAAAGAGAGGAAGAAGATAATCATTTCATTTAATATTTTACCTAAATTTTCTTCGGTAAATTTTCCTTTAACCTAAATTTAGTCCTTCTAGGGGCAGAGTACTCACTGCCTTGCTCCCCGAAAAAACAAAAGAAAACAAAACAAAATAAAACACCAGTTGTTTTTGTCGTTGTTGTTGTCGTTTTTCTAGTTCCAGCTGCTTTTCCTCCTGATGACCTTAAAGCCATTTCTGGATCTAGAGATCAAGGAATTTTTAACTCAGAATGATGCAGATGGATTCAAGGAATGCTGGGAGGATGTAGGATAGACATAATCAGGCCATATAATTCCATTACAATCCCAGACGGATGCTGGAATAAGTACATCAAGGTTAAGAATTTGTGTTACTTTTTTTAATGCTCTGTGTGTATGTATACACACACACTTTTGTCTGTCTCCAATATATATATATTGGAAAGTGGAAAATCAATTTTCACAATCAAATTATAAGCCTCTTTTCTCTAATTTTCTGCCTCGCCCAGATGGGGCTTCGTGCTCAGTGGGGAATCTGTGTGGGATTGTCTCTCTCCCTCTCCTTCTGCCCCGCCCCCCCCACTCCTGTGCATGCTCTCTCTTTCAAATAAATGAATAAATCCTTAAAAAAACAGCAGATAATTATATTACTGGGTGCTGAAAAAAACACTTAGTAGGATTCATTAAGTAAGCTTATTAAAAATCAATAAAATTAGAATACATGTATATTTTTTAAATCTTGAAAGTTTTCCCAGAGATCTAGCAACCAACTGTTGTTCTAACAGGTGAAACATTAATGCCACTTTCGTTTCAAAATCAAGATCTGAATGGTCACTTTTAATTTTTCATAGTCCAATAAATTAAATGAAATACATTGTGTGAATAGTAGGGAAAAATTACCAGTCATCTATTTTTACTTACATATGCTAAATGCAAATAAAATCCAAAAATAAAAATCTACAATAATTCATACAATAATTTGGTAAAATACATATTAATGCAAGATAGAAATGTTTTTTCTCAATCAAACAATATGTATGTGGAAATAGAAACAGGGATATATTTTATTTATAAAAGCTACAAAATATACATTTTAAAATTATAGAAATAAATTTAATGCAAATAATTTTATTGAAAAAATTTTTAAACAGTGTTAATAAGTGAAACATCTATCATATATTCTTGGATGTGAAAGCTTATCATCATAAATGTTGATTCTCTTACATTTAATCTATAAAAATAATGTAATTCTTGTTAGGATTCCAGAGCTCTTGTTTGTTTTATGAGAGGGGGAGCACTTTATACCATATGAACTAAGTCAGACTATGAGGCTACACTAATAGATCAATGATATGTGATTGTATACATGACATATATTACAATCCATGAAAAGGTCTGTAAAACGATGTACACACACGTTGAATGCCATCAGATGTTTCAGTCTTCTCGTTTCTCTGCTGTGTTGCTGTTTAACTCCTAGAGTTTCCTCAGTTATTGGGGTGTAGATGTGGTAGGGAAATTAACAAACACAAAACAACCACCAAGACACACTTGGAAGGTTGGGACAAGACCTAGATCCTGGGCTCTCTATGCCGTGGATCTGTAGTGAAACAGTGGAGAGACCACTGCCATTCTCTGGAACCTGTAAGCTTTCCTAAATGTCCACATGCATGCTTGCAAGGACAGTGGGCATCCATGTATATGTGCTTATGTGTACCCGAGTCACCATTTCATGCATGGTGAACTGAGTTCTTGTTGTGGAAACCTTAGTACCAGGTAGCCTTGAGCCACCAAATGTGGAGGGGCCTCCTCCTCATTGAGCCCAACCCACCTTCTTGGACTGTAACCTCTTGAGTATTCTCTCTCGAATCTCCTTCATCTTGACACTATAGAGAATCGGGTTTATCAGTGGAGGAAGCAGGAAGTGGACATAGGAGAGAAGAGTATGGGCAGGCTGAGGTACTGGCACCCTGAGACGGTCAATGAGGGCCAGGAGGATCATGGGCACATAGAAGAGGAGCACAGCAGAGAGGTGGGCAGCACAGGTTTGAGCTGCCTTCCAGCGATCCTCCCTGGGTCCAAAACCTTGCAACACCCTGCCAATTAGGCCATAGGAGAAGAAAATCAGCAGGGGGTCTAATCCCATAGCTGACAGAACCACCAAGAGGCTGTAGACTGCACTCCAAGCTCCTGGGCAGGCCAAATGGGCTATATCTGGGTGCAGGCAGTAAGAATGGGTCAGAATCTGAGGGTGGCAGTAGGGCATGTGGGCAAGGAGGAATGGCAGGGGCAGGTGGAGACCCAAGCATCGGAAAGCGATAGCCACACCAATCTTGCCAAGGACATCGTTGGTGAGGAGCGTTGGGTAGTGGAGAGGGCGGCAGATAGCTAGTGCTCGATCCAAGGCCATGGCGAGCAAAACAGAGGACTCCATGACAGAAAAGACGTGGACAAAGAACATCTGTAGGAGGCAAGCTGAGGCAGGGACAGCACGAACGCCAGCAAAGGCAAGACCCAGCAGGGTGGGCATCAGGGCCGTGGCCAAGCCAACATCAGATACACTCAGCAGGAAGAGGAAGAAGTACATTGGGCGGTGCAAGGTGGGATCCAGGGCAATGACCCAGAGGATAGTACCGTTGCCCAGGGCAGAGAGAAGGTAGATGGTGATGAGTGGTATCGTCCACCAGGAGGGTACAGCTGACAGACCTGGCATGCCCACCAACAAGAAGGTGGGGGCCATTGAAGTGTTATCAGGGGCTGCCTGCATGGGGAATGTTGACATAGCTTGGATCCCACTTTGAACTCTGGAACCTGAAAACTGATTGGAAAGATTTACTTACCATTTTGACACCTTTGCATGATGCTATCTAAAACAGCCTTCCTCCTCCTTCCCCAGCCCCAGCACACACACGCTTACACATTCCCTCCCTTCCCGGCATACACGTACATTCTACTATGTATGCCATGCTCATCTCTGGTCTTGGCAGTTTCTCTAAAGCTGTCCTTAAATCTGTTCCTCGTCCTAAATTGTTTCCCCACTTTCCTTTAACCTTGCCTTTTCTTGAAGCTTTTTCCAAACTCATGTCCCGCCATCAATGGCAAACACCTGTAAGAGGGTCTATACTCCTATAAATACTGTTTTGGCTCCCCTTACCCCCAGACATTCTGACTTCCATATTGCCTCAACACACTCACATTTCAGGGGACTTTAAGTGGTCTCATTAAAGTCACCAAATATCCCTTGAGTACTAAAGCAAGGGGCACTCATATTTCCCAAACTAATGTATTTTTCAATGACCTTTGGCTGTTATAAATCCAGTTTCTCCTTTTCTTCTTAACTCTACCTGGTAGACGTTAACTGCTCAGTTCCCCTTGCTGCGTCCTGCCCAAGGTACATCTTGGCATTTTTGAGGGATCTTTTTTTGGGTCTCTTCTTTTTCTTCAGTGGTCTTAGGTACTCTCGTGACATTAACTAAATTCTGTAAACTGATGAATCACAAATATATCCTCCTAGATCATTGTATATTCATCTCACCCTGGAAATCTCTACTCTTATGTCCCATTTATTTTTATTTTGTTTTACATTTTATTTTATTTTGTTTCATTTTATTTTTGAGAGAAAGAGAGAGAAAGCAGGGGCTGGGGGAGGGGCCAAGGGATAGGGAGAAACAGACTGCCTGCTCAGCAGGGAGCCCAAAGTGGGGCTCTATCCCAGGACCCTGGGATTATGATCTGAGCTGAAGGCAGATGCTTAAACCACTGAGCCACTCAGGTGCCCCACTCCCATTTATTTAAAACTCACGTAATAGAGAACAGATCTTCACAAATGCATCTTAAAACCTCTTCCAGTTTCCTCAGGAGATGGTGGTAGGGAAATTACAACAATGACACAAGAAAAAAAGTAAAAAGGAATATATCTTGATTCCCTAAGTCAGGTGGTGATATCACCACTCACCAATTTCCCAAAATAAAAGCCCCACAATTAACCTCACTTCACATATAATGTCCAAATAGTTTTTCTACTTTCAACAAGAAGGACTGAGCACACACTATAGTCTTATCTCCTTCCGTCGGTCAAATGCCCAAAAAAGTTAGAACTGAAATTCCAGACAAAGGACAATGAAAATGTGATGTGGGGAAAAGAAAAACAAAGACATGCTGTTATGTTCTTAGGGGAATAATGTGGATGTAAATTAAATCTAAATATTTATTACGAAATTCTCAATGTATATATGCTAAAAATATCAAGTTAAATATTTTAAAATTAAATGTTAAACTTTCAAAGTATAAGGGAAAGTAAATGAAACAAAGATCTTAATCATCTAACAGAAAGCATTAAAAAAGGAATGAAGAGGGGCGCCTGGGTGGCTCAGTTGGTTAAGCATCTGAATCTCGAATTTGGCTCAGGTCACAATCTCAGTCAGGGTCATGAGATGGAGTCCCGCCTAAGCTCTGAGCTGAGCGTGGAGCCTGCTTAAGATTTCTCTCTCCCTCTGCCTTGCCCCTCTCCCCCTTCTTAAAAAAATGGATTCAATAGGAACAGATACTCATTTGTAGCATGATTGAGTGAGGGGGTTGAAAATCCCTCTCCTGAAAAGCAACTGCAAAACTAGTAAATCTCTCAATAATACCATGTTAACATAATGGAAAGCCATCAGACACATCAGCCCGTTCATGAAAACTGTAGAACTTTGGGAAATAACTCCCACGTTATTGGCATTCTGGCTGGGGCTGCCCTCGTTATCCCCACTGCCTCCAGTCCTGTCAGCAGTGGTAACACAGGGACAGCTGACAGCCTTGTTCCACTGCCTGAGCTGGCTTCTTTGATTTGGAGCTTGTAGGTCAGTGTGGTGATGTTGGTGGCAGGCCAGTGGGGAGGCCCGAGGCTCTACTAGCTTGAGGTTGTGGCCGTCTTTGGGGTGAGCCATGGATCAGCGGACTAGCTGGGTATTTCATAGGGAGTTCTAGTGAACTGGCAGATGGATTTCCAGCCATAACATCAGTTACAAAGTAAAGGACTAAACACTCCTCACAAAAAGTAGACACTGTTAGGATAAAGAAAGCAAGGAATAACTATACTCTGCACATTGGAGTCATACTGTAGTTGCCAAGGTATGTAAGTTGAGAGTAAAAAGATGGAAAAACATATATCATAGAAACAACAACTATAAGATAGCTAGAGTGGCTATACCAGTATTGACGAACAAGTCTTCAAGGCAAGAACTATTATGAGACAGAGATATTTCATAGTGAAATGAGGAGAAATATCAGGAAGATAGACATGTATAAATGCACATGCAATAACACTAGAGTCCTAAAATACATGAATGAAAACTGACAAAATTAAAATAAGAAATAAATGATTCAACATTATCAGTTGGAGGTTTCGATATCCCATTCTCATTAATGGACAATGAGACAGAAAAACAGCAAAGAAACAGAAATCTTGAACAACATTATGAATCAAAAATGACATTTATAGAATACACAACATTGTGTATGATATAGTCTGGGTGACAAAATAAGCCTCAATAAACTTTAAAACAGTAAATCATACAAAGTATCTTTCTGGGTACAATGGGACTAATTTAGAGATCTCTAATAGTAAGGAACATGGACTTTAAGCAACACACTTTTAAATAATCGATGGGTTAAAGAAGAGATAGCCAGGGAAATTAAAAACTATTTTGAATTACATAAAATAGAAAACAGAACATACCAATACTATCGTGTACAGTTAGAGCCTAGATCAGAAAAGAAGGTCTCAAATCAATCACCTTGTCTTGTACCTTAAGTAGTTGTAAAATAAAGACCAATCAAAACCCAAAGTAGGTACAGGTGATGTAATTAGGTAAGGATCAATAAAATGGAAAATTGAAAACAACAGAGAAAATTCATGAAACCAAAATTTGTTCTTTGAAAAGATAAACAAAATTGAAATAATACTAAATCACCAAAAATAATAATAAATCACCAAAAATAATAATAAATTACCAAATAAATAATAATAAATTACCAAACTGACTCAAGGAGAAATAGGAACTCTGAACAGACCTATAATAAATAAAGAAATGCAATTACTAATTTAAAATGTTTCTACAAAGAAACCCAGGCTCAGATGGCTTCATTGGTGAATTACATCAAAAATCAGCATAAGAACTAATATTAAATGTTTCTCAAGAGTTTTTTTTTTTTTAAATAGGGGAGAGTTTTTAAAAATCCACCTCATTCTAGTCCCCATGGTGGAATTAGTGATTTTATGAGGAGGTGAAGGACCAGAGCTCTCTCTGCCAGATGAGGGTAGAGTAAGAAGTTGTCCTTCGGTGAGATAAGAAAAGGCTTCTGACCAGGAATCAATTCGCTGGAATCTAAAATTTGGACACCCCAGACTTCAGACTCTGAGGAATAAATCTATGTTGTTAAAAGTACATATATAAAAAATCCAACTCATGCTAGGATTATAGTGTGTCCTTGATTCTAAAGCTAGACAAAGACATCACAGAAAACTATAGATAATATCTCTGCAGTGAATACATACAAAGTATTAACATAATAGCAAATAAAATTCAACAACATCTAAAAAGAATTATGTACTTTGATAAAGTGCGATTTATCTCATAATAAGGTTGGTTTTACATTTCAAAATCAGTGACTGTAATATGCCTTATTAATAAAATAAAAACCAAAAACTTCATGGTCATCTCAATAGACACAATAAAAGAGTTCATCAAAATCCTCTACTCATTCATGTAAAAGCTCTTCACAAAATAGAAATAGAAAGGAACTCCTCAATCTGATAAAGGGCATCTGTGAATAAACCTACAGCTAACATCATACTTGCCTTTAAGATTTAGAAATAGGAAAAGTTATCTGCTTTTGCCACTTGTATTCAACATTATAGTGAGGATTCTAGGTAATGCATGAAAGAAAACAAATTGAAATGTCCACTTCGGCAAGGAAGTTATAAAATGATTGTTATTCACAGATGGCATGAACCTATATGTAGAAAATTCTAAGGAATCCATAAAAAATAGTTCTAAAATTAATCAATGAGTTCCACAGGGTCGCTGGATATGAAGTCAAGATAAAATATCAATTGTGTGTTTATAAATAGCTGTGAACAATCTGAGAATAAAATTAAGAAAATTTTATTCACAATAGCATCAAAAATTTTAAAATAGGAATAAATTTAAGAAAAAGTACACTATTGTACACTGACAACTATGAAACAATGCTGAGAGAAATTAAAGAAGCTCCAAATAAATGGAGAGACCTTCCACATTTATGGGTTGGAAGACTCAAGATAGTCGATATAGTTAAAATATTTATGAATACAGAATATTTCGGTATCTCTCAAGTATCCCCCAAATTACCTGTAGTTTCAACAGTATCCCTAACAAAGGGCCAGGGCCTTTTGTAGAAAAGGCTAAGCTTATCCTAAACTTTATGTGTTAATGCTATGTGCTTGTTTCTTATACCATACCAATTGATAAAAATCAATTAAAAATGGATTAAAGATTTAAACATAACTGGAACTATAGAAGAAAACATAATGGAAAAGCTTTATGACATTGGAATTGACAGCAATTTGTTTTCATTTTCTAAAGATTTATTTATTTATTTTAGAGAGAGAGTGCAGGAGAGGGGAGAGAGGCAGAAGGAAAAGGAGTGGGAGAGAGAGGGGTAGCAGACTCCCTGCTGAGTGGGAAGCCCGCCGTGGGGCTGGATCTCAGGACCCTGAGTTCATGACCTGAGGGGAAACCAAGGCTCTGACACTTAACCAACTGAGCCACCTAGGCACCCCTTGAAGTAATTTCTTCTATATGATACAAAAGCACAAATAACAAAGGAAAATTCGACAAATGAAACTGCTTCACACTTAAAACTTCTGCACAGCAAAGGAAACAGTCAACAGAGTGAGAAGCCAGCCCTCATAATAGGAGAAAATGTTTATAAACTGTATCTGATAAGGGTTTAATATCTAAAATATATAAGAAACTCCTACAACTCGATAACAAAAAACAAATCAATTTTTAAAAGGCAAAAAAACTAAGTAGTCACTTTTCTAAAGAATACATACAAATGGCCAACAGGTATATAGAAAGATGCTCAACATCACTAATCATCAGGGAAATGCACATCAAAACCATAATTAGATATCACCTCACACCTGGTAGTTAGGATGACTATTAGAAAAAAAGTAATAATGAGTTGGTCACGGTGGAGTAATTGGAACCCTTATAACTTGGTCTGGCTAGTTATGTAAAATGGTGCAGCCAGCATGGAAAACAGTATGGTGCTTCCTCAAAAAATTAAAAATAGAATTATCATATGATCCAGCGATCCTGCTTCTGGGTGTAGGTTCAAAAGAATTGAAATCAGAATCTTAAAGGAAATCTGCACTCCCAAGTGCACTGCAGCTTCTTCACGATAGCTAAGAAATGGAAATTACCTAAATGTCCATCAGTGGATGAATGGATAAAGAAAAAGTGATGTATACATACAATGAAATGTTATTCAGCTTTGGAAATGCAGGAAATCCTGCCATCTGCTGCACTGCGGACGGATCTGGAGGACATTATGCAAAGTGAAATAAACCTTGTTACAGAAGGACAAATACCGCATGATTCCCCTTGTATGACGTATGACTAGTCAAACTTATAGAAACAGAGATGAGAATGGTGGCTTCCAGGATCTGAGGTGGGGGGAGACAAGGAAAGACTGCTCAAAGAGTATGAAATTTCAGTTATGTAAGATGAAAAAATTCTATAGATCTTCTGTACAGCATTGTGCCTCTAGTTAACAACTTAAAATTACATTGAGAGGTTAGATTTCATGTTAAGTGTTCTTAGAACAAAAAAAAAAAAATCACAACAACAACAACAACAAATTCTCATAACAATGGTACTATATAGCAGTTGAAAGATAAGGGAAAGAATGGGACAGAGTGTCCCAGAATGGGACAACATTTGCAGCTTATATTACTGAAAAAGTTTAAATTTGGAATATAAGGAACTACAAATAAATAAGACAGAGATGGGCAATCTGATGTAAAATCTAGCAAAATATGAGGTGTGATTTTATATAAGAATGTATATCTGGGGCTCCTGGGTGGCTCAGTCCGTTAAGCGTCTGCTCTCAGCTCAGGTCATGATTCTGGCGTCCTGAGTCCTGAGATCCACTCCCGTGGCAGGCTCTCTGCACAGCAGGGGGTCTGCTTCTCCCTCTCCCTCTGCTCCTCCCACTGCTTGTGCTCTCTCTTGGCACTTTCTCAAATAAATAAATAAAATCTAACTCCAAAAAAAGAATATATATAAATGCTAAAGAAATGTAGTTGGTTACTAAGAGAATACATATTTATAAAATGATGAAACATTTTTTTACCTGTCATGTAGGATAAAATCATAAAATTTGATAAAATTATATGCTGGAAAAGGTACTAAAAGACTGCTCTTAATCAAGGCTGTCAATTGTAAAATTTTGGAGCTCTTTGGGAGCAATTTGGTACATTTCATCAAAATAAGAAATTAACTTAATTTGGCAATTCTAGTTCTTGATCTATCAGAGAGAAAGACCCATATGCATGAAGAGACATAAAATATTTTTGTTTGCAAGAGGAGAACATAAGTAGAATAGAGTTCTTCATAATTCTCATATTAATTCTGGTAACTAATTAATCAGAGAAATGGTCATGGTGCATAGTAGTCTCAATGATTAAGAATGAAAATATATTGTTAAATTAAAAATACGCGTAATGATTTATCCATTATGGTAGCATACATGTTTTAAAAGCCTCCTAATGCTATCCCCCAGATAGCTACATTTGTATATAAGTGCCTAGAAGTCCTGGACAGATTTGCGTTACTTGATTGGATTAAAGTAGTAATGGCTGGAGCAAGGGGACTAATATTGAAGATAGGATTCAAAGATGACTTTGGCCTTAACCCCAACACCATTTTTTCTGGGAAAGGTAGATTCTCATATCAATGAGTAACTATCTAATACTTAGTATAACTCCATTGTCTCATCTCAAACTTTTCTTCTGTATCCACTTTACTCATCAGCAGTGTTTTGGGTTTTGCTAAAGTTTCCCTGCTGCCAGTTCTTCTGCCTTCCAAACCTTCCTCCACGTAGATGTCACAGTGTTATTTCTAATTTGCAATCTGATAATGTGGCTGTGGCGTCTTTCCTTTAAAGCATCTGATTTTCCACTGCTTTAAAATAAAGACCACACCCTTTTTGGTCATAGAAACCACTTCACCATCTGGCGCCAAACAACCTTTGCTACCTAACTCATTTCTGTTCTACTTCGCCACATGCGTTTTAGTCTTCCAGGGCTACTGTGATTCCTCAGATATCATTAATTTTCACACGTACCAAAAAATACATTTTATAAGTAGAATGTCCTCCTCTCTCATATATATCATGAAGTTCCAACTCAGACATTGTTCCTCTCTTCCTGAACCCTGCTGAGAGCCTTTTCTCAAACAGGCTCTGGGGACAGATTATTTACCCTCTCCTATCACACGGTAGCACATTCTCTAATACAGTCCTTATCATTCTCAATTATTAATATTTCTGTGCCTTCCTCAATGGAACCAATAAAGAGGTGGTTCTTTATTCATTGTTGTGAATCCAGTTCTTGGTTTATATTAAACTTCACATAAATATGCTTCATAAACCTTTTATACTTCCATTATACACATTTGCAGTTCTTTTTCTCTAAATTTTCTCCTGGATTCGATCCCTCTTTCTGAAATGCCCACTTAGTTGTATTATTCCATACACTGGCACCTTGCTCAAAATCTTCCCATCCACCCCTCATGTACGTACACCTCATATGAATTTTCTCCAAAATGTTATTCTTTTCTTCAGTGGAGTCCTTTCTTCTCAATGATTTCTAGACCCCACCGTCTTGCAGTCTCTGCCTCTGCCTGAAGTGACCCCTAGATGGCGCTGCTTTTGAGTGGCTGGGCTTGCGATGGGAGCACAGAGGCTCCTGCTGAATCGTACCCATTCAGAACATTCCTGCTCAATAAAAACAGGCCGGGTAGTGGGTAGACTTGATAGAAGGCAAAACAGAAAAAGTCTGGGATAGATGCATGTTGACAAAAGCCTGTGAGGCTTTTGTGGGAATATTTAAAGCTCCACATGGGGACTTCATATTTGACAGGTTCACTTCTTCTCAGAATTTTCAAAGTGCTCTCATATATTCCTAACCAGCATCCAAGAAGCACATGTACTTTCTGCCATTTACACTATTCAAACACAAAATGTCCTCACGTTTTGTCGTCGATGTGTATTCCCACACGTGACATAGACATATATGCATGCATTCACACACACACACATACACACACAGAAACACACACTTATCCACCTTGATATGCAGAAACACGTAAAGAAGGTTTATATTCACGGACAGAGATATTTTTGAGGCAGATGCATATCAAATTAACAGGCATTCAAACAAGAATATAACTTATACATACATTAAGCGTGCAGAAATATGCAAATGCTCATTCCCTGATAGAAGCCCTGCTGAATACCTACCGATAGAAACGCATGTCTAGGTGAGCAGGCAGGTAGAAGCCAAAGTGCCTGTATCACATATGCACTCATCTCCACAAATGCTCCTAATCCATCTTTTGCCACCTCCCGCAATCACAGACAGGTAAATTTAAAGGTTCAGTCATTCTCCAAAACACACATATGCAGCTAATGAGTAGCCTTTATCTCCTCACATTCACACGTATTCATCAGATGTTCACAAACGTCCCTTCTATATGCAGCCACATACATACATCTATATATGTCAGAAATGCAGGGCATCGTAAACACACATCCTGAGTCACATCTCACATCACTCGATTAGGCATCCTTATTTTACTTCAAATATCTGATATATTGCTACAAAGATAAGGAAGCTCCCTTTTTCTCAAACTGAAACCTTGCTCTCTATAGATTTAATTCTATGATTCAAACCTAAAAGTGGGGACATTGTCACCACAACATGTATGTAAATACTGGATGATGTTTTTTGGGAGAGAGCAAAAGTTTCATTCATTACCAGATTAGCTCCCTTCCATCTGAAAGACAAATGGAACATAGGATATTTGGTTATAGGGCAGATTTGATGCTGGTGTCATGGAGAGCTCCGAGCAGCCACATAGAGATAGCAGAGTATTACGGGCAAATTAGCTCACTTTACATTTGGGTCCTAGACCTAGTCGTGGCAGTTAGGGCCCTCACCACAATTCTCCCTGCTATTTACCAGACCAGCATTGAAGACTGTATGTCAGACAGGGTCTTTGGTGGCAGGTGAATGCAGCAGTATTAGGATGCGTTCGAGAAGTGGCCAGTGTGTGAGGCTTTATAGCATCGGCTCCCTAGGAGTTGGCCCCTATGGGATAAAATAGAGCAGGAAGAAATGTCTAAGAGAGCGGATTTGTCTCCAAGGCAATAATTGCCCCTCCATATCCTGAGAGGCCCCCTTTTGTCTCCAGATTAACCTGGACTGTACTGAAAGAGATATCCTTAGTGTTATATGCAAATAATGAATCATGGAACACTACATCAAAAACTAAGGATATACTGTATGGTGACTAACATAACATAATAAAAAAATATTATTAAAAAAAGAGATATCTTTAGTGCAGAGCACCAAGGAATCCACTGGAAACAGGTGGCATATCCCATGGATCACCACTTAACAAAGTATGAGATCAAAGCAGGTACATTATGGAATATTGATATGGTAAGAGACCTATGCACATCAGGGGCATAAGGAAAACAAGCATAGCATGTGGAAGGAGGAATAAAACAGTCTAGGGAAGAGGAATGATTAGGGAAGTTATAAGACCCAAATTTAGAAAATAACCTCCCGTATTCTTAGTCTCAAATCTTGGTGGATAGTTGGAATATAAGGCAATGATCGGTTCTGCTGCTCCCTATATTCAGATTATTTCTCATTCTGTGTCTTTACTGGGGAGATAGAGCTTTGCCCTGAAGAACCTGGTAACAAAGGACCCTGGCAGGCTATTATTGGGCAAAGTGAGCAAAAAACAGGCCATATATGGGGGACAGAAGATACCACCCCTGAATTTTTAAGGTGCCCCAAATTCCACCATCCAGAGGTTTTGGCCACCAGTAAACTTAAAACTGCACTGTGCAATTTGAAGATGTCCCTCTGTGTTTTATTTGGTCAGCAAAGTCTTCTCCACATGACTTCCTAATTCTAACGTATGTTGTTAAATACTCAGTCCCAATTCCAAATAGACTGCATGCTCGGTCATAATCCTTGGCTTTGCACCTACGGTTACCTCTCCCTTCTTTCCAGTTTTCCATCTCAGGAAATGACTTTTTCTTACTAGAACTCAGATGCTACCAGCTCCCACAGGCCTCTATTGTATTGCTCCCTCCCAGTGAATCACTCCCTCTTCTATTACTCTGTGCACCCCTCTCGCATAAGTGAATGTGGTACCAGAACTCTTCCCATGCCCTCCTACTGCTCTGTGAGCTATTTGAAGACGAGAACTATCTTTTGTACTTTTTACCCGTATAATAACATCTTTCCATTAGACATAAAATAAGTTTGTTGAATTCTATGAGCTGTTTTAAAAAGTCAGCTTAGATAAAAATGTGTCTCACTGCCCAGATTCTGAGACCCATGGCTCGCTCCCTTCTACAAAGGGCACCATGCTTTTCTGATCTCTCCACCTGCTCTGTCCCAATCCTCCAGCCCCAATCTACCTTCCAACTCTTCAAAAATTGAAGTAACTTTCTGAGAATAGTCAAATTCTTTGCCCTATCTCCCTTCTGTCCTTTCCGGCTCAGAAACAGAAACTGCCACATCTATTTCTCCCTCCTCTTTCCTTTCTTTCTTGTTTCATCTCCCCACTTAGTGCCCTCTCCCCATTTATTTTATCACTCTCACCCTGAGTCTTATTGTCCCTCCCCACACCTGCTTCTCCCTTTTGCAGTTCACTCACCACACTTGGTTCTCCTCGCGACCCTTACACACTTTGGTGTTCTCATAGACTGACTCAGGGGTACTCTTTATGCAACCCTTGTTGTACCCCATCTGGGGAAGTGGGTGGGGTGTGGGATACAAGAAAGGGGAGCACAGGTGTCCAGCCTCTTGTTGCCTGAACCCCATGGGGAGCCTCAGTGAGAATGCTGTGGTTAGTTAAGGGCTGGTGGTTCTACCCAGAGGAAGCACCATGATGACCTTTGAACTGCAGCAAGAATGGAAGAGTCCCTCCATCCCTAACATTCAGTCCTGTCCTCATAGCCTGTGAAACAGGTTCCCCTCGACCCCATATAATCCTGAGCCCATAGTCCTGACAGGTCCTGGTGTCCTGTCTCACTCTGGCCTGTCTGCTCTTTGACCATTACCACAACCTCTCCCCAGCCTTTTTTTCAGAGAGCAGATAATGAGCCCCAGAGAGTGTCCCAGGCTCAGTCCACAGGGACACCTTCTGGTTTTGTTGCTTGTTTCTGTTTTGACTAATTGCCCTCAGCTCAGTGGAGTACCACATGGTGCTAATGGCTCTAAGGTCACAGGTTCCATCTCTGCAGAGATCACTTAGTCATTTTGCTTTGCATCCTCAGGCTAAGGTCTGAATCAATTCAAAGACTACCAGGGGTATGGAATGGTCTCTTACGTTTGCTGTGGTTTCGTCCCCATCCCTGGCCACATGCACACTGCTGTCCATCAAGTCAACTCTCTCTAGCTGACTCCTCACTCCGCTGGCCCGGTCATTTTGGCTCACTCTCTTTCTTTCACTTCCCTTCTCTCTTTCTCTTCTGTACTTTGCACTTTCTCATTCTCCCTGCCATTTCTTGTTCTTTATAGATGCACTGTTTTCCGATGGATCATGTATCGCCAGGCAACCCACTCCCCATGCCAGCTTGTAGCTTTTCCTTCACACCGTGGACATAATCAGCCCAAATCTCCATAAACGCTCATTGTATGCCATGCTGTCCACTGCTCCTCCCCTCCCAGAGAGCTCACAGGCTGCTTTTGTTCTTGTAATCCCTGCAACAGACCTGGGTAACAAGATCCCAGCTCGTGGGTTTACCCAGCTCATCCCTGTTACTACTACTCCCATTCAGGAGATGGTGCCTTAATCTCTCTATCCCCAGGGCACAGCTACACTTCTCCTGGACTCAGGTTACCCTCCTCACGCTCCTTCCAGCAATTCCAGCAGCTGTGATCTGGACGCTGCCCTCAAATTCTGCAACCGAAGTTTAACCCCATGGTGAATGGAGCTGAGGACTTGGACTAAGTTAGTCTTAGCACCTCAAACACTCGCAACTCCATAACCAGGTCCTGTCTCAGGCTCCCTGATCAGTTCAGTGAACCATTCTGTATCCTTCTGTCATCTTGGGATCCAGGGCTGCCTCTCCTCTGACCTCTAAATCATAGGAAGGACCCCATATCTATCTGCACTCTGGTTTCCTGGATGTTCAGGATAGCCATTTATTCATGTGATAAATGAATCTGGCTTAATAGGTTGGAGAGAGGGACAGAATTAAACCATCCTCGGGTCCTTCCTTTTCTTAAATCAACATGTGTGTCATTCAGTTTTATGTCTTAGGAGCCCACAGTATGGTGCTATGGCTTTCAAACTTAGACCATCTAGGTAAAAATGCTCACTTCGCCACTTTGCTGCTGTAGGGCTGTGGACAAGCTACTTCACATCTCTGGGCTTCAGTGTCCTCATCAGGAAGAAGAAATGGGTTAAAACGTAAGTGAAGTGGCCAGAACCATGCCTACCTCCTGTTATTTACTGTATTGCACGCCTATCTCAGTTCTCTACTCTCCCCTCTTTGTTGTCGAAATGGCTTTCTCTCAACCGATAATTTTGAGCACCTGATATATGCCAGGCATTCCAGGCTACTGTAGTGAACAAGGGAAGTAAGACCCCTTCTTTTATGGGTCTTACCTTCTAGTACAGAGTGATAGACAGTGCCAGTATATATACAGTCTATGTAACAAACAGAAAAGGGTCATGGGATCATAAAGGAAGAGTGCCTAAATATCACAGAAAGGGTAACATTTCTGAAGCTGATATTTAAGCTGAGACCTAAATGCTGAGAATGCAGTAGCCACGTGGAGATATGGAGGACATGTGTTCCAGGCAAGTCCTCGGACAGTGAGGCAAGACTAACGTGGGCATTGCCGAAGAACAAGAAGGTGGCCATTCTATTTGGAGTAGAAGGAAGGAGCCTGAGATTAAAAGAAGAGGTCAGAGATGTTCACAGATTTATGCCACATAGTTTCAGATCAGACATGGTTAGAAGGGCTTCTAAAAATATTGCCCATATCTGTTAAATGAAAACAAAAGAAAACAAAATAAACATCAGATACAGTTGTAAAAGATGCAAAGCCCTGTTCTTAGTTCATTGGTACCTCCACAGTAGAGTTAGTATTAAAGGGGGAAAAAACATAGTATAGTATATTCATACAGATGATTGTTATTTCTGATTGCTCAGTTCAATGGAGAGAGACTAGAGACATAGTAACTAGAGAATTAGAGGTTTAATATATTTTTATATTTCCCTCCATACTATACAATGTAGACCTCAACATGCGATGCAGCCAATAAGTCACTGATAGAAAGACATATTAATACCGATCTAAAATTTATCATACAAACATTTTAAGCAAGATCACTGCAAGCCAGGAAAATGAATCAATCAAATTTGATAACTAAATATTCGTAGATCAAATAGCTTAATGTTTACATTTCTGAGCATGCATGTTTCTTTTGACTACAAAGTAGCTTCTTACTAATAGCAAAGCAAAGCCCAGTTATGGAATTTGGCAAGGTCATTAAATATTTCCAGGTAAAAAGGCAGAAGAAAGGACATAAAGGACATTTCTGCTCTCCTGTCCTAGAACATTTGGCTCACCCTTTCTTTCAACATTGTTTCTTGCTCTCTGGGAGGGGTAAGACAGCAGAGCAAGTGATGGCATGGTCAGCATCAGGACCATGTTTGGCCACATCACATGGTCAGAAAGGAAGGTGTGAATAGCAACACAAGTTACAGTGCTTGACACACTTTGCTTTTAAATGCTGGCATCAGAAGCAAATGGTTGAAAATTACTTTGTAGGAGCATTCGGTTAGGTAACAAATAAAATCCATATCCTGTGCATGCTAGGAGTGAAAGGCTCTCAAGAAAAGGAACAAAAGCCAAAGTAAAAAAAAAAAAAAAAAAGTTACAGTGACCATTCCTGAGAACTTACACATATGCTTTGTTCCATGACCATTGTCACCAATTCCAGGGATGTCCTTCATGGAAGTTTCCAGAGAAAGCAATGAGGAAGGAGGAAGTCAGTTGAAATGGACAGTCATGACAGACAATGCTGCTTAAGCAATCTAGATTCTACTGTACTTATGAAACAATGTTTACCCTAAATTTCCTGGGCTGAGACTCAAGAAGGAAATTTCTGATTTGTGAAGAAACCCAGAGGTTTGAGCAGAAGATTGTTAAAAAAAAAAAAAGTCCAGAGTATCATGCTCAGTGAAATAAGTCTGTCAGAGAAGGACAAATACCGTATGATTTCACTCATATCTGGAATTTAAGAAAGAAAACAAATGAGTATAGGGAAAAAAGAGAGAGAGAGAAGCAAACCAAGGAAGAGGCTCTTAACTATGGAGAACAAACTGAAGGTCGCCAGATGGGAGGTGGGTGGGAGATGGGTTAAATAGGTGATGGGGATTAAGGAGTGCACTTGCTCTGATGAGCACTGGGTATTGTTTGTAAATGTTGTATCACTATATTGTACACTTGAAACTAATATTACACTGTATGTTAACTAACTGGAATTTAAATAAAAACTAAAAAAAAAAGATCAGCAAACAATTTTTGCCCACTGTATATAGACAAAATGTAGACAAAATATAGACAAAAATGTAGCAATTAGAACAATAATCCAAGTTAAGTTTCATGACAGTTCTCAGATTTAATATCCACCAATACAAGCTCACTACTCAGCAACTATTTAACATTTGCTGGGAGGAAAAGAGTAAGCAAATGTGCTCTGCTAGCGTTTGTAGGCACCAACGGCAGCCTGCCCAAAATGTACCACTAAGGCATATTGATTATTTTGAATTGAAACTACCTGGGAAACAGCCAGTGCAGGGACACTCAGACACTTTTCTGTCACCCCGGAAAGCAGGAAATAAATTTCCCATATGAAAGATACCTTCCCCGTACTAAGAAGTGAAAGGACATCCTTATCACCAAAGATAGAAACTTTAAAGCTGAGAAAGCTGCAGAAATAAACCTTACTACTTGTTTACTTGTTTACTTTTTTACTACGAATACGTACTGAAAATTTCACTGACTTAAGCTCCCAAATGCCTGTTTTGTTTATCCTGCCAATTTCTCACAAATTTATTGTCTCTTTGTCTAAAATGTATAAAAACTGCCTGACCTGATCATTTGTTTGGGTCTCAATTTCATTATTAGGCCTGTGTGCACTTACTAAAAACTTGGGTTTTTCTTCTGTTAATCTGTTTCATGTAAATTTAATTCTTAGTCCAGCAAGAAGAGCCTTGGACAAAGGAAAATTTGTTCCTCCTGTTCATAATCTATATAGGTAACTTCATTGCTCCCAAATTAGCTAGTATTCCCAAAAATTTACGTGGCAATGAAATTCAATATTTCTGCCGAGGAAAGAACGTGTCTCCAGCCCAAGAGAGTGGAAAAATAGAAAAGGCAAACCAGACTCAGTCTGTAGGCTCTCTAAATTGCTGGCCGTCAGCTGGGGGTTGCTTTCATATCCTAGAGGCTGCTCTTATCCTTGTATGAGGTCTACTCCACCTCCAAAGCCAGTAATGGCATGTTGAATCCAACACATTTTCATGGCCAAAATTCTCAGCAAATTAAAAATACAAGGGGAACTTCCATGATTTTATAAAGGACATCTATAACTAACATTGTAATTAATGATGAAAGACTTAATGTCTTCTCCCCAAGATTGGGGAAAAGGCAAGAGTATATGCTGTCATCATTCTTGTGCAATATAGTAGTAGCAGTCCTACACCATACAATGAGGGTATACAGAACACATAGAGATATAGACTGGAAAGGAATAAATACACAACTGTGTATTCACAGATAGCATGACAGTCTATATTTAAAAACCTCCAAGAAATCTGTGAGAAGGTCCTAGAAACTTAAAGGCAAGTTTAGCAAGATGACAGGATATAAGGTCAATATAAATAAATCAACGATATTTCTACATACTAGCAATGGGTAATTAGAAATGGATTTTGTTAAAGTACCATTTATAATAGCACCAAAATGACACACCATGGTATGTAGTTAATGAAATTTGTGCAGGATTATTATGCTGAAAACCATAAAGCATTGCTAGGAAAAAGAAATGAGAGATGACCTAAATAAATGATGACAATGAATTGCAGGACTCAACACTTTTTACGATATCAATTCTGTCCTAATTGTTTTAAAGATTTAATACAATTCCAATCACAATCCCAGCCATGTTTTTGCAGAGAGAGACAAGCTGATTCTAAGATGTATATGCAGGGGCACCTGAGTGGCTCAGTCAGTTCAACATCCTACTTTTGATTTCTGCTCAGGTCATGATCTCAGGGTCATGATCTCAGGGTCATGATCTCAGAGTTGGGGAATTGAGCCCCATGTTGGGCTCCGCACTCAATACAGAGTTTGTTGGAGATTCTCTCTCTCTTCCTCTCCCTCTGCCCCTCCCCCTGCTCACATATGCTCTCTAAATAAATAAGTAATCTTATAAATAAATGCATATGCAAAGTCAAAGGAACTAATATAGACAAAACAATTTTGAAAAAGAAGAGAAAGTTTGAAGACTCTCAATACCTGACTTCTAGGCTTCCTATAAAGCTACAGTAATTGGAAGGATTTGGTTTTGGCAAAGGGATAGACACATAAATCCGTAAAACAGTATAGGGAATCCACAAATAGACCTACAAAAATATTTCAATTGACTTTTGAACAAAAACCTAAATGTAAATCATAATACTATAAAACTTCTAGAAAATACGAGAAAGTCTTTGAGGCTTTTTGGTATGCAAATAAATCTTACATTAGACACCAAAAGCACAACTCAAAGCAATATATATATATGTATTTCCTCAAAAATATTTTTATAAGATATCTTTTTATAAAAATGCTTTATGAGGGGCGCCTGGGTGGCTCAGTCGTTAAGCGTCTGCCTTCGGCTCAGGGCGTGATCCCGGCATTCTGGCCCACATCAGGCTCCTCCGCTATGAGCCTGCTTCTTCCTCTCCCACTCCCCCTGCTTGTGTTCCCTCTCTCGCTGGCTGTCTCTATCTCTGTCGAATAAATAAATAAAATCTTTTTTAAAAAATGCTTTATGAAAGACACTGTTAAGAGAATTAAAAAGCAAGACAGACTGGGGGGAGAAGTCACAAATCACATAAACAACAAAGTTGTTTTTTTTTTAGTCAAAATATATATTTTTAAAAAACTATAAATTCAACAAGAAAAGAAAGTAACCCAATAGGAAATAATGGGCCAAATATTTGAATAGACATTTCGCCAGAGAAGACATATGTATGGCAGTAAACACATAAAAAGAGGCTCAATATTATTAGTCATTAAGAAAATATACATTAAAACCAGCATGATGACATGTCACTATACAGCTATAGGAATGACCAAAAAAAATTGATAATTGAAGGTGCTGGTTGGAACAAAAGCAGCTAGGATTCTCATACACTGGTGATGGGAATACAAAACAGTACAACCCCTTTGAAAAATAATCTGGTAATTTTTAGAAAGTTAGACACATACTTAAGATATGCCTGGGATAGCCACTTCTAGGTATTTATTTAAACAAGAGAAATAAAAATTTACATACATATAAAAACCTATGTGTGAATGCTTATTACAGCTTTATTTACAAAGAAACTTCCTTCAACCACCAAGTGGATAAACAGAATATCACCTATATCCATACAATGACACACTGTTTAGCAATAACATGGATAAATATCAAATGCGTTATATTAAATGGAAAAAGTCAGGTTTGAAAGATTACATACCATTTAGTGAACCAAAGTTATATACAAACAACAGATTAATAGTTGCCGAGGGCTTGTGGTAGGTGGAAGGGATCAACTACAAGGGGTAACATAGGGGAGTGTTTCGGTTTCATGCAGCTTTTCTGTATTTGAATTAAAGGGGTGGTTACATGACTCTATGCATTTGCCAGATTTCATAGAATTGCACAAAAAGAAGTAAATTTCATTAGATATAAATTTTAAAACCATTAAGAAATGTAAACTCTCATAAGAGCATTTGTCAGTTTCTTTAAAATTTACCTTTCAAGGCTCCTCCATCTTTTCTTATGTCCTCTCTCTTTCTCTCCCATTTTCTCATTGTATTATCTTCCCTTGATTTCCTGTTTTTTTCCCTTTCTTCCTTTCTTCTGTCCTTCTACACTTCCATTTTTTTATGCAACAAATATCTTTTGATCACCTTTGTCATACAATATATAGCCCTGGATCATGAATTGAAACATTTGTGTTTGGCAAATTCTAGTAATTCACTTTTTTAAAATGCTTCAGAAAGGTAGTAAGAATGAGTCAATAAGAAAGAATTTGTTTTGGGAAAATATACACTTGCTTGAATGTTAAAAATTATCTTGATGTTATGAAAACTGCTTAAGGAAAAACAAGATATATTATACAGAGTTACAAATTATTTGCAAATGCATTTTCAGGTTCTCATGATTATGATTTTTTCATAAGACTTTCATAAAAAATCAAATTTATGTGGCAATGAAATAATTTAACTACATGTAATAAGACATCTGTCCAGTTCAAATTTGGTTAGTGCCAAATATTATTAGAGTAATATTTTCTAAAGAAATTGACGATAAGAGAAACCTCATTTCTCACACATGGCTAAAAGAAAGAAGGAACCGGAAAGAACAAGATAAGCAAAGCAATTTATTTTTATGTGAATAAAAAAAGTTAGAATGTTATTGAAGTCCATGTAGGAGAAATAGAGGGGTGGAATTACATAACATTGTTAGATATAGAAAGAAAGGAACAATATTAGAAGTATTTAAGAGGTAAAAATGTCAGGACTCACTATTTATTGGATGAGTTATATTTTTGTATTTACATGATATATAAAAGTAAAGAAATAGGGGCGCCTGTGTGGCTCAGCTGGTTGAGCGTCTGCCTTTGGCTCAGGTCATGATCCCAGGGTCCTGGGATCGAGCCCTACATCAGGCTCTCTGCTCGGTGGGGAAACTGCTTCTCCCTCTCCTGCTCCCCCTGCTTGTGCTCTCTCTTTCTCTGTGTCAAGTAAATAAATAAAATCCTTAAAAAAAAAAAAAAGTAAAGAAATAGCCAGTTAAAGTATGGGGGAGAAAGCATAAAGTTGCTTTGTAATGTTATGGATTTGTTGATTTTGATGAATATGAGTGATGCATAGGTAAAGATGATGGCCACCAGACAGATACATATAACTGTCTGAAACTCGACACAAGGACCAGAGATATAGATCTGGGAGGAATCTGCTTATATGTACAGTTGAATGAGAAAACCAAGAGGTAAAGTAGGAAATGGAGTCAAAGACTCTAGGACTGAGGTAGGGTTAATATTAAACCTGGAAAGAGGCAATTTACTTGACCTCTGGGAAAGAAAGGATAGGTGTGGATATATTTCAAGAAGTTGCTAAGAGAGGGTAAGGTACTGAAAAAGATTGGAGCAAATCATGACAATTCTTTTGAATGAATAGGGGAAGGGTTTTGCTATAAAATGTTACAGGAGAAAGATTAAGTGGGAGGGGGTTGGAAATGTGAATATTTGAAATTGCTTTTGATAGGAATGGTATTAGTATCCAATTAAAGAAAATTAAAATAATTAATAGAAGATAGTTTCTCTAAATCTATAGGACCATACAGTCTGACCTATTGCATAGTTAGTGTCCTTCATCTATTTTCAGCTTTGAAGAGTTTGAAATTTAAAAAGAGAGATAGTAATTGTTTAGTTTTATATTTGTGCTGACATATAGACAGAAAGAGAAAAGAAATCAGAATCCAGGGGTGCCTGGGTGGCTCAGTTGGTTAAGTGTCTGACTTGATTTTGGCTCAGGTCATAATCTCAAGGTCATGAGATTGAGCCCTGTGTAGGGCTCCACACTGAGAGTGGAGCCTGGTTGGGATTCTCTCTCTCCCTCTGCCCCTCCCTGCTCATGCTCGCTCTCTCTCTCTCTCTCTCTCAAAATGAAGTAAAATCTTAAAAAAAAATCAGAATCAGTGTGAGATACAAATGATCACCCATATAAGTAAAAAACCCAGCGCAACCAAAGCAAAACAACCAACCAAAAACCAGCAAACAACAAAACATTTTGGCTGAGAGATTGGAATAAAATTATAGTGATTCAATTACTCAAAACCCCTATTTGTCAATAGAGAT
>NW_024424008.1:306582-419757 GCF_017311325.1 Ursus maritimus
AAAGTAAAGAAATAGGGGCGCCTGTGTGGCTCAGCTGGTTGAGCGTCTGCCTTTGGCTCAGGTCATGATCCCAGGGTCCTGGGATCGAGCCCTACATCAGGCTCTCTGCTCGGTGGGGAAACTGCTTCTCCCTCTCCTGCTCCCCCTGCTTGTGCTCTCTCTTTCTCTGTGTCAAGTAAATAAATAAAATCCTTAAAAAAAAAAAAAAGTAAAGAAATAGCCAGTTAAAGTATGGGGGAGAAAGCATAAAGTTGCTTTGTAATGTTATGGATTTGTTGATTTTGATGAATATGAGTGATGCATAGGTAAAGATGATGGCCACCAGACAGATACATATAACTGTCTGAAACTCGACACAAGGACCAGAGATATAGATCTGGGAGGAATCTGCTTATATGTACAGTTGAATGAGAAAACCAAGAGGTAAAGTAGGAAATGGAGTCAAAGACTCTAGGACTGAGGTAGGGTTAATATTAAACCTGGAAAGAGGCAATTTACTTGACCTCTGGGAAAGAAAGGATAGGTGTGGATATATTTCAAGAAGTTGCTAAGAGAGGGTAAGGTACTGAAAAAGATTGGAGCAAATCATGACAATTCTTTTGAATGAATAGGGGAAGGGTTTTGCTATAAAATGTTACAGGAGAAAGATTAAGTGGGAGGGGGTTGGAAATGTGAATATTTGAAATTGCTTTTGATAGGAATGGTATTAGTATCCAATTAAAGAAAATTAAAATAATTAATAGAAGATAGTTTCTCTAAATCTATAGGACCATACAGTCTGACCTATTGCATAGTTAGTGTCCTTCATCTATTTTCAGCTTTGAAGAGTTTGAAATTTAAAAAGAGAGATAGTAATTGTTTAGTTTTATATTTGTGCTGACATATAGACAGAAAGAGAAAAGAAATCAGAATCCAGGGGTGCCTGGGTGGCTCAGTTGGTTAAGTGTCTGACTTGATTTTGGCTCAGGTCATAATCTCAAGGTCATGAGATTGAGCCCTGTGTAGGGCTCCACACTGAGAGTGGAGCCTGGTTGGGATTCTCTCTCTCCCTCTGCCCCTCCCTGCTCATGCTCGCTCTCTCTCTCTCTCTCTCTCAAAATGAAGTAAAATCTTAAAAAAAAATCAGAATCAGTGTGAGATACAAATGATCACCCATATAAGTAAAAAACCCAGCGCAACCAAAGCAAAACAACCAACCAAAAACCAGCAAACAACAAAACATTTTGGCTGAGAGATTGGAATAAAATTATAGTGATTCAATTACTCAAAACCCCTATTTGTCAATAGAGATAAAAAATATGAGTAAGAGTGTGACTGAGCGGCACGATGTCACCTTTGTAATGAGCAGTGGAATATAGGGGTTAAGTTATTGCAAGTGGAGCAATTCCACAGCTTAATTACCCCAAACAGTATTAAAAGAATGATCATATGATGTAGAGATGAATTTTATTTGATTTAGGAACTGAACACTTTGAAAGTCTATGATATTGAAGAGTAATCTGTATTAATGTTCAATTACTGTAGGACTATCATGTAGATAAATGGTAATTGATTAAGAGAGCTTAGTCTGGGAGACTCATTCTATATGAGCGTTTCTTCCTTATCTAGTCATGTTGACCTTCAGGATTCAGGAAGTCTGGACCATACTGAACAGTGAGGAACCCCCACTCTATTATTTCTATCATAAGTCATTTCTACAATAAAAAATATTGTAGTTACATCAACAATCTAGACTAATTCACGGTGTGATCCTCCTTTCTTTTTGGAAGTTTGAGGATGATAATACTTGCCATAGCAACTTCACAAGAGTTTTAAAGCTGTCAAGATTTATGAGGATTATGATGATGAAAGTGTAAAGCAAATGTGATAAATCATATAACTAATGGTGCTCAGAATTAATATCCCATGTTTTTGTTATTAATGCTGCTGCTGATGTTATTAATATTCAGAGGGCAGATAAGAATAGTAGCATTATCTGAAGGTGATAACTGGATATTATGCCCCATTAATTGTCTCTTGACTGATAGGTATGATTGATGACTCCCTGTAGGGTCTCTTGCTTTCCTTTTGCACAGCACATGGCTAGACTAACAAGGTTGATATTGAAAACTGAAAGATGCAGATAAAACATCAGGAAAAATTCATTCACTAGGGGAGTCATTTCAACTGTAGATTTCATGGGAAAATAGAATGGGAAAATCTTGGAGTCACTTTTCCTTGGGATATTTTTGTTTGTTAGTTTTGCTGTGTTTGAGAAAAATAAAGGCAACTATCATTCATTTAAGGGCATGGAAAGAGTGAGGTGGCTAAGATGGCCCTGGGAGACCATGATTGAGCAATAAGCAGCCTCTGAAACTAACACCCTCCACACACATACACACAAACAAGCACCTTTTTTCCACCAGCCTCCTCAATACTCTCTCATATCCCAGACATGAATATCTAGGAGGTGATTTTCCAGCCCTGGGGAGACCTCCTCAATCTCAGAAGCTCCAGGGAATAATCCTGCTCATTGATCCATGAAACTCTCCTTGGTATGGTAGGAGGAGGACTTTTGGAGCAGTTCAAGAAATAAAAGTCCTCATGTGGGTAGTGGCAATGGTTTTGTCAGGCAAGTTTTAGGCTGTTCAAGATCCTCTTCCCGTTAGGGATACTCTCAGCAACCAGGTAAGTTTTAGAGCAAAATCAAAGGATAAAATTGGCTTATCAACAGAATATTTTAAGATATCATCTTTGAAGCTTCTAATTGTCTCCCAACTGCTTCTTTCCTGTCCCTTTATCTTTCCTTTGTCCTTTTTTCTCCAACCCAAGCACTGTACATGCTATGTTCTTACTCTCTTTCTCATTCACACCTTTAGGGGAAAGATGTGAAGATGACTTCTTTAACCTCATGGTGAATAGGTTACCTTTTTCTAAGAGGTGGATAGATAGCTGATACTCTGTGATAAATGAATTGCCTTAAAATGTAGGGAACTCCCAGTCAATGGAACTAATGCAGGTAGAAGATACGTGTCACCTCTAGAATACTGAATAACTGTTTCTCTATTGGTTAGACATTGGACTTTTAAAATTACTTTCATTCAGAACTCTAAATGATTGCAGTTTGGGAATTTCTCACTTGATAAGGGAGTTTGTGGTTCTACTATCAGGTGAGGTGTGGTTATAATTAATCTGTACATCAGGAGGGTTTTTCTGTCTTCCTGTTTCTCTGATAGAATTCTCTGTACCTATCATTCATCCTGGTATAATGAAGAGTAAGCTTCTCTTTTAAAGGCCAATCCTAATCTTGTTCTATCATCTACAAATATCTTAGATTGCCTAGAAACTTGGAAGTTTCCCTAGGCAGGTGGAAGTATGTTTTTTGTTTGTTTGTTTGTTTGTTTGCTGCTACTCACACAAGAGAGAATTTTGTAGTTTTATTTTATTGTTCATTTCCTCCTACAATTTAGAATCTATAACAAGGCCATTGGCTTCTGGTAGCCTGGGGCAGATACAGAACACTTGGTCTGTTTTTCCATAAATGTGGCAGTATGAACAGTGGAGGGTCAGGGCTAGATTAAACCTTCAAAGGGGGAACTTGGGATCTAAAAGCCTAATCTTCAGGAGATAGACTTGAATTCCTCCTCTTTTCTACCTCCTGGGCAATATAGATAAAGAACAAAATCTAAGGACCCATATTAGGGAGTAAGCATCTTGATCAAGAGATCTAATTTTGACTTGGTCTTCTCTAGTTGAGCCCTCAAACTTCCCCAAACTTAACTGTAAAATTGCTCAGCAAGGCTGTGCCATTCCCTCTCTCTTACCCACTTTGCTACTAATAGGTATTTGACTCAGGGTAAGTTGTTTTATCTAGGCTTCAGGGTTTTTTTTTTTTTTTATTAATAAAATGTGAAATAAGTCAACTTTTACTTCTGCTGCTCTTTGGATCTCTGTTTTTCTTTTTTTATGTTAAATAAATTTTATTGTGTTATATTTATTTGAAATTCAGAATATATAGTAGCTGTCAGAATAAGTTCACCTGTCACATTAAAAATTGTGCTCAACTTTCAGGCTTAGTGTGCAGGTCAGGCATATTAAGTGAAAATGGCCACCATGACTCCCACCCTCCTAAATTTTAAGATGGTAACTATTCTTTTTTTTTTTTTTATGATATGTTAGTGACCATACAGTACATTATTAGTTTTTGATGTAGTGTTCCATAACTCATTGTTTGCATATAACACCCAGTGCTCCATGCAATTTGTGCCCTCCTTAATACCCATCACGGATCTAGCCCATCCCCCCATCCCTCTCCCCACTAAAACCTTCAGTTTGTTCCCCGGAGTCCATAGTCTCTCGTGGTTCATTTCCCCCTCTGTTTACCCCCCCTTCATTTTTCCCTTCCTTCTCCTACCGGATCTCCCTGCTATTCCTTATGTTCCACAAATGAGTGAAACCATATGATAATTGTCTTTCTCTGCTTGACTTATTTCACTTAGCATAATCTCCTCCAGTCCCATTTTGCTTATCCATGAATCCACTGATACTTAGGTTGCTTCCATATTTTAGCTATTGTGAATAATGCCGGGAGATGTCAAAAACAATTACAATGTGATTTTTGATTCGTCATGAGCATGGTTCAACCAGAGATACACAGCCTGGAGGTAAAATATTCAAGAATTGAAGAGCAGAGGGCAAATTATTCAAAAATTATGAGATGCAATGAATGAATGAATGAGATGAATGAATATGAGATGAATGAATGAATGAATGAATGAGATGAATGAATATGAGATGAATGAATGAATGAATGAATGAGATGAATGAATATGAGATGAATGAATGAATGAATGAATGAGATGAATGAATATGAGATGAATGAATGAATGAATGAATGAGATGAATGAATATGAGATGAATGAATGAATGAATGAATGAGATGAATGAATATGAGATGAATGAATGAATGAATGAATGAGATGAATGAATATGAGATGAATGAATGAATGAATGAATGAGATGAATGAATATGAGATGAATGAATGAATGAATGAATGAGATGAATGAATATGAGATGAATGAATGAATGAATGAATGAGATGAATGAATATGAGATGAATGAATGAATGAATGAATGAGATGAATGAATATGAGATGAATGAATGAATGAATGAATGAGATGAATGAATATGAGATGAATGAATGAATGAATGAATGAGATGAATGAATATGAGATGAATGAATGAATGAATGAATGAGATGAATGAATATGACTTATTTGTAGTTGGATGAGTCTTTTTCTCCTGGGCCAGTAGAAGCTTCCTCAACAGGATATACCATGAGTAGAAATTTCAAGGATTTGGTCCTCTCTTACACTCTCCCCACCCATGTGAAAATAAAATTGTTTCACTCCCAGGGAAGTCAGATTCTAATATATCATTAATCCCTGTCACTGTATTTTTAGGAAGTCACCCATCAGGATCCCACAAGCACCCTCCTCATGCCTGTGTCACACCGGCTTCATGGCAGATAATAACCACTCTTACTTCCAACACCCTTACTTTGTCTTAACTGGAATTCCAGGGCTTGAACAAAAGTATTACTGGATGGCATTCCCACTGGGTGCTGTATATGTCATTGCCCTCTTTGGCAATGGTGTCATCATCTCTACCATCAAGTCTGAATCATCCCTGCATATCCCCATGTACTATTTTCTGTGCATGCTGGCGTTGGCAGACATGGGGCTTGCCCTTTGTACTTTGCCCTCTATGCTAGGCATATTCTGGTTTAACTTTAAGTCCATTGCCTTTGATGCCTGCCTTGTTCAGATGTACTTCATTCACACCTTCTCCGCCATTGAATCTGGCGTGCTGGTGGCCATGGCCTTTGATCGGGTGGTAGCCATCTGGAACCCGCTCAGGTATGGCACCATCCTAACCAATGGTGTGGTCTGGAGAACAGGAGCAGTCATCTTGACAAGGGCAGTCTGTGTGGGTGTCCCTGTGCCTTTCCTCATCAAAAGACTTCCCTTCTACCGCTCCAACATCCTCTCCCACTCCTTCTGCCTCCACCAAGACGTCATGCGCCTTGCCTGCGCCAGCACCCGGGTCAACAGTCTCTATGGCCTTATTGCTGTCATCTTCACAAAGGGTTCTGACTCCCTCTCCATCCTCCTCTCCTATGTGTTCATACTCCGAACAGTAATGGCCATTGCCTAAGGGGAGGGCCGGCTGAAGGCACTCAACACCTGTGTTTCACACATCTGTGCTGTACTCATCTTCTATGTTCCACTCATTGGGGTGTCTGTCATTCATCGCTTTGGAAGGCACCTTTCACCATTGACTCATGCCCTCATGGCTAATGCCTACCTTCTTGTACCCCCTGTGCTGAACCCCATAGTCTATACTGTGAAGACCAAGGAGATTCGAAAGAAGATCATCCAAATATTTGTTCAAACCAAGATTACTGCAGAAGGTTAGGGTCTGCCAGTTTGAGAGAGGAGGAATCTATTCTGTAAAGGTTCAATTATGACTATGAGAAATAAAAGTTTATATTTCTCATGTTTTCTGTGTGATTTGAATTGGACAAAGATTTCCCTTCTCTCAGAACATACTTTCCTTTTCCTGCACTAAATTGTTCTTTGCTTAGTATAAAAGAGTGACATTTATAGGAACTGTTCAATGTTCTGTCCTATAGCCCTGCATTTACGGTTGGCATATAATAGCTGAAGGCAGGGAATATTACTAATTCAATTTTTAAATAACTCCTCTGAACACAAAAAGGCCATGAGTTCAATGCCTTTTAAATTAAAGCTCACCAAATTAATTTAACATTCTCACTCAAGAATTAGGAATGACCTCCATTCGCTTTAAAGGGGAGAAATGAACTACATTCATTAAATGAATAAGAGAACACCTGGGGATAATACATTATTAAAACATGAATCAGAAAAAATAATCAAATTTTAGGATTAAGAATATAAATGTGTACCATTGAGCAGGGGCTAACTATGTTGCCTAAGTTGGGATCAAAAGATTAAGGGTAAAGTTTAGCTTTTCCATGTGTGACACTGGGTGTTCTCTTACTTGGGCATCCAATGTTGTTATGAAATTAAGTTTAATCATATGAGTACAGCTATTTGTAAACATGAGGTTCTGTGCAATTATAAGGAGTGTCTAAGAAAATCAAAGATAAGGGATAAGAGAACTTGTATTTATAGACGGCCCACTAAGCAAAAGACACAGTGCCAGGGCCTTTTACGTGTTATTTTATTTGGTAAACACAGCATCCCTTTGAAGGAAAATGTTATGCACTGTCTGTTACCTATCTATGATGAGACAAGTACAGAAAGGGAGAAAGTTTGAAAATTTGTATAACAATTTGACTTTGCAGTGCCACCAAAGCACAAAATTTTGTATATAATACAATAAAATTGTATGGGTGCAATTTTTTTTTTTCCTGGTCTGAGTGGGTAGAATGTGGGATTTCCCAGGAAGGCAAACAGGGTATACCTGGAGCAATAGGGAGTGATCGTGGCTTCTGGTGTGACGAGGGAAGTAAGTGCAGGTCCAGGTGGAGGGGCAGGGAGAGGATAAGCTGGGATGAACTGAATTTAAAAAAAAAAAAACTCAAAATTAACTTACCACATACAATTTGAGAAATACTGATTTAGTAGAAAAAATAAGACGCATCTTAATTTTTTCATAGTTAATTTAAAAATATCTATGCTACATGCTTGAATTAGGCACAGGGTGGCATAATAAAAAGGAAACCCCCAAAGTCCAAGACTTCAAAAAAAAAAAGAAAAAAAAAGATAGTCTAATGGTGGAGATAAGGGAAGTAAGAACAGGAATGCTTTCTAGATGTCAATAAGGTAACCTGGAAGGTAAGACATGCTATCCACTTTCTCAGTTAAGGATGGCCCAAGGTCAGCATACTTTTCTTTCTTTTTTTTTTTTAAGATTTTATTAATTTATTTTTCAGAGCGAGAGAGTGCACAAGCAGGGGGTAGCAGCAGGGAGAGGGAGAAGCAGACTCCCCACTGAGGAAGGAGCCAGATGTGGGACTTGTTCCCAGGACCCTGGGATCATAACCTGGGCTGAAGGTGGAAGCTCACCCAACTGAGCCACCCAGGCATCCCAGTCAGCACGCTTTGGTGATACATGACCTTAATCCTTTTAGTGCCACGACAAGATCCTATAATCAGAGTCTGGAGGCCACATTCATTGGGCCATAATGTAATTCCAATTTGTTTCTGTATACCCATCTCAAGAATCTTGATAGACTCTGACTCTTACAATGTTCAGTAACCCAAGTTTTGCTCTTTGCAATGTTGGAAAACTTTAAGGAGTAGTTCCAACATAATGAAGTCTTTCAACCTGGCTTCATCCCCAGCTTCCTGATGTACACATTTGTCTCTTAAAGTCAGGGACTGTGGTATATAGAATAATGTGAATGTTATGTTACATGGCAAGGGAAAATTAAGGTTACAGATGGGATTGAGGTTGCTAATAAAATGACTTTGAGACGTGGCGATTACCCTAGATTACATTGGTGGGCCCAGTGTAATCACAAGAGCCCTTTAAATGTGGAAGAGGAAGGCAGAGCATCAGTGCAAGAGTGATGTGATGTGAGGTGACTTGACTTGTTGTCATTAGCTTTGAAGTGGTTATAAATCAAGGAATGAGAAGAAATGAAGTTTCCCTAGAACCTCCGGAAACACAGCCCTGTTGACACCTTGATTTTAGCCTGCTGAAACTCAATTTAGATTTCTGGCTTCCAGAATGGTAAGAGAATGAATTTGTATTGTTTTAAGCCATTAAGTTTGTGGTAATTGGCTACAGCAGCAATAGGAGATTAGTGTAGGGGCCAATGTTGAAGATGAAGAAATAAAGGCAGGACTTTGTGTACTGAGAGGCACACTTCCAAGTTTATCTCCTGATTCTGTTTGAACTCATGCTTAGACACTGTGCAGTCACCCCTCGTGGCAAGCACTCTATACTTTTCAAAAAACACTATCTACTGTCCTATTGAAAAGATACATTACTTTAGAAAATAGCTCTTAAGTAATCATTATGCAGAGGTAGAAAGAAATACAGGCAATCCATAGTAGTAAATGGTTCCAAAGTGTATTGCAACAGGCTTTGGGACATGGTGTCACTGCACTTCTGTGTCCATATTTTCATAGACAAATGCCATACATTGGTGGGCATTTGAAAAGTGCACACATAGAGATATGAATAAGGATGTGTATCCACTTTCATTCATGCAGGTACTTCCACATAAACTTATACAAATAGATGCGTGCCCACACAGAAACACACACATTCACACCTCTATACAGCAATGGAAATAGATTCACACATCTCTGAACACATATGCACACATACCTTATCACTCAAATATTGACACATTCATTTGTACAACTGATAAAAACCAATATAATTTTAACACTTGAAACCTCATGAAGATAGGTATTCTTAGATCTACATAACTTCATTCACACTCTATATTTGCATAATTACACACAGTATCATATAAACACAACTCAAGCTCATTCACATGGTGTGACGGTTGTGCTAAGGAAAGGGGGCATACTTTTTCTTCTAAAACCTAGGTGAAGTTACATATACCTGTACCCACCCTCATAAGTGTCAGAGTTATTTTTTGCCCAGAATGCGAGTAACCCTGAGAAAGTGTGAACTTTATTACTAAGCTTGGGGGAATATGCAGCAGTCTAATTAATTTTGAGAATGAGTAGCTTAGAATAAAACCTAGCTGTTTAAAATTTGAAACTAGATGTAATCCTTACTATCTTTATTAACAATTACAATTTTAGAAACTGAGGGAAGACCTATATATGAAAATGACAATAAATTTGCATCATTTCTTTTCTTCTTGCACAGTAACAGTAAAGATAACATTATTGATTGACATAATACAAAATACCCATGTAGTTTTCAATCTAATGAGTTTTGCTACCATGAGATGCATGGTAGCTCAATTCTAAGAGCAAACATGCTAGAGACAGAACTTAGAAGCTGCCAGTTTCGTAAGGTCATGGCCTAGAAACTGGCATGAAATCACTTCTGCACTTCTGCCATCTTCTATGAATCAAGGAGGTACAGAATTCAGATTTAAGGGAAGCATACATGGACTCCACCTTTCAATGGGTAGCATGTCTGAAAATCGAGGGGCTATGTTTTACATTGGTACAATCTGCCCTCTGGTCAAAAATGGTATACATTTTCCCACATGTGAAATACATTCACCCCTTCTGAAGACCGCAAAATGGTTTCATACAATTTCAGCATCAGACTTAGGCTCTAGGCCAAGGAGCTCATCTAAATTAGGTTCAGGGATGGTGAGTTTCCTCAGGTGTGCTTCCTTAGACATAATTTGTCAAGTGTGATTCTTAATGTGAGCACCTGTGTATTTGATAAGCACATTACCTGCTTCACACATGATCAGTACAATGCTGGGATCATAGAACATTTGCTATAGACACTTTCATTCAAGCAGGGCAAAACAGCAGGAACACAGTAGTCATTAGTCCACAGCGATTCTGAATACAGCAGGAAACGTGAGGCTACTTCCTTAAGAGGAATTCTTCAGGGATTTGGGCTCTTCCCTTTTTCTACCCCCGAAGTCACCTTCCCTTTTCACAAAAATAGTTGCTTGTGCCTACTTCTTGCCCAGAGACATTTGATGTTTCAAAGGCCTCTTTTAAAAATTTTATGTCTTTGGCCCCTTCTCCCTAAGCTGAAAAAAACCCTTTAATAACTTAATGTGTTTGTTTTGAATAACTTTATAATCCTCTTGATTAGCTAGAAGCCATAGTCTCAATGCTTTTTGAGCTGTTTTTCTCTGCCTTAAGCTCCTGGTGAAACTGCTTTGGGACAATGTCTTTAAAATCCCTAGAGGTCTTATTATTTAACAGAGGACATTTGTAAAGCATAACCTTAAAATCCATAGAGGGGGGTTTTATCAGTCTTAAAAAATTCTATCAGACACCCTCGTACTCTAACATTTAGCTAAAAGTTCTTGTAATCCCATCCCAGAGTTGATCTTTGCCTGGAAGCTATTTTTTTTTAATTTGAGAAACATTTAATAACTGGAGGGAGGGAGTGAAATAGTTGGGCTGTCAAATCTAATACATTCTGGTTCATTTATATTTCCTCTAAATTTTCTTAAAAACAAAGAAGTTCTTTTTTTTTTTTTTAGGCAGCAGGAAGCCAGAAAACATCTTCAACAATCTGCTGTGCATCTTCTCATCCAAATCATTGATTCCTTTAGATGCATTTCCTATTTTCCACATTTTCATAGGTGAGAGTGCCGCCTAATTTTCCATCATAACATAACAAGGACAAGGGTCTCGTTTTCTCCAAATTTTATGAACATTTTCCTTTAAACTCTTGCTGCCAGCCTCCTTGAGGTCCTTTAGACTTCTGTTAACAATGTCCTAAAATTCCCTCAGTCTTTCACCAACGCTCATCTCCAGACCCTTAAGCCTTTCCTAAGGATCTCATTGACGCCCTCCCATCTTACCTGCGCTGCCTCCCCCAGAGCCAATGCCACACATTATAGTGTCTATTACAGCATACCCTACATCTGTTGCAATTATCCATTATTGCATAACAGATCACCTCAAAACTCGTGGCTTAAAATAACAGCACTCATTTATTTTGCTTACTAATCTACAATTTGGATAGAGCTTGATAGAAATAGCTCATGTCTGCTCCATGAGGCTTCACGTTGGGCAGTTCAAAGGCTGACTGTGGCCTGACCTCTGAGGGCTGCGATCGTCTAAAGACTTGCTCATGCACATATTTGTTCTGTGGAGGATGTTGAGTTCCGTGTTGGATAGACTAAATCTGAGAATTTCATGAGAGGTTCGATGAATAGTTGAACTCACTGACTTGAAGCTCAAGAGAGGAGTCTAGACTGGGTATAATGATTTGAGAGTCAATGGAATATAGATGACCGTTTAACCAGTGTAAGTGGATGAGAACAGAGATAGAAGTAAAAGAACCCTAAATATATTGATATTTATGGGATTAAAAATAGAAAGAAGAACTAGGTAGGAGGAATGAAGGTAAGAAGAGAACATGGATTAGGGACATTTCGGTACCAAAAAGAGGAGAAAGTTTTAAGGAAGAGAGGACTCCTAACAAAGGCCGATAGACAATAAGCCTCCCCCCAAATATATATATTCCCCCAGATTGAAGTCTTCAGATATGTTAGTCAGAGTGTGGTTAGTGTTCTGTGTGGTGGTGCTGGGGCGGGAGGCAGGTGGAAACCTGATGCCGGCTAATAAAAATCAAAAGCTAATCTGTCAACAAATATATATGGACTAACAAACCTGTTCAGTACTGTTTTGAGTGCAGAGTGTCTGAGATGTGATATAGTTCATACTGAAAGTGGAGATGTTAAGAGAAGCTTCAGGATAGGGGGCACCTGGGTGGCTCAGTCATTAAGCATCTGCCTTTGGCTCAGGTCATGATCCCAGGGTCCTGAGATAGAGCCCCGCATCGGGGTCCCTGCTCTGCTGGGAGCCTGCTTCTTCCTCTCCCACACCCCCTGCTTGTGTTCCCTCTCTCACTAGCTGTCTCTCTCTCTGTCAGATAAATAAATAAAATCTTAAAAAAAATAAAAAAGAAGCTTCAGGATAAAGGAGGCTAAGGTAACAGATAAAGAGGAATTGTTTATCTATTTTATTTTAACCTTGTTTTGAAATGCTAATGTTTTTAAAATGAAAAAAAAAGGAAATCTTTTTTTTTTTTTAAAGATTTTATTTATTTATTTGACAGAGATAGAGACAGCCAGCGAGAGAGGGAACACAAGCAGGGGGAGCGGGAGAGGAAGAAGCAGGCTCATAGCGGAGGAGCCTGATGTGGGGCTCGATCCCATAACGCCGGGATCACGCCCTGAGCTGAAGGCAGGTGCTTAACCGCTGTGCCACCCAGGCGCCCCCAAAAAAAGGAAATCTTAAAGAGAAAATATCTGGATGAAAGATTATGTTCTATTACCATTACATATCAGGGACATCCTTGGCCCAGTTTCCCCACTGTTACTACTGTGAACTACATCTCTAACTTGCATTCTTGGGAAGTAACATAGGTGTTTATTGTAGATTTTTTTAAGAGAGTGATGAAGGGGTTTTGCAGAGCAAAATCATACTGATACTCATGAAATTTCTTTGAGAATTTTTCTCTGTTTCCACAGTTTTCTTCTCATGGCAGCTGGTAACAGTCTATTTTCCCTTTCTCTCTCTTCACATGGTCCTCTCATTAAACCTAGCTTCCTGTTTACTTCCTCCTTTCCAGCCAAGCATAGCTGTCCTCAAGTGTAGGTATATGAGGAAGAAAAGTTTTGTTCCCACACTGAAAATAACAAATGTGTTCAGAATGTTTTCATGCCAGAGAAATGTTTGCATGCCAGAGAAACTTAAGTCTCTGTGTTTCTGTCAACATGTCCATGTACAACGTGTTTTTCGTTTCTTTGTTTGTTTTTGAGGATATAAATCTTATTGTTTTGTATGTATGGTCAGTAGTTACAGATTAATTTGAATTTCATTTGATTTTCAAATTTATAGCATGTTGTTTCCGTTTAATTGTTCATGTCTGAAGGTAGATTTGAACTGTGCCCTAAATATTAACAGATGATGACTGATGAACACGTGGCAGTTTGTGGCTATGACAAGTTGACAGCTCTATGAAATAAACCAGGATATGAACCTAGCAGCCTAGGTTTTCATGCAAACATTCCCATATCTGGGGTATATAAATCTGTTCTCCCCAAAATGGTTCTGAACAGGCATACTCCATCTGATAGACCCTTCATTTACAAGTAGTAAGCTTAATCAAATTAAATTTTCAAATTAAATTTTTCTAAGACAGCTTATTTTAAGAGGTAGTTAAACATATAGTTTGACTTATTGTCTCCTGTGCTGTTTTCTTCCTCCTTAGAAAGGTTCTCTCCATAATTCTGACCAAAAAACTGTATCTTACTTTGGCAAGAGGACCAAACCAGACTGATTACCATGGGTTTCAATGACACATGCAAATCAAAGAATCAAGGATTGACTTTCTGAATATGTGTCAGTATTTTTTGAATGTTGTATAAATGGAGTATGTTTATACATTTAAAGAAAGAACTAGAAAGTGATTACTGTTGGAAAGAGCAAGAGTTAAAGATTGTGTGATAACTGAGGTGTATAAAAAACTCCACAGGAGTGGGGACACCTGGGTGGCTCAGTTGGTTAAGCGTTCGACTCTTGATTTCAGCTCAGGTCATAATCTCAGAGTTGTGAGATGGAGCCCCACATCTGGCTCCACGTTCTGCTCGAGATTCTCTTTCTCCCTCTGCTCCTCCCCTTCCATGCTCTCATTCTCTCTCAAATCAATAAACACACCTTAAAAAATGGACTCCACATAGAGATTATGCAAAGACAATTGAGATTGAACAATTAGATCATGAGGGAAGGAAGAGGGAGAGAGAGATCCATTGGGTTGTATTTTAAAGCCGTTAGTGTGAATGGTATCTTGGCAGAAGAGATTTACTGAGGTAGCAGAGTGACATGGGGGAAACTGAGAAATACCCACATCCTGCGGGAGAAGAAGAAGTGAAGGCAGGTGAGGAAGCAGGAGGTAGAAGTAGGAGATATGGTGAGATGTTGTGAAATCAGCAAAGGGATTAAAAAGCAGGGGACTGTAAATATTTGTAATTTGCCCAAATAATTTAAACTGAGGGAGGATTGAGGGGGAAAATACTTGATTAGTTAGTTAGAAAGAGATCTGAACCATGGAAAACATACCTTTCATATTTTAATGGACACAAAAGCCAGACTGTAGGAGCCAGAGGAGGGATTGCACAGTGAAGATGTGGAGTATGTGTGTCGATTGCTGGTAAAGAATTTAGACTTTTGATTTTGCCACTTCATGGCCCCACCAGAGAATCAAAGACTAATGCTATTCAAAGGGCACTTTGAGCTAATTGCCTCTGTAATCACAGTTTGTGAACATTGTAAAGCCTCTCATGGTGGTTGTCTTTTATCCTTAGTCTAGAGTGGTAGTTTTCAAGTTTTGGGTTGTGTATCTGTATAAGGAAAAAAAAAAACAAAAAACAAAACAAAAAACAAAGAGACACTCCCTAATATATTTATATTTTATATTTATTTATTCAATAATTGTATATGGTAACACATTGAGAAAAATAAACATTTTTGGAGACTGAGAAAAATTTAAATACAGGTCAAAGTTATATATTTTTTTTCTCCTTGTAGGCCAATTGATTATAAAGTGTCCTTTTTGGGATTCATTTTTCCATTTAGATAGCATTGATATTGGGGCCTTGGCTGCTATTTGCGTTCTGTACCAACCAACCATTTTCAAGTAATTCCCATTTACTTTCATCTTGGCAAGTTGAACTTCTTCCATAAGGTTTTGGCAATATTGATTACTAGTTCATCTCTCATGCAGCTGTTTTAGAATCACTGCTTCATTCCCTCCTCATGGAATTTGCTTACAAGCCTAGGAAACCCTGAGACATGGATGAAGTCTCAATTCACAGGCTTTAGAATAAACAGATCTAAATTTGAATCTAGTTCTGACACTTAGAAACTGTTTAACTTGAGCAAGTTACGTAACTAGTCTAAATCTTATTTTCCCATATGTAAAATGTTGCTGACACCTACTCTCAAAGATTGCTGCAAGGGCACCTGGGTGGCTCAGTCAGTTGAGTGTCCAACTCTTGATTTTGGCTCAGGTCATGATCTCAGGGTCATGAGATAAAGCCCTGTGTGGGGCTCCTTGCTCAGCATGGAGTCTGCTTGGGATTCTTTCTCTCTCTCTCTCTCTCTCCCCCTATGCCTCCTCCCCCTGCTTGCTCTCTCTCTCTCTCAATAAATAAAATCTTTTTTAAAAAGGTATATAAAGACATAGCATTATTCATTAGTATTAATAAATGTGATATTGTAATGTAATACCTACTTGACTTGTATACATATTTCTTTGCAGAGAAATATGCCAAGGATTAAGCAGTAAATTGGAACATATTTCTCTGTATTTCTAGGTCTAGCATCATGATTGGCATTTCATTAGGATTAAATGCATATTTACTGAATGAACAAGTAATCCTCCTAGCAACTTCGCTGTGTAACAATTAATAAAATACTTAAAACAGGTATTAGCATCAATGCAAAGGCACATTGCATTTGACATACTCATCCTCACACATGTGTTCACCGCTTTCTTTTTTAAAATTGTTATTTAAATCCAATTTAGTTAACATATAGTATATTATTAGTTTCAGGGGTAAGTATTTAGATATTTACTAGTCGTGTGAAACACCCAGTGCTTATTACATCAAGTGCCCTCCTTAATGCCCATTACCCAATTACCCCATCTCCCTACCCACCACCCTCATTGCTTTCTTAAACTTCTTCCCAGTGCTGCAAGTTTTCACTTGTCCTCATAAAATGCCCAGGAATAATTTTACTTGGTCAAATTTTGTTGGATCCTCTAGTACACTGTAAAATAGACTTTACTCATACTGGGTCAAAAGAGTAAAAGCAGAACACCCATTATTCTACTAAGCATGTTGCAGAAAACTAGGACTATTATAAATCTGTAAAGAAGTGCTACCCCTTAAAAGAAAAGGGGCAAATTAACCATAGATGTGTCTGTTTTAATTTTATCATTGGTACTCTTCACTCAATAAATACCAAAACATAAATGCTATTTGATTCTATAACAGTTTTCTTTGCTCTATTTTAAAGAAAAAAAACAAAACAAAACAATATCTCAGAGACCCAACCCTTCAGTAGTGGTACTGGGCTTCTAGAATTCTGCTTTATATAATTATTATTTAACTGATGATTAAAGAAAGAATGTTACTTCATGTTATATAAGTACTCATAAGTGTTATCTAGATAAGCAGGTAATAATTTATATCATTACTGATGTTCATCTCTAGTTTCAAAGAAGAAAAATTATGGTTTAATTAAATTAGATTTTGTATGTGACGCCAGATATCAAAATGCATGTATTTCAAAATGGAGTTTATACAGAACAAGAATGACCAGTGTTGTATCGTCACCCACAAGCCTTGCCCACCCTTGCATTTTACTAGCTGTGCATAACCTGGCTGCTTTGGAACTGCTGAAACTGCTGCATCTTTCACTTGACTCGATTTCCCTAGGCCCTGTTCATTCTCCTCTGGAACATGTATGTGATCCTCCTCCATATCTGCTTGGTCTTCACACTATAGACAATGGGATTGAGTACAGGGGGCAGTAACAGATAGATATTGGCCATGAGTGTGTGCACTACTGGTGATAAATGCTTTCCAAATCTGTGAATCATGGTGACACCAATGAGAGGAACATAGAAGAGGAGCACAGCACAGATGTGAGAGAGGCAGGTGTTGAGGGCTTTGAGCCTTTCATCTCTGGAAGCAATGCCCAGCACGGTCTTCAGGATGAGCACATAAGAAAAGAGAATGATGAGGGCATCCAGCCCCAACGTGAAGATGACTATGATGAGGCCATAGAGACTGTTGATGCGGGTGCTGGCACAGGCTAGCCGCATTGCATCTTGGTGGAGACAGTATGAATGAGACAAGACATTGGAATGGCAAAAGGGTAGCCGCTTTATGAGGAAAGGCACAGGGAAGACCACACAGACTGCCCGGGTGAGGACTGCTATTCCAATCTTTCCAATGATGCCATGGGTGAGGATGGAAGCGTAGCGTAATGGGTCTCGGATGGCCACAAATCTGTCGAAGGCCATGGACACTAGTACTCCTGATTCTACCACTCCAAATCCATGGATGAAAAACATCTGTGTAATGCATGCATCAAAGGGAATCTCAGAGACATTAAACCAGAAGATGCTGAGCATGGAGGGCAAGGTGGACATGGAGAGACTAACATCAGTGACAGCCAAGATGGAGAGGAAGTAGTACATAGGCTCATGGAGACTTTCATCTACCTTGATGACACCTAAGATGGTACCATTTCCCACGAGAGTTAGTGTGTAGAGAAATCCCAGGGGAAAGGCCATCCATGCATTTTTATCTGGCATCCCAGGGATACCTGTCAAAATGAAACTGTGGTGGTTGGGTTGTGATGCATTTGAGTTCATTGCCATGTTGTCACTGTTGGGGGAGACTGGACTCTCCCACTTAGCTTGCAGCTCCTAAGTTGAAAATATATTTTCATAGAAGATAGGTAAATGGTTTTATGAATACAGAAGAGGAACAGCGAAGGGGGCAGTTATGTTAAAAACAGCGTCTAGGAGGTTTTTGGTATCACTCCGTCCTTTTGCTTCCTAGACAATCACATGAGATGCAGCAACGGCACCCAAGGGCTTAATAGTGTAGAGCAGTTTGCTAAACAATAAAAAAAAAACACTAAGCTCACACCACCACTCCACACAAATGCCTGCACACAATTCCACTGCCATCCCAAACCCATATTCATACAAATCTGTGTGTGCGTGTGTGTGTGCACATACAGTCTCATATGCACACATATATGTGTGTGTGCATTTTTCCACATGCCTATGCATCTATGTCACTGTATTCATAATGGCCTATATTTGTAAATAAACACATTCGTGATAAAACTGTTCAAATTAATATTTAATCTACACACATTTTAACCATTTATAATTTTCCATAATCTCATTTTAAAGTAGCAAGGAACAGGTAATAAAGGTGGCCCAGAAACAACCACACATAGGATACGAGAGTAACCACTTATAGGATTTTATTTTGAGAATCACCCAACGTACCAGAAACTTGGGGCCATCCTTAAAAGCTCTTCCTTCATCAAACCAACATTTAACCAATTTCACACTTGCCTCCAAAACATATGAATTAAATATCCCCTCTCTGTCTTTTATACAGTCAATAAAGAGTAAAACCCATTTCTCCCAGGCTTCCTCACTGATCACCCTCCATCTAGTAGTGCCCATGCCAGTAATTCTTCATTCTGAAGCCTGAATAAACTTTTTAGATTTGGAATATGATTTATTCATCACAAGCAAAATCTCCTTTAAGGGCTTCTATTTACCTAAAACAGAGTCTCATTTCTTTATCTTAGCCCTCAAGATACAGCACTATTCAGCCCCTACTCCTATCTAGTGTCCTGCACCAACTCACGTAATTTCTCTCCCCTTTGGTCTCTTCAGTCCAGCCAAAGTTGCAGTGTTTAAGTTCCTGGATTCCACTGAGATACGTTCTGATATAGGATTTCCACATTTGTTCTCCCCTGTTCCTTACACATTTCTCCACCTCTCATACAGTTCCTCTTTGCCTGTCAAAGCCTATCTATCCTTCCCAAGTAAGCCTTTTCCAAATGCTCAGAGTGGTTTAAGTTTCCTTAAATTATATCTTGTTTTCACATTCTGGGCTTTTCCTTCTCCTAAGTGAGAATTATTAGTTAAATATTGCATGAGTATTTATTTAATGTCTCTCTTGCCTGCTAGAAGTTAAACTCCCCAAAAGAAAGGAATATTTATATGTTCATCACTTAATAGACCACATATTAAGCATATATTAGTATTTGCTTAAATGAAGGAATAAAATAATATGTGTTATTGTGTTAATGTGTTAAATGTAGGAATGAAATAATAAATAAATTAATATGGATGATTGAATGTCATTCTTTTTTTCAGAAGTCTTACAAATCCTCAAACTCCTCCCTGATCTTTTGCCTGTGGGTTTGGGAATCATTAACCAAGGGAAATATCTCTTTGTCTAAATTGGCACAGATAAAAGAACAACTTAAATGAAGAGCCTTTGAAAGATATGCTGTCTTTGTTCTCTCCTAGGTGCCTGTTATGGGAAAGGAGAAAGAAAAATCTCAAGAACTTGCCATATGCACGTGACCAGGTAGGCTTCTCTGCTCCTTCTGCCTCCTGTGCTGCTGTGAGTTGAATTGCTGTTTGCGAGACAGCACTGTGAAGTTATTTTGCAGATTCTGGTCTCTTACACATAGAGGAATCCTTGAGAGATCGCATAGTCCACTTAACGAAGGTTGTGTTACGTGTTGCGAACAAACTCCAGGCCCCTCTCACAATAAATTACAATGCTCAGATCTAAACAAAACACTTCTTGTCTATCTCACCCTTTAGCTGCTCCTTGAGGAAGGGGCTTCTTTAATTCTTCCCATGTTAAGTGAGAGTCCTTCACGTGTTTGGGTCTGCCCATCCCTCATCTCAAGCAATTCTGATTCAAAGTTATATATTTTTTTTCTCCTTGTAGGCCAATTGATTATAAAGTGTCCTTTTTGGGATTCATTTTTCCATTTAGATAGCATTGATATTGGGGCCTTGGCTGCTATTTGCGTTCTGTACCAACCAACCATTTTCAAGTAATTCCCATTTACTTTCATCTTGGCAAGTTGAACTTCTTCCATAAGGTTTTGGCAATATTGATTACTAGTTCATCTCTCATGCAGCTGTTTTAGAATCACTGCTTCATTCCCTCCTCATGGAATTTGCTTACAAGCCTAGGAAACCCTGAGACATGGATGAAGTCTCAATTCACAGGCTTTAGAATAAACAGATCTAAATTTGAATCTAGTTCTGACACTTAGAAACTGTTTAACTTGAGCAAGTTACGTAACTAGTCTAAATCTTATTTTCCCATATGTAAAATGTTGCTGACACCTACTCTCAAAGATTGCTGCAAGGGCACCTGGGTGGCTCAGTCAGTTGAGTGTCCAACTCTTGATTTTGGCTCAGGTCATGATCTCAGGGTCATGAGATAAAGCCCTGTGTGGGGCTCCTTGCTCAGCATGGAGTCTGCTTGGGATTCTTTCTCTCTCTCTCTCTCTCTCCCCCTATGCCTCCTCCCCCTGCTTGCTCTCTCTCTCTCTCAATAAATAAAATCTTTTTTAAAAAGGTATATAAAGACATAGCATTATTCATTAGTATTAATAAATGTGATATTGTAATGTAATACCTACTTGACTTGTATACATATTTCTTTGCAGAGAAATATGCCAAGGATTAAGCAGTAAATTGGAACATATTTCTCTGTATTTCTAGGTCTAGCATCATGATTGGCATTTCATTAGGATTAAATGCATATTTACTGAATGAACAAGTAATCCTCCTAGCAACTTCGCTGTGTAACAATTAATAAAATACTTAAAACAGGTATTAGCATCAATGCAAAGGCACATTGCATTTGACATACTCATCCTCACACATGTGTTCACCGCTTTCTTTTTTAAAATTGTTATTTAAATCCAATTTAGTTAACATATAGTATATTATTAGTTTCAGGGGTAAGTATTTAGATATTTACTAGTCGTGTGAAACACCCAGTGCTTATTACATCAAGTGCCCTCCTTAATGCCCATTACCCAATTACCCCATCTCCCTACCCACCACCCTCATTGCTTTCTTAAACTTCTTCCCAGTGCTGCAAGTTTTCACTTGTCCTCATAAAATGCCCAGGAATAATTTTACTTGGTCAAATTTTGTTGGATCCTCTAGTACACTGTAAAATAGACTTTACTCATACTGGGTCAAAAGAGTAAAAGCAGAACACCCATTATTCTACTAAGCATGTTGCAGAAAACTAGGACTATTATAAATCTGTAAAGAAGTGCTACCCCTTAAAAGAAAAGGGGCAAATTAACCATAGATGTGTCTGTTTTAATTTTATCATTGGTACTCTTCACTCAATAAATACCAAAACATAAATGCTATTTGATTCTATAACAGTTTTCTTTGCTCTATTTTAAAGAAAAAAAACAAAACAAAACAATATCTCAGAGACCCAACCCTTCAGTAGTGGTACTGGGCTTCTAGAATTCTGCTTTATATAATTATTATTTAACTGATGATTAAAGAAAGAATGTTACTTCATGTTATATAAGTACTCATAAGTGTTATCTAGATAAGCAGGTAATAATTTATATCATTACTGATGTTCATCTCTAGTTTCAAAGAAGAAAAATTATGGTTTAATTAAATTAGATTTTGTATGTGACGCCAGATATCAAAATGCATGTATTTCAAAATGGAGTTTATACAGAACAAGAATGACCAGTGTTGTATCGTCACCCACAAGCCTTGCCCACCCTTGCATTTTACTAGCTGTGCATAACCTGGCTGCTTTGGAACTGCTGAAACTGCTGCATCTTTCACTTGACTCGATTTCCCTAGGCCCTGTTCATTCTCCTCTGGAACATGTATGTGATCCTCCTCCATATCTGCTTGGTCTTCACACTATAGACAATGGGATTGAGTACAGGGGGCAGTAACAGATAGATATTGGCCATGAGTGTGTGCACTACTGGTGATAAATGCTTTCCAAATCTGTGAATCATGGTGACACCAATGAGAGGAACATAGAAGAGGAGCACAGCACAGATGTGAGAGAGGCAGGTGTTGAGGGCTTTGAGCCTTTCATCTCTGGAAGCAATGCCCAGCACGGTCTTCAGGATGAGCACATAAGAAAAGAGAATGATGAGGGCATCCAGCCCCAACGTGAAGATGACTATGATGAGGCCATAGAGACTGTTGATGCGGGTGCTGGCACAGGCTAGCCGCATTGCATCTTGGTGGAGACAGTATGAATGAGACAAGACATTGGAATGGCAAAAGGGTAGCCGCTTTATGAGGAAAGGCACAGGGAAGACCACACAGACTGCCCGGGTGAGGACTGCTATTCCAATCTTTCCAATGATGCCATGGGTGAGGATGGAAGCGTAGCGTAATGGGTCTCGGATGGCCACAAATCTGTCGAAGGCCATGGACACTAGTACTCCTGATTCTACCACTCCAAATCCATGGATGAAAAACATCTGTGTAATGCATGCATCAAAGGGAATCTCAGAGACATTAAACCAGAAGATGCTGAGCATGGAGGGCAAGGTGGACATGGAGAGACTAACATCAGTGACAGCCAAGATGGAGAGGAAGTAGTACATAGGCTCATGGAGACTTTCATCTACCTTGATGACACCTAAGATGGTACCATTTCCCACGAGAGTTAGTGTGTAGAGAAATCCCAGGGGAAAGGCCATCCATGCATTTTTATCTGGCATCCCAGGGATACCTGTCAAAATGAAACTGTGGTGGTTGGGTTGTGATGCATTTGAGTTCATTGCCATGTTGTCACTGTTGGGGGAGACTGGACTCTCCCACTTAGCTTGCAGCTCCTAAGTTGAAAATATATTTTCATAGAAGATAGGTAAATGGTTTTATGAATACAGAAGAGGAACAGCGAAGGGGGCAGTTATGTTAAAAACAGCGTCTAGGAGGTTTTTGGTATCACTCCGTCCTTTTGCTTCCTAGACAATCACATGAGATGCAGCAACGGCACCCAAGGGCTTAATAGTGTAGAGCAGTTTGCTAAACAATAAAAAAAAAACACTAAGCTCACACCACCACTCCACACAAATGCCTGCACACAATTCCACTGCCATCCCAAACCCATATTCATACAAATCTGTGTGTGCGTGTGTGTGTGCACATACAGTCTCATATGCACACATATATGTGTGTGTGCATTTTTCCACATGCCTATGCATCTATGTCACTGTATTCATAATGGCCTATATTTGTAAATAAACACATTTGTGATAAAACTGTTCAAATTAATATTTAATCTACACACATTTTAACCATTTATAATTTTCCATAATCTCATTTTAAAGTAGCAAGGAACAGGTAATAAAGGTGGCCCAGAAACAACCACACATAGGATACGAGAGTAACCACTTATAGGATTTTATTTTGAGAATCACCCAACGTACCAGAAACTTGGGGCCATCCTTAAAAGCTCTTCCTTCATCAAACCAACATTTAACCAATTTCACACTTGCCTCCAAAACATATGAATTAAATATCCCCTCTCTGTCTTTTATACAGTCAATAAAGAGTAAAACCCATTTCTCCCAGGCTTCCTCACTGATCACCCTCCATCTAGTAGTGCCCATGCCAGTAATTCTTCATTCTGAAGCCTGAATAAACTTTTTAGATTTGGAATATGATTTATTCATCACAAGCAAAATCTCCTTTAAGGGCTTCTATTTACCTAAAACAGAGTCTCATTTCTTTATCTTAGCCCTCAAGATACAGCACTATTCAGCCCCTACTCCTATCTAGTGTCCTGCACCAACTCACGTAATTTCTCTCCCCTTTGGTCTCTTCAGTCCAGCCAAAGTTGCAGTGTTTAAGTTCCTGGATTCCACTGAGATACGTTCTGATATAGGATTTCCACATTTGTTCTCCCCTGTTCCTTACACATTTCTCCACCTCTCATACAGTTCCTCTTTGCCTGTCAAAGCCTATCTATCCTTCCCAAGTAAGCCTTTTCCAAATGCTCAGAGTGGTTTAAGTTTCCTTAAATTATATCTTGTTTTCACATTCTGGGCTTTTCCTTCTCCTAAGTGAGAATTATTAGTTAAATATTGCATGAGTATTTATTTAATGTCTCTCTTGCCTGCTAGAAGTTAAACTCCCCAAAAGAAAGGAATATTTATATGTTCATCACTTAATAGACCACATATTAAGCATATATTAGTATTTGCTTAAATGAAGGAATAAAATAATATGTGTTATTGTGTTAATGTGTTAAATGTAGGAATGAAATAATAAATAAATTAATATGGATGATTGAATGTCATTCTTTTTTTCAGAAGTCTTACAAATCCTCAAACTCCTCCCTGATCTTTTGCCTGTGGGTTTGGGAATCATTAACCAAGGGAAATATCTCTTTGTCTAAATTGGCACAGATAAAAGAACAACTTAAATGAAGAGCCTTTGAAAGATATGCTGTCTTTGTTCTCTCCTAGGTGCCTGTTATGGGAAAGGAGAAAGAAAAATCTCAAGAACTTGCCATATGCACGTGACCAGGTAGGCTTCTCTGCTCCTTCTGCCTCCTGTGCTGCTGTGAGTTGAATTGCTGTTTGCGAGACAGCACTGTGAAGTTATTTTGCAGATTCTGGTCTCTTACACATAGAGGAATCCTTGAGAGATCGCATAGTCCACTTAACGAAGGTTGTGTTACGTGTTGCGAACAAACTCCAGGCCCCTCTCACAATAAATTACAATGCTCAGATCTAAACAAAACACTTCTTGTCTATCTCACCCTTTAGCTGCTCCTTGAGGAAGGGGCTTCTTTAATTCTTCCCATGTTAAGTGAGAGTCCTTCACGTGTTTGGGTCTGCCCATCCCTCATCTCAAGCAATTCTGATGGCTTTCACTTGGAAGAACCAGTTTGCTCATTCCTACTGGATGTTTTTCTTGTAAAGACTTGAAAAACCTTTGATATTCTTCAAGTCTCCAGAGCCTGTGGGAGCACGGCTGTTCTATGGAAATAGTGATTCTTGTTCTCCCAGATTCTTGTCTCTAGTGCTTTTGACTGTTTTTCTTTATCCAAATGTGTTTTACCTCATCTCCTTTTTTCCTCATTCCTATCTTTATTCTTCTTTCTCTTTTTCATTCTCCTTAAATGTTCTGCACCCTTTTTCTAGTTCCCAATTCATATACTTCCATCCGATCTCCCTTTCGTTCTTTCCATGCACTAGTTTCTCCCCTACAGTATATGTCTTCTTCTGTCCCTAATAACAACATGTACACTTATTTTTTTCCAACTTTTCTTACCTAGACTCTTGTCATCTGCTCTTATCACTTCCTTCACCAGAATTTCTATGATGATCTAATGAAATAATGTACATAAATAATTCCACACAGCACTTGCTATGTAGAAGGCATGTAAAAATATTTTATTTTATTTTTTTTTTTACAGGGAAGATTTGATTGTTTTTTAGTTTTTTAAATTTTATTACGTTATGTTAACGTCATCATACAGTACATCCTTAGTTTTTGATGTAAAGTTCCATGATTCATTATTTGCATATAACACCCAGTGCTCCATGTAATACGTGCCCTCCTTAATACCCATCACCGGGTCATGTAAAAATATTTGAAGATTAATTTATTACCTGTATCAACCTCTGTACTCCAGTTCAGAATTAATTTGGCTTCTTTCCTTTCCTGAGGTTAGCAAACAGAGCACTTATGAAGACTTCTCAAACCTCTGGTGGTGTCTGGAACCATCACAACCCTATAACAATTTCACAACTCCTCTGAAAACATCCCTGAGGGGTGTTGTTAGCCTCCGGGCTATTCCATCATGATTTCCCTAAGGAGTCCAAACTCTTCCTTCATCTGTCAAACTGTCTTTTCTTTTGCCAACAAACCTCAAATTTTTCTTCATTTTATTTGCACTCTGTCAGCCAAGTTTGAAGAAGGATCTACTTGTCTCTTACACACACATGCACACATATTATTTATGTATATATATAATACTTGTACATATGTAATAAATATATTAAATATGTAAATAAATATAAATATGTAAAAAGGTTTGTCTCATGTTGAACCACTAAATAAATTCTAGGATTTCAGCCAGATGTTGGTCCAGGTCTTCTGACTCCAAAACCAGTCTCAGTCTCAATGATGGCATAGTGTTGTGATTTACCCTGAAATAGGGCTGGGGTCTACTGTTGTTTTGGGATGGAGAGAAGGCTTGCCTGGCCTCCATCAGAAACCTAGAGAACAAAATTCTCTGAATTTGTTGCATTCTTTGATTTCCTGGGCTGTTATTTAAATCTATTAAATATAATTTCTTTCATTTGTTTTAATGAATTTTCTGTAATGATGCTTTTTCATCATTGAGGTAATTCTCAAAATTACATAAACAGCTAGTTATTCCATCAATGTGTGCTTTTGTGTGGTGAGTCCTTAAATTATCCACAGACCCTATCCACCACCTCTTCATGCCCCTTTGATCTCATTTATCTTCCTTCATAGGCATATTTACATTATAACAGCAGAAAACTAAAGCCAGATATGAATAATTCTCACAATGATGCTTTTATTCCAGGCACATTAGAGAATGTATTGTAGAAGTTTATGTAGTTTTAATTTGTAAACCAATTTCTTTCCCAGTGTGTTTTACAACCTATAGGAAACCACCTATTCAATAAACATTAAGAGCTAGTGCTTTCTAATAAGTGTTTCTCTGTATTTTTACATTAGTTTGGACTATGTTTAGAAATCTATGATTATCTGTATATTTATAGTTTTACATGATCCGACATGTGAGATGTGTGTGTATGTATAATTTCTATAGATGAGTTTTTACTCTTTTTAAACTATCTTTAAGCATCCCAAGCCACTAAGGGTAAGGAGTTAAAAGACCAAGTCTTTGCCCTTAAGGATTTTCAAGTTTGTGAGAGTGGTAATTATCCCCAATCTCTTTGAAGTACTTTTATAAACAGTAATATACACACACAAAGTGCTTGTTGCGAACTTTCTGAGTCTTTTAACTGGTGGCTTGACTCCTCTGAGGACATTATGATTTGCCTCATTCATAGCTATAGAAACTGATGTTGCTTGTAGCCTAACCTCTTCCAGGAAGACTCCCAGATCATCCTAACAATCAGAGTTTCCTAATTATCTGGAACTTTATTTTATCAAGGATCTAACTTTCCAGATACAAAATGGCAAAGTTCAGCAGAAAATAGAGTCTGTGAAGTCTGATATACCTTGCTTAAAACCAAGTTTAATTTTCAGTTGTTTGATCTAGAGAAAGTCATGAAACCTCCTATTCATTCAACATTTCCTTGTCATCTATTATAAATGACTTCTTCTGGTTAAGTTCGCCTATTCCCTCATCTCCCCATCTGAACTTATAGAGCCCAGGGTGCTAGAAGAAATCATACAACCCCGTCGACTCATACCAAATAGCTCACGTAACTCCTTCTGTGCTTTCGATCATGCTTAATGACTCTTCTCCCACTCCCTTACGTCTTACCCAGATCCTTATTCTTTGTTGCTGACTTCACTTCCTACTTCATTAAGAAAACTGAAACAATCAGAAAACAATATCCAGTGCCCTAAGTTACATTTACTCACCTAAGAGAGTCAGATATATGCTGACTTCTCAGTTACCTTATATAAGCTAGATGAAATAGTCATGCTCTTTTCTAAAGCCGATTCTTCCAATTTTGCACTATTCTTCTCCCGTGTCTACTCGGGAACATCACTGCGGCAAGTTTTTTTCTTTCTTTCTTTTTTTTCTTTCTTTTTCTTTCTTTCTTTCTTTCTTTCTTTCTTTCTTTCTTTCTTTCTTTCTTTCTTCCTCTTTCTTTTTTTCTTTCTTTCCTTTTCTTACCTCTCTTCCTTACCGTAAAGTTTTTACCCTCTACTTGATTATTTATATGAACATCAAACATAATGTCATGTTTTCCATCAGAAAAAGGTGTTTCCGCCATAGCTTCAGGTAAGGACACCATTCTCTCACCATTGACTTTTTTTTTTTTTTTTTGTAAGTAGTTTTTATCAGGTCGGATTCAGCTAAAACACCAACAGCCGTGCTGCCAGAGTGCGGCCTCAACTTGAGGTGGAGGGAAAAGACAACTGAGCCTGTTAGCTAAAAGAGGCAAACTTAGTAGGAAATAAACACAATGCTGGCAGTTTCAGTTTGCAGTTAGGGCTCCAGAGAGTCATTTAACCGGGAGAACCTGGAAATTGCAGCCATGGAAGGGTGAAATAGCTTTGTATGCAACGCTGGCTTTGTAAGAAACTACAAACATGTTGGTGAAACCCAAGAAAACCTGCTAGAAAGTAAAAGTAATTGGGTGTTTGGAAACCAATTGAATAAGTATGCTCCCCAAATATCATGCAGATCAATCAGCAAAGTGTTTCTGGCTTGAGGTGTGTTGGCATGTCACCAAGATGTACAGACACATGGGCAACTCATAAAAAGGCAGGCTGAAAAATGAAATAAAAATAATCTGAGAAGACACATCAGTGGCTGCACTTAGCAAGAGAGATTTCTTGTGGGAATGTGGGTGTCACAGTTTAAATTCAGACAAGTTACTAAAAATTAACAAAAAGAAAAGAAAAGAATAACAAAAACACAGCAGCCCTTTGAAAAACAATTAAAACCTAGGGTGGCTGTGCTATAATATTTAAGACATTTAGCTTTCAAAAAAAAACCTCTGAGACTTTCAAAGAAATAGGAAAGCTTGAACCATAATCAAGAAAAACAGCAAACAATAGAATCTGATTTCTAAAGGACCCACGTGTTGATTTTAGCAGACAAATAATTCAAAGAATCTATTATAAATGCATTCAAAGAATTAAAGAAAATTATGTTCAAGTAATTAAAGAAAATACAATGGTAAATGATTGAATGAATAAGGAAACTCCATAGAGGAAAGGAAATTACAGGAAAGAAACAAAAGAATTTAAAAAATTATAATAAACTGAAATTTTAAAAGATCAATACATGGACTCAGCAGATTTGAGGAAGTGGAAGAAGGAGTCTGTGAACTTGAAGACAAATAGAGAAGTCTCAAGTTCAAATAATATAGAGAAAAATATTGAAGAAAAATGACCAGTCTCATATTTGTGGGGGACATCGACATACCAACATTTGTATATTGGTAGGTCCAGAAGAAGAAAGCAAAGTAACAGAATCAATATTTGAAGATACAATGTTAAAAACTTTATGTATTTAACAACAACAAAAAGTCCACATGTCTAAGAGGCTCAAGAAACCTTAATTAGAATAAATACAAAGATACTAACACATAGAAACATCATAATCAAACTGCCAAAAGCCCTAGACTGATAATGGCAGAAGAAAATGACTAATCAAGTTATAGGCTAAAAAAACTTGAAATAATTCCTGACTTTTTATCAGGAAAATAATGGAGACTGGAAAGCAGTCGAACAGCATAGTCAAAGTTTTGGAAAAAAAAAAAAGCAGTCAACCATTAAAATGGTACAATAAAAATCTTTAACATGATAGAAGACAATAAAGGAGAAAAGAACGAACCAAAAAAGACTGAAACATATAAAAAACAAATATCAACATGACAGATAAAATCTAACCAAATCAATAGTCACATTAAACTAGAATTCTTATACATTGCTGTTGTGAGTATAAAATGGTTCAGCCGCAAGCAGTTGGACATTTTCTTCCAAATTAGAGAAGCACCTATCATACTACCCAGTGATTCCTTTTCTAGATATCCGCCCAAACATGTCCATACAAAGACTATATGCTAATGTTTGCAGCAACATTATTCATAATAGTCAAAAGTGGTAAACAACCCAAATGTATTTCAACTACCAAATGAGTAAATAAATATGTTTTACCCATACAATGACATACTACTCAGGAAGGAAAAGGAACAAGCCATGAATATATTTAGCAGCATGGATAAAACTCAAAACATTATATTAAGTGGGAGAAGCCAGACACAAAAGACAACATATTTTATGATTTCATTTATATGAAATTTCTAGTAAAGGCAAACTATAAAAACAGGGAGCATATCTGTGGTTTCTTGGAGCTGGAGACAGGCCCAGGGCTGACCTCCAACCACCATCAAGGAATCATTTTATGTAATGGAAGTTTTAAGACTGTTTTTGGGTAATAGTTTCACAATTGTATAAATTTACTAAAACTCTTCAATTTGTACACTTAAAATGGAACAATTCTATGATTTGTAAATTATACTGTAACAAAGCAAGACAAGAGAGAAAATTTTTAAAAAATCGTTAGGAGACTATTTCTCTATTCTACAAGAGGTCATGGTAACTTTGCTGGTATGGTAGAAACGAAGATGAAGGGAATTTGACGTATGTGAACTATATTTTGGTTTGGACTCAATAGGTCTTGGTAGCGGATTAAATATAAGGAAGAGGGTAAGAAAAGATCTGGAATTTTGACTTGGGCAACTGGGTGGATTGTGGTATGGTTAGTGTTATTTATTGAAATTACCTAGAAGCAAAGAGGAAGAAGTTTTGTTTTTGTTTTACAGTATTTCACTATGCTAATTTTAAGTTTCCTATTTGATATCCACATGGAATTATCAAGTAGGAATTGTCTAGAGATAAAGACAGAATTCAGGCCTGCACATATGCTTTTGGGGGTAATTGACATATAGAGATATTAAATCAGTAGAATTTAATAACATCACTCAGTGAGAGTGGGATTAAAGTACAGGGTAAAAGACCAAATAAGAGACACACTAACGTTTAGTGATGTAGGAGGAAGATTAACCATCAAAGGATATTGAAGAGGGGAAATTAAAGCAGGAGGAAAACATGATGTCACACACAAAAAAATCAGAAATGAAAGTAACTCAACATGGAGGCAACTTTCCACTGTTTCGAATCCTGCTGAAAAGGAGAGAAAGGTGAGAGGAATGTTTTCTGGGTTTAGCAATAAGCAGGCCATTGGAGACACCTGCAAAGATGCTTTCAGTGGTGAAGTAAAGACCTCTCACGAAAGTGAATTGAGGAGAGAATGGGAAGTGCATGGAAACAGGACTACAGACCAAAACGCTGAAAGGCTTTACTATGAAGCTGAGGAAGGAATGAGACAGTAGTAACTACAAGGAAACATGAATGAACTTTTCTTTTACATTTTTTTCTTTCTTGCTTGCTGGCTTTTTTGCTTGCTTGCTTGCTTTCCTTCGTTCCTTCCTTCCTCTCTCTCTCCCCTGTCTCTGTCTCTGTCTCTCTCTTCCTCTCTTTTAGAGAGAATTGTAAAGACTAGGCACTAAAGTATATTTGCGTTCTGGTATAGCTAGTGAGGTGCCATTGACACGGGACTGAGGCAGTCTGTATTTGGATGGTTGCCATCACAGGTTTGCATTAGGGAAAATTTGGTCCTCTGAGATCAAGACAGAGAAGGCCCAAATGCCCAGAAGCCTGAGATTATATAGCTGTTGGCCCTCAGGATATCTCCAGGAAGACTGATGTTCTGTCTGTAGAGGAACACGTCAGAGGGCATTCTGGATTAGAGTGCTGCAGGTTTTAAATCTCTGGCTGTTCTGCTATGGTGGCCAGCATCAGAAATGACTCTCATCTCCTAGACTAGGCTTTGGGTGAGTTGGGGAACAAACTGAGGCCTGGGTAGTGCTTTCTCTGAGGATGCTTTCACAGAATGGAGGGGACTGTGGTTACGGACAATTCATAGAGAAATCTTTAGAGGTCAGGACAGAGAGGTTGAGTGGAGGAGATCAGGTCTGTTAAGCCCAGTGTACTCTTTGGTCTGGACTTTGAATTTGGTGGCAGAAGTTGTCCCTGTGGCAAAAAGCTTATCATCTCCTATAGGACTAAATAGAACTTCATCGCATAATGTTCCGAGCACCTGGATTTAAGTTTCATTTTTTGGATTTGAGTCAAGTTAATTAACTTCTCTGACTCTTGTTTTACTCATGCATACTGACAACAGTTCTGTTCTCATAAAGTTTTTTAGTCATTAAAAGAGATAGTATATGTAAAGAGCTAAAAATAGAGGCTGGAGCATAAATAAGCATTTAATTAAATATTAGTTTTTTATTATTAAAGTACTAAAATAATTGAAACTGCCCGCCCATTATCCTTTGCATTGTTTCTCTACATCATGGTATAAAGTGATTGCTCATGATTTCTATATATCTATAAAGAGCCTAGAATCCTCAGTTGCAGCAAGAATTTTTTCAGCAGAATTATTTTTCCATTTCCTTCATGTTTTTCATTACAATAGAAATAACAATTTGAACTGTACATACAAAGAATTCAATAATGAGTATGTTATTCTTTCTACCAAAGGCTAATTAGAGAAACAAGAGCCTGCAAATTTGTGCCCTTCCCTCAGTCCAGGCTCTAGGCAAATAGCAAATATATTCCTTCCCCAAGTGAAAGACTAGTCCATGGCTCCTACAGAGGACAAATCCAAGGGGCCAGAACTGTGCTTCAGGCTGCAGCTCAGACACTTTAAGAAAGACTATATTATGCTCAGTCCTGTCCTCCGGAGAACAGCTCTTCCACTTGGCTGCCTGGGTGGAAAAGAGCATTGAACTGTAGTTCCACAGTGAAAGAAGAGAAAGACTCTTGTTACCTATGTTCTCCTCCACCTCCATCGCCACATATGCTCCATAAGCCACAGAAGCTCCTGCCCTTTTGCTGTGAGGAAACTTCAGGTTTGATTCTGTCCATGGTCTGTCACTGGCATTGACAGAGACAGAGTTAGGCTGAGTCCAGCTGGGGACACAAGCTGGACATACTGACCTGCCTGTAAAGTATGTCTTCACTTAACCCCAGGCGCACATTCCACTCCTGGTTCTGCTCTTGTTTTTCATGTGTTCTTTGATAAGGAAAGAAGTTGCTCCTTTGGTCCTCTGATTACCATAGCATGCCTAGTACTTAGTAGGCATTTGACAAATATGAAGCCATTAATCAAAAAATTAATTAAACATGAAAAACCCTTCGTGAGTTCTTTAGATCTTACGGAATCAAGAGGTTAGTTTGGGGGTGCCTGGGTAGTTCAATTGAGTAAGGCTCTGACTCTTGATTTTTGGCTCAGGTCATGATCTCAGGGTTGTGAGATCAAGCCTCATGTGGGGCTCCACTCTGGGTGTAAGATTCTCTCTCTCCCTCTGTTCCTTCCCTTGCTCTCTCTCTAAAAAATTAATAAATAGAAGAGCCTAGTTTGTAATCCTCCTCTCTGCTGGTCGTTGGGATTGAGCTCCTCAGATGGTCAGTGTGGTGTTGCTTTGGGGTTCTAGTCCCTCGGAATCAATTATCCTTATTCTTTTCTTCCTCTTACCTGATATTCACTACTCCTGACTGCTACTAGCATATCATTCTTTCATCTTCGGCTTATCTAGGACCTGCTTCCAATAAATCCTTTACAGTAAGCATTCATAATTAAATGCAGGATCACCGAGCACAGATCCCTAGAAGTTCCCACCTTGTGCATTGCAACAGCCACTACCTGCAAGCCACCAGTTTTCAGTGTTGGGCTAAACTGGCTGAGGGATGGAGAGATTTAGGTAGTACAGAATTTGATCAAAATATATAACTAATAGGGCGCCTGGGTGGCTCAGTCCGTTAAGCAGCTGCCTTCGGCTCAGGTCATGGTCTTAGCGTCCTGGGACCGAGCCCCACATCGGGCTTCCTGCTCAGCGGGGAGCCTGCTTCTCCCTCTGCCTCTGCCTGCCGCTCTGCCTACTTGTGATCTCTCTCTCTCTCTCTGTCAAATAAATAAATAAAATCTTAAATAAATAAATAAATAAATAAATAAATAAATAAATCTTAAATAAATAAATAAATATATATATATATAAAACAAATATATGGGTAGGTAGATAAACTTAGCAACGTATTAATAGATTCCATGGCTTATAAATATCTTGAGAGACAGTTTTCACAGTTAACCAGACATTACAAAATTTATAGATCAGCAGATGAACATTTCTTGGCTCTCAGTCCCCTTCCTTCATCTTCAGAGGTCATGCTGTCTTTCTCATGCTGCTATCTCTCTGGTTCTCCGCAGCTGGGGAAATTTCTTCAATTTTAAGGACTCATGATTAGATTTGGCCTACCTTGGTAATCCAGGATAATCTTCTCCTTTTGAAATCCTTAGCTTTAATCACATCTGCAAAATCTCTTTTGCTGTGTAAGCTAACATATTCATAGTTTTCAAGAATTAGGATGTGAACATCCTTGGAGGACTTTATTCTGCCTGCCATAATGGGTCCTTCTAAAGTTTTTTTTGGCAGCCAGAGTAACTTCTCCCTCCATCACCTGCTGCAAGCTCAGGTCCTTTTAGTACCCACACACTCCCAGGAATGCAGAAGGTTAGAGCTTTACAGTTCTAGAAGAGTATCTTTCTTCCTCTGTCCCACATCATGCAGGCGGAAAAATTGAGTCCCAACGAGCATAATGTCTAAATCACCACAATTTAAGATCACAGTCAAGATACAGACACATACACACATCTGCATATCTGTGTTTAAGAACAACCTTTATGTCACATTTTTGCTCGCTTACACGTCCTTTCTGGTTATTGGCATCAGTGTTCATTACCCACATAAATGTACAATATAAAATTCTTCCTTAGCAGGGAAGCAAATCAGCTAACTCCTTGTTGTTTCTGGATGAATCTCCCCACTGGGTGCAGGCGTTGATTGAAGTGTTTCATTTTTCTTCCTCCTAAGTGTATTTTTGCATGTGATGGTCACTGATTTATTGCCCTCATGGGGTAGGACAATCAGTTTCTCTATCAGGTTGTGAATATAAATGTATTAGAATAATATTTAAGTCACTCCTTCTTATGGCTACTATCTCAATACTTATAGCCACTGATTCTAACTGAAGCTGTTTGACTTAATGAATTCTTCTCTTTTTGCCCGGTCAGACCTTCATTCCACTATGTTACCATTCAACCAAACTACTGATAGCCACCAGACCTTCACCTTGACTGGGAGAAAGACTTATGGATGGCCTTGCCCCTCTGCCTTCTTTACAGTACCACGTTCTTAGGTAATGTCATCATCCTTGTTGTCATCAAGGTTGAGCGAAGTCTCCATGAACCTATGTATTATTTTCTGGCTATGCTAGCTGCCACTGACCTCAGCCTTTCACTTTCTTCCATGCCCACCATGATTAGTGTTCACTGGTTCAACTGGCGCTCAATCACCCTTGATGCCTGCATCACTCAGATGTTCTTTATCCATACCTTTGGGGGAGTGGAATCAGGTGTTCTGGTTGCCATGGCCTTTGATCGTTTTGTGGCTATTCGCTTCCCTTTGCACTATGCTACCATTCTCACTCATGGAGTCATCGGCAAGATTGGAGCAATAGTCCTGCTACGAAGTGTGGGTGCAGTGCTCCCTGTACCTTTTCTCATCAAAAGGCTACCTTTCTGCCACTCCAATATCCTTTCCCATGCATACTGCCTCCATCAGGATGCCATGAGGCTTGCCTGCGCTGACACCCGTGTCAATAGCATCTATGGCCTGCTGGCTGTGATCTTCATCATTGTACTGGATGCCTTGATCCTTTTGATTTCTTACTTTCTAATCCTTCAGGCAGTACTGGGCATTGCTTCCCGAGAACAGAGACTCAAGGCTCTCAACACCTGCTTCTCTCATGTCTGTGCAGTATTGCTCTTCTATGTGCCTCTCATTGGCATGACTCTGATTCACCGCTTTGGGAAGCACTTGTCACCAATAGTACACACTCTTATGGCCAATGTCTACCTGCTACTCCCACCTGTGCTCAATCCTGTTGTATACAGTGTTAGGACCAAGCAGATCCGGCAGCGGATTGTCCGAGTGTTCTGTGGGGACAGGATTGGCCCTTAATGGCATCTATGTGTTCTGTGCAGATGCAATCAAGTGATGGAAGAGTATCAAATGTAGCATTGTCCAATAGAATTTCCTGAAGTGATGGAAATGTTCTAAATCTCTGTTGTTTAATGCAATAACCACTAGCTACACATACTATTGAACACTTTAAACTTTGATAGTACAGACAAGGAACTGAATATTTAAGTTTTACTTTATTTTAATTAATTGAAATATAAATGTAAATAGTCACATGTAGCTAAAAGCTACTATATTGAATAGTATAAATCTAATGGGTTATAATATACCTTTGCATAATGATTTTGATGAAAGCAATAATCAATCTTAGGTGGCTTGATAGATATGAATTCTTCTTAAAATGGTATATAACAGCTTATCAACATTTTTTTGTTTTATTTCTTTAAGTTATCTCTACATGCTTGTGGGGCTTAAAGTCATGACCCCAAGATCGAGAGTCACACGCTCTTGCAACTGAGCCAGCTAGGCACCCCACAGCTTATCAGCGTTTATATACAATAAAATTCAGTCTTTTTAGTATACGGTTCTAATCAACTTTTGACAAATGCATAGAGTCAGGTAACCACCAGTGACATCAAGATATAGAAAAACTATATCACTGTTCAAAATTCCCTCATGTTACCCCTTTGTATCCATCCCCAATCCCTGACAAGCACTCATTTGTTCTCCACGCCTGCAATTCTCTTTTTTGAGTGTCGTGGACCCTGCACTGTGTAGTCTCCCATGTCTGGCTTCTTAGCGCGATACAGGTGAGGTTCATGCATGTTGTGGTGTGTATTTCTTAGCGTGATACAGGTGAGGTTCATGCATGTTGTGGTGTGTATTTCTTAGCATGATACAGGTGAGGTTCATTCATGTTGTGGTGTGTATTTCTTAGCGCAATACAGGTGAGGTTCATGCATGTTGTGGTGTGTATTGCTTAGCGCAATACAGGTGAGGTTCATGCGTGTTGTGGTGTGTATTTCTTAGCGGGATACAGGTGAGGTTCATGCATGTTGTGGTGTGTATTTCTTAGCGCGATACAGGTGAGGTTCATGCATGTTGTGGTGTGTATTGCTAGTTTATTCCTTTTTATTGCTGAGCACTGTTTGATTGTATGTCATTAACAATTTTTTCAAGAAAAATCCCCAGGTTGTTTTTGCTCCATTATAGTCACTCTGGGATTCAACGCTGAACATAGGACATTTCTGTTCTTTTACATTTTGTGTTTATTTATATGTTCTTTGAGTATTTTTTATAAAAATAAGGCGTGTATGTTCAATAGCCTGGAAGCAAGAGAGAAAAAGTTTAAAAAGAAAGTGGCGGGTAAAGTATGAGAGCAAGGTGCACTCAATAAGCTGGAAGAATAGGATCCCCTGCATATATGTTAGATTTCAATTTCAACTTCATTTTTGTCCAAAAAGCTTTTCTGACATGCCTTTTGTACTTATGTTCCAGTTTCTCATGCTGTACCATAACTTACTAATAGTATATCTTCCCTGCTAGTCTATATACTTTTTAAGAACAGGGACCCTTTTAACTTTATTTCGGTGTTTCCCAAGTACTTAATGTAGTTCAGAACATATGATGGACACTCAATATATATATTTTTTGAATAACAAATGAGTGAAAACTGTACTTGATCAAGATTGATTTCATGCTTCCAAATGTCTTTGTTTCATTTAATATTAGTAAGTCTCATTTGAGATTTCCAGAGTCATTCATTTTTGCTGCTGGGAACCAGTAGAAAGGGATGGTATTTACATGTAAATAGGAACATTACTTACTGTATAACTTTATGGAGCTACTTAATCTCTTCAGATACTCGTTGGAATAGATATCTTCCTCAGTGTGCCCAATAAAGATATAAGAGTATGGACCGGAAAATGTTTCAAGGAGAATTAAAAAGTCAGGGATTATTATATATGGTGGGAATTATTAATTCACGGCCTACTATGGAGAGGTAGATTCTGTTCAAAATGAGGCTTAAACCAAATGTGGGCATGCAGTTGGGAAGCCAGCAATCTGTAGAATGGATAGATTGAGGACCATGTATTACAACCGTATTTTCTGAAAATATAGTGGAAGCAGTTGACCGTAGGAGGCAATATAGCACAGAGTAAGAACTTTAGAGTAGGATAGACATGGACTTGAATGCCAGCTCTGTAACTTGCTAACTTTTAGATGGGTAAAGTTATTCAAAATCTCTGAGTTTCAATTTTCTCATCTATGAAACAATGGAGAATAACACTTAACCTGTAAACTTGATAATGAATAAATACAGCAATGCATTTAAAGGGTATAGTGCAATTTTTAGCATGTATCATGACTTCATCAAGTGCTAGTTTAATTATGCTTAGAAGGGTAGGTGGGCTGCAAATGTGACTCATGGAATAGGTTGACTTCTTAGGAGGGGCTCCTGAGTAAGAGGAGAGACATGGGACTGGCCAGGGCACAATGAGACCTGTTAGGAATAGTATATATTGGAGGACTTATGTGCACTCTTCTGATCCTACTCTGACATTCAGGGAGCCTCCCTGGCTGAGAGTCTGTAGCCTAAGGCAGGGTGAAGAGGAATGGTTGTAGTTATCGGACCTAAGCAGGCAGTTTTGGAAGATACCCATTACTGTCAGCCCCCAGGGCCAGGACTGTGTTTACAGCTCCTGATATATGGAGTTTGCCTGGGCCTGGGAGCAGGGTTTGAAGCTGTCAGGGAGATGCGTCTGAGCTGTTATAAAGGAACATGTTCTTATGGGTCCCATAATTCTTGCTCCACACAGTACACTCACTAATAAAGATAGCTCCCTGTTGCCTGGTGACTCCACTAATTTTTCTATAAAGCCCCCACTCTTGGGAGCAGATTTAGTCCTTGCTCAGTGATGGGACTGAAGAGAAGTTGGTGGTGTTTTCTGCTGATGTGAACAGGTAAGAAGCATGTGTAAATGGAAAGGGATGGGAAGTAAAGGAATTAAGGAGTGAGAAATGCTAGGAGAAAGAGGGAAGGAGCAATGAATGATGGGAGCTACATGTCAGCTCGGGTGAAGAAATGGAGGGGTGTGATAGAGCCTGGATAAAACTGAGATAGGGAGACAGAGGACAGAAGGAAACAGAAGGATAAAGAGAAAAGGAGATAAGACTCAGAATTCTCTTCCTGTGGACAAGATTGTTCGGCGGTCAGCAAATCTTACTAATTGAAGCTTCCTATTATTCCAGATCCTACTTAAGTAGCTAGCATTGAGAGAAGAAAAACAAGAATGCCCAAACTTTTGAGGAACTCACCTTCCAGGCAGATAAAGAAGATTACATCTGCTTATATAAATGACTAACTAATGTCAGCCATGCCTCAATATTAAGAATCAAGCGAAAGGTCCAAGCATGAAGTGATGAAGCGAAGCAGAGGCGAAATTTCTGGTTAACGTAGGCTGGAGCTGTCCGGGCAGGTTCCATATTGTGAAGAGAATAGATTTCAGTGTTGAGAAATGACCAGAAGGTTTGGGATTGGTAAATAACATGGATTGATTTTTACCATTATTGATGCCTGAAAGCAGAGATATTGACCTGTGGATCACTAAATTATTGAGTTGGGTGGATCTTATCCAAGTCATTTAATCTAGGCTTTTGTATATGAATTGGTAGACATTACCTTCTGGCCAGTCATATGGAGAAATGAAAATAGAAAGCACTAGCCTGTTCTTCTGGTTAGTGGACAGTGCAGAAAAAACCTTGATGAACTGAGGCACTGAACTTTATCCTACAACTGGTTCTAGAGTATATTAGCTCACTGAACCAGAGAGAAAGCCCTCTTCTCCTTCTCCTGTCCACATATCTACATTCCATAGGAAATACGTTCTCCAGCAGCAAAATGAGCCACTGTCTCCTCTCCTTCTACCCCCTCACATCATCCAGTATCATCTTTTTGTCCTTTATGAGATACAATTCAAAGAACAGAAGATAACTGGGTACCTGCTTTGTGGTCACCTTATCTCTAGATTACTCTTCCATTCCAAAACTCCTCTCTACATACACCAGCACATAGAGATACACACAATATAAACATATAAATGTTCACATACATTTCTAAACACACATGGATGCCCCAAATATTCTTCTTTAAATAAGCCATGAGGACATTGTTTTCTCTTTTACTGATTTCTCATCTCTATTGCTCCTCTAAATCATATATACATATATGTATATATATATACAACAGAGTATAAACAATTCTTATATTTTAAAAGACAGAAATCACATTGTCCAACTATTCAACTTCTCTCATAAGCTCAGCTTCTCTAAATGGTTTATGGTTTAATGAAAAATAATAGACCTTAGAGTTAATAGATCTGGTTTTGAATTTTGAATCTGTATCTGTTTTACCTTTGATCTATTGTTTTATCTTGCTAGGCCAATTTCCTTTCTTTAAAATAGGAGAAAAACATCTATATCCATTTTTCCTGAGATTATATGAAATTATATATAAGATGGCTGGTAAATGCTGACGTATACAGAGGATCTTAATTCATCTCCTTTCTTCTTAACCTACCCTTCTTCTTCCAATCAGGGAGAGGCTATTACTCTCCTTAGTCTCCCTGGTGGCTAGGGGAAATGATTTCCCTCGGGTTCCTCCTTCCCTCAAAACTTCCAGGCTCAATATATATTTCTCTCACCTATTCTTTATCCATATCTCTATCATCTGTCATTCATTTATCCACCCATCAATACATCTAATGTAAATTAGATTATTTGAGTTTTTATCATGTACCAATCACTAAGCTTATCTCTAGAGAAAATACAAAGATGAACACATATGTTTTATATTACCAGAGAGCCAGCATTCTAGAGGGAGAAAGAAATGTGATCAAGCAATAGAATTTGAGTGCTATATTAAAAAAATTTATATGTAAAGTCCTATTGAAGGAGAGTCGATAGGTTGAGTGATTTGGTGTTGCAGAGAGATTCTTGGATGGTTATCACAGAGGAGATTCACTCTTTTTTAGAAAAAAATTGAACAGTGGCTTTATTAGGTGAATGATTGAAAACATTCAACATTAAATTCAATTTACTTCACATTAATGTTTGCAAATACATTATTAGCAATTCTTAAATATTTCAAATCAACCAACCTAAGGACGGAAGGCATGCTTATAAGTCTTCTGAAGTGATGAGAAGACTGAAAGGAGCCTAGGACTTGAGTCCAGGTCTCTAACCACCCTTGCCATGGGTCACACTTACGATATTTCTGGCAGGATCAGGAAGGGGTCAGCACTCTCAACCTTGAAGTACCCTCATATGAGTTTACCAGTGATGACATAATGGTTGTTGATTAGAGATTCACTCTTAATATCTGTGTTCATCAGGTTGAGGAGAAGAAGAATGAAACAGAAATCTCAACAGCCTTCTGTTTTCCTGTCTGGCTAGTCTCCCCTTATGTCCCCATGTGGTAATAGCCCTTCATTCATATTTTGCATTGGCTTCTCACACTCTTTATTCCACAGAGTTGAGGGAGTTTTGAATGCAGATACTGTTCTTTATTCACTTCTGTTTCCCTGGCCATCAGGAGTAACTGACATTAAAATAATCATTTAGAGTCTAAATGGCTGACATAACTCAGAATGTTTGTAATACATATTTCATTTGGCATTAGTTTTCCTGATTCTTAGTGTTTTTTTCCAACCATGTATAATATAATAATATTAAATATTATAGCAGAAAAAGCAACTAGTCTTTTTTTTCCCCCTTTGGAGTAACAAGTGGTCCTTTCTGTCACCATCTTCAGTAGCCTCGAAGAGGGGGAGAAAATAACCAACAATCCCTTATATTTATGTTTATATAGCAACTTACAGGGCCTAGTACTAGCAAATTCCTTGCATCCACTCCTATACAAGATAGAAAACCCACACACTGAAAAATAAGAATACTTATGGCTGGCCATATCCACACAACACATGGGCTGAGTATATCATTCCTTGCTAGCTCTTCATTGATGATTAAATGCCATACATACAGATTTTAAAATCAGCGATGATGACACCGGCACTCAGTGAACAAGTCCTAAATAGAATTGCAATGGTCATCTTAAATACAGATTCCAGACTCTGCCTCCTTTATAACAATCTCTCTCTTTTCTATGCAGCTGCCATTCTATGTACTTTCTCACTCAGTGAACTACTTGATGTTCCAATATGTGATGTCACCTCAGCCTTCCATGTCCTGGAGTGATTCCCTTTTAGTTATTAGTCCCTACTTCCATCCCACCCGTGCTTTTTAAAAAGTCATTCATCACATATTGCTGAGTGCTTCCCATGAATTTCATGTGGGAGTTTTGTCTAGGCTTACCTACTTTGCCTAGATTAAGATGCCTGAAATCATGTATTCTCGAATACTGTTTGGAATTTTTCACAGAATTCATTAGAGCAGTCTACTCACAGTGAGTTGGTCCAAAGTCACATGCTAAATATCCATGGAAAGGAGTAGAAACAAGTATCCCAAGATGTAAGATGAAGAAAAGAAGATGTAGACCTAGTTATTTCAGGAGACCTGGAAAAGTACACAGAGAAACAGAATTAGAAAACAAGATAAATTCAAGTCCCATACACATGTGGAATGGGGAAGGGAGAAATTATAGGGACTATTCCACCATAGGAAAAGGAGCAAAGAAACTCTGATACCAAAAGGAGACTTCTAATAGAGTCTACTAGGAGGGTGTGGTTGATGATAGAGGTACAAGAATACCTCTGGATACAATATCCCAGACCTGCTTCTAGCAAGGACATTATGGAGTATGCTATCACGCATGCCCAGTGGCTCTCGTGTGCTTGTCCATTGTTTCTTAAGCAATTTATACAGCTTGGAGACTTAATGCAAAGACCCGTCAGTTGTAATTGTGGTTGTTGTTGTTTTGTTGGTGTGTCTGCATGTGTATGACATAAGCCTATATGCATTTCCTACTTCAAGCCGCAGGACTAGTCTGGGCAGTAGGGTGGGGATGAGCCTAAAGAGATTGATGGTTATAGTTGGGAGAGGGTAGAGGAAGAAAAATGGGGCCAGGTTCTGACAAGAAAAATTCAAGATACTGTGGAGTTATGCGCTAGGTACCATAACTGGACTGGGGGCTTTGAATATAGAGAAACCACTGTGTAATTTGGGAAGAGTTTAAAAAAGAGTTAGAGCTTGAAAAAAGGATCAGTATGATAAACACTGTCCTTATGTCTCTCATTTCAGGATGTGTTCTCAATCCACCATGGTAATTTTCAATAACACCACATCATCTTCGCCAAACTTCCTACTCACTGCATTTCCTGGGTTGGAAATTGCTCACGTCTGGATCTCCATCCCTGTCTGCTGTCTCTACATCATTGCTCTCTTGGGAAACAGCATGATTCTGTTTGTCATCATCGTTGAGAGGAGTCTCCACAAGCCCATGTACTATTTCCTCTCCATGCTGTCAACTGTTGATCTATGTCTGACCATCTCAACCCTTCCCACTGTACTTGGGGTTCTCTGGTTTCATGCCCGGGAGATTAGCTTGAAAGCTTGCCTCATTCAAATGTTCTTTGTGCATGGCTTCTCCTTCCTGGAGTCCTCAGTGCTGGTAGCCATGGCCTTTGACCGCTTTATGGCTATCTGTAACCCACTGAAGTATGCCATTGTCTTCACAGACATGATAATCTTGGTGATTGGACTGGTCATCTGCCTGCGGCAAGTTATTTTCATCTTTCCCATGGTTCTAGCCTTGAAGAATGTATCTTTCCATTCAGGCAAAGAGCTTTCCCACCCATTTTGCTACCATCCTGATATGATCAAATACACATATTCCAACCCCTGGATCAGCAATTTTTTGGGTATGTTTCTTCAGCTCTACCTGACTGGCACTGACTTACTGTTCATTCTTTTCTCCTACATTCTGATTCTCCGAACCGTCTTGAGCATCGTGGCCCCTAAGAAGCAGCAAAAAGCTCTGAGCACTTGCGTCTGTCACATCTGTGCTGTCACTGTTTTCTATGTGCCAATGATCAGCCTGTCCTTTACACACCGCCTTCTCAGCTCCACCCCAAGAGTGGTCTGTAGCATCCTGGCCAATGTTTACTTGCTCTTACCTCCTGTACTGAACCCTATCATTTACAGCTTGAAGACCAAGACGATCCGCCGGGCTATGCTCCGGCTGCTCCAATTTAAGGGCTCAGGGGGCCCCAGTGTGAGAGGTCGTAGAGGACGGTGGGATTGAAGGGGAGATAAATTGTGTTTAAGCAGGAAATGGATTTGGGTCTGTGCCATCCTCAGACATTTTGGTCACTAAGGCAGTTTCAACTAAACCATTGGAGCTGAAAGAGGAGAATACTCTTCCCCTAAACTTACTGAAGAGTTAAAACAAAACAACAAAAACACAACACTACAGTTCAAAACCAAATTAATTGTGCTTGCCCCGCAAACATTTAAAACAATTACAAGGAACTCCTGTGCACACTAAAAACACAATAAGATAATTTTATTCTAGTTGAACGTTTTAATTATCTGCTTAAAAATGATAATTCTTAGACCAAAAATAAATGACTATAATTTTATGTCTGCATTCAGATGACCAAAAATCATTTATTTCTGTGGTCAAATTTCCCAAGGGGCATCACAGATGTTTCCTTGACCTGGTAAATGAAAGAGTTACCTGTTTGCAAGGACATTCACATTGCAATTTGTAATTTAAAACTCTAGGGAATTCTTGCACACTGGTTTCAGTTCCTAGAGTCACCTCTAGGGAGCCCCATCTCCCTCCAGATGCACTCCCTGAACCTCTATCTTTTCTTGACTCCTCTTTCTCCTTTGTAAAAATAGAAGCGGTTACAGAACTAATTGCTACTTGTTATACCTCCAGTGAGTCCAATATCTAAAGTCATATATTGACTTTCGTGGATTTTTCCCGTTGTCTAGATATTCTAATTACAGTTCTGATTCTGTTTCCATAGCCCTTCTTCCATGTTGTCTCTGCCTGAGGACGGTGCCTTTTTTCTCTTGTTTTACCCTTGTTTCTTGGGTAGTTAATTTTTTACCTAGCTGTTGGGCTTCTTGACCTTCCGTGGTTTACTTGTCATTGTAGAATTGCACAGTGACTTTGATGCTTCTTAGTAGGAAATCTTTGGATTACCTTTCTTAGCAATATTTGTTTTGTCAAGAAGTAACCTCACTAGAGAGTTGATGGGCTTTGGGGGAATTCTCCTGTTTTCTTTTACGTAGAGTTATGAAACTTTGTCCCACTCAGGATAATTCATGTCTCAGCACAGGAAACCAAGCACCTGTCTCCTCTCCTGAGCACAGGAGATCTAAGCCACCTGTCTCCTCTCCCCCTATCAATTTCCTACTCCTGGCAGACAGGAAATACCACTTCCAAACTCTGGTGTATTTGCCTTGGCCTATTGTTCAGCTCAAGCACTGACAATATTGTGACTCTGCTTTGCCCAAACCAAGAGATACCAGTCTCTGATCAACCTGGGCAGAGGAGACATGCCGGACCACACCCTACCCTAACCATCCAGACTTTTCTTCATCAGTTCTTACCAATGGCTCTTTAATTGCTTCTTTGGAAGACTTTCTAAAAGTTTTTCTTTGTAGATCCCAACTCCATTTACAATTCATGAATTTAAAAACATCTGGGAAAACACTTTTAAAAAAAAAATTCCTGTTTGGGGCCAAAACTCATTGGCAGTAAAAGCTAACATAAACTGATACGAATGTGTTTATAGTCATTACTTATTACACATTGAATGAATATCTGCACATTTCACTTCAGAAATACAGCTGTGCTTGAATACAGGGTAATGCCTCCAGGGTTTAGGGCCTTTTTAGAGTATAGCAAATTCTGAATTCCAAGAGTTTTAGTTAAACAGTTGTAGAAATGTGCAAGCATTCCTCCAGCTTTCTGATGGTCAATATTTAAGGCAGTCTGCTGCGTGTGTGTTCATCGTTTATCATTCCAAATGTGCTTTTCATATCTGGCTCAAAAGGCAACTCGCCTGCTCAATACCAAAAACACTTTCATCAGTGTTCTTCATCCCCATAGCAATTGTTAATAGGACATGAATTTGTGTTTTGTTGTTATTTCAAGGAATGCATTTAATATATTTGGAGGTTGTCCTGATTATAAATGTCATCTCTGATTATAAATGTCTGCTTATAAATGTATAATTATACAAACCTATATATACTATATATAATTAAAATTTTGTGATTAAAAAGATAACAGAAATCATTCATAATCCTAATAATGAGAGATTTTATGATATATAACTGAATCTTTTTCTAGTAGCCTACATATTTGCACACACATACTTTTTTCTTTTTCTTTTTCTTTTTTTTTAAAGATTTTATTTATTTATTTATTTAACAGAGAGAGGGACAGCCAGCAAGAAAGGGAACACAGGCAGGGGGAGTGGGAGAGGAAGAAGCAGGCTCCCAGCAAGCAGGGAGCCTGATGTGGGGCTCGATTCCAGGACCCCGGGATCATGCCCTGGGCTGAAGGCAGAAGCTTAATGACTGAGCCACCCAGGCGCCCCCCACATACTTTTTTTCTTAAGATTTATTTTTTTTTTTATTTGAGAGAGAGTGTGTGCAGGGGGCAGGGGTAGAGGGAGGAGGAGGGGGAATCCTCAAGTAGATTTCCTGTTGAGCATGGAGTCTAACTCAGGGCTTGATCCCAGGACCCTGAGATCATGACCTGAGCCAAAATCAAGAGTTGAATTCTCAACTGACTGAGCCAGCCAGGCGCCCCTGCACACACATATATTTATAAACTGGGATAGTAGTGTATACTCAAATGTAAATCTTACTTATTTGCTTGATATTATTTACCATTTTCTATTAATAATATATCAGATTTTTATATTAGACTTTACTTCCCCTAGGAAGCTCTCTCCTTTGATTCTCCGCTAAAATGGGCAAGTTACCAGTCTTTTGTTTGCTTTCTTATATGTGTCTTAAACTCACCATACTTCGCTCAGTGAATTTAATTATTTATTTACTTGATCTCCCCACCACCAGACTGTAAGCTTGATAGCAAGTCTAAATTTAAGTTTCAGTTAATCCTTAACATCTAATACAATGCTTAGCAAATGCCACTTAGTTGTCAATGCTGTGTTGCATAGGTGAACAATATTTAGTACTATTTGTATATCATGGTTTATGTTATATTTATTACTTAATATTTCAGTAGTTTACAGTATTTTTATCATAGACAATAATCCTTGATATACATTATAAGTAAATATTTGGTCACACCTCTGATTATGTTCTTAGATTCCTAGAATGTGAATTATTAAATCTAGAAAGAAGCAAAATAACAGTTAGTCTGGTGTAGTACATGAGGTTGTAGGCTCTAGAAATGTACTATCTGGGTTTAGATTCAAGATCCTAACACTTTATAGTTCTGGGTTTTTGGAAAAATTGTTTAACTTCTCAGAGCTGTAGCTTCTTAATCCATGAAGCAGGGAGGAAGTAATAAAATCTACCTTCCCACGTTCTTGCCAAAGTTAATTGAGTTTATACAAGGAAGTAGATAGACCAATATCTGGTACCTGGTGAACTTTGGATTATACTGTATGTTAATTAACTGGAATTTAAACAGAAACTTGAAAAAACTTATCTTTGTACTTAATTCTTAATTTATCTTAGTTTATTTTTGTGTGTAATAAAAGATCACATGCAAACATGGTTTCTAAAATAGGTTGTCATTTTTTCTGCCACTATTATTTGAATAATCTATTTCCAATAAGGTTCTGATATTATTTGATTATATATTATTTTCATATCATTTAGAGCATATTGCAGTGTGTTTATTCTCCTTCTTTGTTCTTCCCCTTGATTTGTTGAGCAAGCTAAATACAGTTTTATAGGTGTTTAATAAATGTTGCTATCTGATGAAACTTTATTACAGTTGCTATTTATTTTTTTCTTTTATTCCCAGTTGACACTTGAAAACCTGTTTTTAGAATTATTTTGGTACATTCTCAATGAAATGTTGCTGGAAGCCAAACTGGAAATGCATTAAACCTCTATTATAATTGAGGAAAACAGATTGTAGTCTATTCACTCTTATGATCCAGGAAAACATCTATTGATACCTTATGACTTGAGCAGTTTCTGTCCTGTGAAGATCTGAATTTCTGGGTGGAGGGCAAATACTAAAGAATGGAGGATAAATATTATTCCTTGTTTCTCTCATGACAACCTGTTTGCTTTCTCTTGTAGCTAAACAGGACACGAACCATTTTTCAGGGCAGCTTCTTTGACTTAAAATTTATAGTTACTCCTTACTGATTTGGGAAATAGGTTTTTTTTTTTTTTAAATCATTTTAGATGCTCTGTGTGCTTGTAATTTTTTATCATATTCTGAGTTGTCAAAGGCTTGTTTTTGTACGTGTGCCTTTTTTCCAAACAAGTTGGGAAATGGGTCAGACTACTGTCCAGATGTCATGTATATACAGTGTACAAGTCTGGAGATGTGCCAACAAATTTGATGTAGCCAGTTTCTTTAAGCAAACAAAATGTAAGTAAGAAAGAAAGACAGGTGAACTAATAACATAATTGGAAATAACCTGGGAGGAAGTCCAAAAGTTTGTCTTGACTAAACTATGGGCATCTAGGTAGGGTCAGCTATTGAACAATAAGAACTCAGTTAAACTCACCCGGGGACATAAAATGTACATGAATATTTATTCATCAGAGAACAACTTCTTCAAAATGGTTCTTTGGAACAAATAATACTAATTATTTGTGAGTTCAACTGAGGCAATAAAACATTGAAATTGATTACCAATAGTTTTTTCCCAATGCACAGTACGAACTTTGTAAGGGTTTTTGTTGACTTATTCTAAATTTCATATTTTATACCTTTGCTCTGAAGTACTCACAAATAAAAGATAAGCTGGAAACAAATGAATTTTACAGAGTATATTGAGATAGCCAATCTACTTTAGTCAACTATTTTTAAAAAATGGAACCATATATGTATGAATATCATTTTATATTGTTCAACATATGGTCATATTTTCTGCTAGTTTGAAATTATTTCTAGCTTGTTTAGTGTTATTGAATATATCATAGTTCAAAATACCAAGTGCTTAAACAAACATGAGAGCCATTATTTTAAAGTAGTAAAGCAAATCAGTGTTTTAAAAATTACTGAATTACTAGCTTTCGTATCTCCTACCAATAGCAGAAGAGTCCCTCTGTTCTCCTTTTAGTAACTATAATTTCTTGGAACCCTGTGTAATATGGAGGAAAAATCTGGTCTGTCTTAAAGAATGTTATGAGAGGGCTTATTGCCATATTTCAAGGCTATGAAAGCTCTAACATAAAAGAGAATCACTGGTTGTCCCTATTTGGTTACTAAGGAAAGAGCAAAGAGGAAATTTTTAACCAATTTGCACTTGACAATACGCTTCTTTCCTTAAATGGGAAATCAAGGATTTGCATTAAATAGACTGAAGACCCCTCAACAAGTATATGTCTGAAGGCTGCCTGAAAGAAAATCCATAATTGGATTGGGGTAACGTCCTTTCACTTTCAGTTCCTTTCGTATTCCTTTTCTATAAGCGGGCACAAGCTCTACTCCCATGTGTATTTATCCTTGTGCTGTAATAAATAGTGTAACTAAAATTCTAAATCAGTGTATTGATGCATGATTTTAATAGTATTGCCAAACTTCTCCCTCTCTCTCTGTCAAATCAATCAATCAATCAATCAATCAGTCAATAAAAATCTTTAAAAAATAGTATTGCAAAACTATTCCATACTTATCTGTCAATGCCCATGTCAGTCCTAGGCTCACAGACCTCAGTGCCCAGCCCATATGTTGTAGTGATTACAGGAATGATTAAGGAAGATAAGAATAAATGTCCATAATATTTTGCTTAGAAATATATTATTTTATTCTCTGATCTTGGCTCACCTTGCCTTACTTTTCCCCGTACCTTCATTTTAGACCTAATTTTCCCCAAACCTTCTCACGAATTTGCCGTGTCTTCACACAGTATACAATAGGGTTCATCAGAGGTGGTACTAGCAAGAAAATGTCAGCAATGAGGATCATGGCCACTGGGGACTTGTGCTTGCCAAAACAGTGCATGGAGGCCAGAGCAATGATGGGCACATAGAAGATGAGCACAGCACAGATGTGGGAGACACAGGTGTTGAGGGCCTTGAGCCGCTCCTTATGGGATCCAATGCCCATCACGGTCTTCAGGATGAATATGTAGGACACAGCAATGAACACACTGTCTGACATCATACAGAGGGCAACGAAGAAACCATAGAAAAAGTTGACCGTGTTGTCAGAGCAGGCCAGCTTCATGACGTCCTGGTGCAGACAGTAAGAGTGAGAAAGTAGGCTTTTCCTACAATATGTCAGTTTTTGGAGAGTGAAAGGAAATGGGAGCACTAAGAGCATGCTTTTAATGAGAAACACCAGGCCCATTTTGGCAACTCTGGCATTGGTGAGGATAGAGCTATATCTCAGAGGGTTGCGTATGGCCAAAAACCGGTCAAAAGACATGACCAGGAGCACTGAGGATTCCATATCTGTAAATCCATGGATAAAGAATTCTTGAGCAAAGCAGGCATTTGGGGAAATTCCTGTAGCATTGAAAACAAAGATCCTCAGCATAGTAGGGAGGGATGAGAGGGAGAGGCCCAGGTCAGAGACGGCCAGCATGGAGAGGAAATAGTACATGGGGGCGTGGAGTGAGGGCTCTGTCCTGATCACAAAGAGGATAGTGAAATTGCCAAGGATGGCCACCAGGTACATGAGGCAGATGGGGACAGAGATCCAAACATGAACATGTTCCAGTCCTGGGATTCCAATCAGGAAGAAGGTGGTGATCTCAATTTTAGAGGAATTGAGAGTGTGCATGATGAATCAGCTGTAAAGTATTTATTCCCAGATCTGAAATGACACTTTCAAACGTAAGTCTATTATGCACATTTCCCTCCTTTCAGCACTTTCCTCTGAGACGTAAAATGAAATTTTGGAAGACTCATATCAAGAGATAAAAGAATGAAGTGTTTCCTTCTGAACAAGCTATTGATAATAGAGTCAGATAATGTTAATTGGTAAGGACAACCAGAAATATAGGAACTATCTTGACCAATCACATTTCTCCATAAAGTCCTCAGAAAAAACACCCACATAAAGAGCAGTGACCTGCAAATAAATTACCCCTTTTCTATTAGTATTTGCCCCTCCCCACCGCCAATCCAATGAAAAATTTTATACAGTTAGGCTGAACCATAAGATAACAATTTTTGCTTGGTCCAGAGTGAGACCAGAATTAAAAACAAAACAAAACAAAACAAAACAAAACAAAACTGGAAACTGCCGGAAGTCGATTTTAAGAGAGCAGATACTAAGTGGTTTCTCCAATTTCTGTAGTCTTTTCCTCCAAATGTTTTTCAGGCCAGGACTCAAGCTTCGAAAGCCGACCTTACTCACAAGCTTTCCACAGGAAGAAGTACAAAGAACGGATAGAAAATAGGTCCTGTGTGCTTGACTGTTAACCCTCTCCTATAGTATAGTGAAAAATCCCATTTTCTTGAATGGAAGCAGATAGAATGCTCTTTAAAATGAGTAATCCATATCAGTGCTCTGCATCCATGAGCATGGGAGGAGAGAGAGATTCTTAGACTTGCTTTACAGGCCAGCATACACTCTCATAAGCACAAAGCGACACTGCCAACTGGACTATAGGCCAGTCATGGTGGGTGGCAAGGTGAGAGACATAGCATGTTGGTGATGAGGGAGACTGGTATTCTCTGGATCTTTTTTTTTTTTTTTTCCTGACACCATAAGGTAAATAGATGTTCTACAACTATAGTTTGTTTTTATAGACAACTGAGCTCACTCTGGACCTTTGAGAGTTTTCTCTTTCTTTATGGAATTAATTTAATCAGGGACAATGGCGTTGCAAGATACATAGAGCATATTGGTTTCTACCCCTTTGCCTAGAGAAGGGAGGGTTTAATTCAGAAGCTTGGGCTTTGTCCAGAGCACTCTTGCCTATTAAGAATCAGAAACACAAGCTTTTCAATTAGTTCATCTTCCTCTCTCCTCCCCTGAGGTCAGGGGATGAGACTGAGAGTGCCAACCTTCTTGTCACCTGGTTGAAACCAGTCCCCAACTTTAGGTGAGGTCCAAAAGTTACCACGTTAACATGAGAAAAGACAACTTTATCTCTCTCATCGCACAGCAAATTCCAAGGGAAATCAGTGCCAAAAACAAGCATGAAGACCAAATACATTTATTATGAATCACAATATTGCAGTGACTAATTCCTTTCACTCACAAAGCATTTATGCCCCTACGTATTTTTCTGTTAAATATCCTCAAACATTCCAGCAGGCTTGCCATCTCACTACTATACTTGCCCTTTCCTCAGCACTAACAGCTTTCTCAGAAGTCACGTCCTCAGAAAGTCTTTCCCTGAATACCCAGCTGCTTAGGTCATGTTCTATTTCCTTGCTTAAATCCAATTAAAATATTAACTTCACTTTGTTTATCTCTGGCATACAGCAAATCCTCAATAAATATTTGTGAGATAAATGAAAAAAAATAACCTTCTAAAGACAAAATCAGTGGATTTATTAAGGTAAAGTCTTTTTTATATTTTGAAAAAACATTTTATCAGAAGATCTTGGGATTAGCATTAGTTTAAAAGTGTATTCTTTACAAAATATTAAAATAATTCAACTTAAGGGCAATAAATAAAATACTTAAAAATACACTTATCAAGATAATTTATTAATCTTTGTGTATGTCATTAGGTAATTAATAAGTACATAAATAAGTCACTTCATAGAAAGACAGATAGATAAAACACTTCATTTTATCCCCATGTTCTAAGGTCTAGAGAAGAAAGGAAGAACAATAGAGTGATTGAAAGAGAAAAAAAGGAAACAGGAAGGGTTTATCGAATTGTGCTGGATATTTTATACTTGTTATTTCATTTAATCCTCATATGGTATTATTATTCCTGATTGACAAATTTGAAGACAGGAGCATAGAGAGACTAATTTCTTGGGAAAAAATGTGTATTTTTATGAACAGACGTGAGGTTTTGTAACCTTAACTCAGTGAGTTTGCTCCTTGGTGAGTTACAGACGGAGACACCCCACGGGGAGTGTCACACAAAGGAAACTATTTGCAGCAAATGAGATCGTGGGGAATAACTTCCAAAGCAGTGAGTCCCCAGCAGAGGTGAGTGGGTTCCTTTTATCTAGGGTTTCGGATGAATATTCAGAAAGGGGAGCTTTGTCATTGCTTGTAAAGGCAGGCATAAGGTGGTGCAGGAGTACTTAGAAAACAGGCCCACACAAGCATCTTGTCTTATGTTAACAAAGCTTGTGCTCCTTTTAGGGCAGAGACTTTGACATTATAATGAAGCAGAGGTAACTGTCAAATGAGGGGCGGGACTACCCGCAGGCTCTGAGAGCTGGTATGAACTGACTGGGCTCCTTATCTTGGGTAAGGAAGGCAGGGTCTTGCTCTGTTTTGAAATAGCCCAAGGAATTTTATCACTGATTGATCCTCTCTGATATGGTTAGGCTATTTCCTGGCCTCATAGAGACTGTAGGTTTTTGTGTTATTCCCTTTGTTCCCTGAAAGTCCTTAACTACTGAGGTTTTTGCATTTCTTTGTAATTCTGACAACGCAGGAAGTTCTGCGAGAGACGTGTACTTGGGCAAGTAGTGTGTAGATCATGAAGATGGCTGGGGTCCTAAAAAGACATCTCTAGTGTCATGAAAGCAGCATCTTGCCTTTCTTTCTCTGGGGACCCATAACTCTTTCTGCTTAGAGTTTGAACCAATGTCATTTGAATTCAAACTTTTTCATTTATACTATGCGTCCTATCTCATCTTAATAAGTTTAAAAACTGAATACATCACAAGGAAATTGCATTCCGATGGAAGACAAAAAATTAGTGTTGGTAATAAGTAATATGAATGGCAAGAAAGGGTGAAGCCTTGAACTTTATCGCATCCCAGTTCCAATGCCCGATAGTGTTACCTCCGCAGCTATTTTTCATCAACATAAGTCATTTCAATTTCGTTTCTGACAAAATTGCATCAGATGAGAAATAAAAGGCCAGTAGAAATTGTCGATAGCAAAACCCAGCAAATAGAACCAACTGTGAGACAGCAAAGGCAGAAAGCATGTAATCAGTACCTGTTTAGCCAGATCAAGGGGTGAGGAAGATGAGAGATGGTTCTTAAGCTGAGGGGGGAAAAAGAAGTGCAGATATTTTAAAAACAGGGGAAAAAAGAAAGCATTGGGAACTATTACTATGTGTTAAACATTGTCTTAGATAATTTTTACATGTAGATATTTCTGCTTTCAAAATATTTGCTCAGCTTTTTATGTGAACTTGGAAATAAATACCTGTGAAGCCTCATCGCCCAACTGATGAACAGGAGATGGCAAAATAGCAGAATTACTTTGAAGATAAGATACAGTTACTGGCAAAGCCCTGATCAGTCTGGAACAAAACAAACCTACCAGCAATAGAGTTAGGAGTTAGTTGGACAGTTAGGTACTCAGGGCCAGGGTCCCCAACAAGGAAATATGGAGTCAGGACGGCTAAAATAAAACAGCACTAACATCCTACATTACAGCTTACACAGGACCACACTAGCATTCTGCTCTGCAGCCTTCGCAGAAATGATTTCTGCAAAATGTCTTAAAATAAGGCAATTAACCACAAAGCACTTGTCAATATCATGGGCAAGGGGCAGTTAAGAGAAGCCTCCAGATGCCACCCAAAAAAGGCCATCAGCACATAGACATTAACCTAATAGGGAGACAGATACGTGAACCAAAGCTCTGATTGGCAGGCCTCAGCACATCCTGATTGCTTAAGATAGTTCTGCAAAAGAGCTCATAAAACCCCCTACACTTAGAAACTCCAAGGGCAACCCTCCCAGGTCCCCTCCCGCTTTGGGAGTTTTGTACGATTGCTCAGTAAGCTTTGCTTTGCTGCCCACCACTCTTCGTGTGGTCTACCTCTTTATTCTTCTAACCGGCGTGACCAAGAACCGTCGGCACTCAAGGCAGAGAAATCCTGCAACAGTAGTTATCACCAAAAAGGGCCCAATGCATTTGTTTCTCAAGTGCTTTATGTAGAGACATTACTGAAATATTTCTTCAGAAAATTGACTTCCTCGAGAGAGAGTCCTAAATGTTATTACTAATATGAGTTAAAATTCAGGAATGCTTCCTCTTAGACGAATGGTGCCTTAAACTCTTCATGTCCATTATTTTATTTAATTCTCAGAGCAACCCTATGACGCAGGTGCTCTTACCATCACTGTTTTATGAATTAGGAAAGACAGAAACAGCTAGTAAGGGATGAAACTGGAATTCAGACCTAAGTGTGTCTTATTCTCCTGCCAGAAGCCAAGCACTACCTTCTACTCCTCCTTATATTACTTTTTTCCCAATCTCCTGTGACTCGTTTAATTTAACAAGGTTGTCCTCTGGTCCCTGTTCCAAAGTTCTTCCAATAACTTGAGACCATAATGTCATCTTAGCTTCCCTTTCTTCCAAGACTAAAGCCCTCCCTGTGAGTCCAGTCTAGCGGCTGAGACCCTGTTACCCATGGCTTGATTCAACTTGGGATATCTGCCTTCCCATTTTTTGCTTAGGCAGATAATTTTTTTTTAATTTAAATTCAAGTTAGTTAACATGTAGTGTAGTATTAGTTTCAGGAGTAGAATTTAGTGATTCATCACTTACATATGACACCCAGTGCTCATCACAAGTGCCCTCCTTAATACCCATCACCCATTTAGCCCATCCCCTACCCACCTCCCCTCCAGCAACCCTCAGTTTGTTCTCTATAGTTGAGTCCCTTAGGGTTTGTCTCCCTCTCTGTTTTTATCTAGCCAGATAAATTTTATGCTTTCATCAGACTGGTTTTCCTATTTCCCAGTCCCTCTCTCACTCTGTCTAGCATTTGTCTAACCGCATGAACAACTGGATGCTTTCTAAGATGAACCATGGATGGGCAAAGTGAACAGTGCCAGTGGATGGCTAGATTTTAATTTTTATAGCTTCTTCTCCAAATTTAAGTTAAATTCTTCTCTTGTCAGGCAAACATTGCTCTGAGAAAAGCTGCCTCCCTTCCCTCCTGCTTTTGCAATCTTTTTTATTTTACTTTATTTTTTTCCCCACCTCTTAGCGCTCCTTATATCAGCTTCCATTCAGTGCTCCTCATTCACAGTCACCTTATGCACAGTACCCATTCTTCAGGCACTCACGTTTCAGATACACTTCAGGATACAAAGCCATATTATAAGGCACAATTATGTGAGGGCCCCACTGCATTTACCATTTGACCACATAGTGAAACAGAAATGACTTTCGGCTACAGGCTTCTCAGCCTCAGTGTACCACATTTGTTGACTAAGACCTTTATCTAGAGATCACAGACTCTGAGCAGTGTTCTGAGTTTTGCACTCATGGGACACCGATTCCTCCAGCTCTGCTACCCTCTGTACACAAATGATTTCCCTGAGAAATTTCCTAGAAATCCCTGAAAGAGGGCTTGGTTCAGGACCGTAGTTTTAACCCATTGGTTCCCACAAGACCGTGAAAAGGTCAGACTGGGGTGTCCCACAGATTTTGGAGACCTGCACATATCAAGGAGAGCCTGCGCCAGAGGTGAGGGAAAGCAGTTGGCTCCAAGAAATCATTTAATTCCAAGTTAATTGATATATTATTTTTGGTTTACCATTTCTTTGTTTTTTCTACTTTTTTTTATCATCAGTGAAAGTGTTTTTTTCCTGTCTTTATTATTGAAATGTAATTTACATATAGAAAGACACAAATTTCTGATTTTTACCTATACATGCGACCAAGTAACAATCAAGGATGCACTAAAATCTCCAAATCTGATTATGAATTTCTCTTTTTAGTTGTTACTTTTTCTTTGTGTATTTTGAGGCTTTCCTATTAGATGTATAAACATTCAAGTTGTTATGACTTTATGACTTTATGAATTGACCCTTTTATCATTGAAACAACGTCTCCTTTTTTCTTGGTGCTATGTTTTGCTTTAAATTCCATACGCTCTGATAAATATGGCCACATTCACCATATATATATTGATAGGCATGATACATCTTTTCTATCTTTTTACTCTCAACTTATCTGTGTCTTTGTATTTCATACCCAACTTTTATAATTGGCATGTTTTTTAATCCAGTGTGACTAGTGCTATTTTGTAATTGTGGTCTTAACTCATTATATTTAATGTAATTATTAATACATTTAGTTTTATGTCTATCATGTTTTATTTGTTTCCTCATTGTCCCATCTGTTTTCTCTTCTCTGTTATATAGCTTTACACTTTTTAAAAATCTTTAAATCAAACCAATTCACATATGTCTCAGTATTCTATTTTATTTCCTCAGTTGGGTTTTGGCTACACTTTTTGGGTTTTGTTTTTTGTAGACACTCCTTGGATTATGGTATGCAAACTTTTAATTTCTAGAGTCCACATCAAATTAATATTATACTTCCCCATAGGTAATGCAAGAAACTTTTTTTTTAAGATTTTATTTATTTATTTGAGATAGAGAAAGAAAGAGAGAGTGAGCATGAGCAGAGGAGGGAAAAGCAGACTCCCCACTGAGCAGGGAGCTGGACATGGGGTTGGATCCCATGAGCCAAAGGCAGACAGTTAACCAACTGAGCCACACAGGCTTCAACCCCCTGTTTTGTTTTAAAGATTTTATTTATTTAGGAAAACTTTTAAAGTATACTTACATTTATCTCATTTTAAAATTGTATGCAGTTATTGCCAAGTACATATTTCTACCTATGTTACAAATCCCTCAGTACACTGTAGTTCTTTTACTTTAAAAAGTAAACTATAAGGTACAGAAATTGAGAATAGATAAAAAATATTTTATGTTTACTTACATGTTCATTCTTTTGAGCATTCTTCATTCTTTCCTGTTTATCTGAGTTTCCACCTAATTTTATTTTACTTTAGCTTAGAAAACTTTCTTTAGCATTTATTGCGTGCAGGTCTCATGGCTATGAATTTTCTAAGGTTTTGTTTATCTGTAAATATATATATATTGCTTTCTTTTTGAAAGATAATTTTGACAAATGTTGAATTCTAGGTTGACAAATTTTTCTTTCAGTACTTTCAAAATGTAATTCTATTGTCTTTCCATCTTAGCATTCTTTACCATTGTTTCTCTCTTCATATTATCCTTTCTTCTCTGCTTTTAATATATCTCTCTTTTTTTTTTCAGTATTTGACTGTGATGTGTCTGGGTTTCAGTTTATTAAGACTTTCTTACCCCTACTACTTTTTACTGCCCTATAGAAAATAATGACTTTTATTCTGTCCAGGACATTCTCATTTTTTACATAAATTAATGTATTTAAAATTATTCCACATTCTAATTAGGGACAAATAAATCTCTGAATTATATTATTCAAAATAAGGAGAAAATAGATGTTTTTTAAATATTTAAATTTCAGTTAGTGAACATACAGTGTAATATTGGTTTCAGGTATACAATTTAGTAATTCAATGCTTACATACAACACCTGGTGCTCATTACAACAAATGTACTCCTTAATCGCATTACCCATATTTAACCCATGTGTATTCATGTCTTCTGCCCATTTTTTAAAGTGGATTATTTGTTTTGGGGGTGTTGAGTTTACTTGGATACTAATCCTTTATTAGATATGTCATTTGTGAATATCTTCTCCCATTCTGTAGCTTGCCTTTTAGTTTTGTTGATTGTTTCCTTCACTGTGCAGAAGTTTTTTATTTTGATGAAGTTCCAATAGTTTATTTATTTATTTTTTATTTCCTTTGCCTCAGGAGACAGATCTAGTAAGAAGTTGCTATGGCCAATGTCAAAATGGTTGCTGCCTGTGTTCTCCTCTAGGATTTTGATGCATTAGGGTCTCACTTTTTTTTTTTTTTTAGATTTTATTTATTTATTTATTTATTTATTTATTTATTTATTTATTTATTTGACAGAGAGAGACAGCCAGCGAGAGAGGGAACACAAGCAAGGGGAGTGGGAGAGGAAGAAGCAGGCTCTCAGCAGAGGAGCCTGATGTGGGGCTTGATCCCAGAATGCTGGGATCACGTCCTGAGCCGAAGGCAGACGCTTAAGGACTGCGCCACCCAGGCGCCCGTAGGGTCTCACTTTTAGGTCTTCATCCATTTTGAATTTATTTTTGTGTATGGTGTAAGAAAGTGATCCAGTTTCATTCTTCTGCATGTAATTGTCCAGTTTTCCCAACACCATTTGTTGAAGAACCTGTCATTTTTCCATTGGATATTCTTTCCTGATTTGTCAAAGATTAGCTGACCATATGGTTGAGGGTCCGTTTCTGAATTTTCTATTCTGTTCTACTGATCTATGTGTCTATTTTTGTGTCAGTACCATACTGTCTTGACCACTACAGCTTTGTAATGTAGCTTGACGTCAGGCATTGTGATACCACCAGCTTTTCTTTTTCAAGGTTGCTTTGGCTATTCAGGGTCTTTTGTGGTTCCATACAAATTTTAGGATTGTTTGTTCTGGCTCTGTGAAAAATGCTGGTGGTATTTTGATAGAGATTCCATTAAATGTGTAGATTGCTTTGGTTAATATAGACATTTTAACAAGAGAAAATAGACTTCTGTTAACATTATTTATCTGTCTCAAAAATGTCCATGGATATTCTTTAACATATAAAATACATTTACTTACCTTCTCCATAAAAAAGAAACTCCAAAATCCATCTGTTACAGAAGTTATTGGTTTGACTCTATTTAAGGTAGGTTTTATTCAAGAATAGACTCTTAGATGAAGATTAGCATGAAGAATATCTTTTTTGTTCTTTCTCTCTCTCTGTCTCTCTCTCTCTCTGTGTGTGTGTGTGTGTGTGTGTGTGTGTGTGTGTGTGTGTGTAGACTTTCAGTAAAAATGCCTATAGGAGTATGGAAGAATCTTGATTGGTTAGAAGGATAATTTGATAATTGTATTTAAATAAAATAAAATAAAATTCAAGGCAGTTGCAGCGGGTGGCTTTGTCGGTCTTACAGAAAACTCTGAAACGGAATAGCCCTTCAGAGTGATCACAAATTGAGGCAAAGAGGCAAGATTTATGTGCTTCTGCATCAACCAGTCACTGAATGAAATCTCCTCCACCAGCCAGGAATTTGGGTGAGGCAGCTTCATTTGGATCGGAAAAATTCCAGAAGGACTCCGTTATATTCCAACAGCAGCGAATACTCCTGGATGCTGGGGAGGGAGTGTCTCAGTTCTGCAATAGTGCTGTCTGCATTTATTAGAGTCTGCCCTAGCACCACTCATATCCAACTGCTTCATCTAGTAAATTCACCCAGTCTGGAATACCCCTCCAGTGTTTGGGTTGGTTTCTTTGCCTGAAGGAACATAATATAGAAGGTTAGAGAATGAACTACAACAGACACCACTCCCTGCAGTACTCTTGAAGCCTCAACTCATCTTATCATTTTCTACCTCTAACACCCCTTCTATATTCCCCTTACCCTCAGCTAGTACCTTTATTGTCAAGGTGTATTTCATGGTGGAGTGACCCAGATCCTTATTCCCAAAAGGTATGGACCTCTGGGTACCATGCTCTTCTCAGGGTATGGCTGCTGCACTTGTTCATTCATCATCAAAATTTGTCCGGAGAGTATGAAGAGATAACTAGCCAACCATCTGGGTACTGAACATTTTCTTCCCTCCCACTGTTTGGCAGCATCCTTAATTTTTCCTGATGAGGGATTAATTACCCTGCCAGGTTAACGACGTCTTTTTTGTGTCTGCTGGTCTTTGAGCTTGAGAAGATCAAAGTTAGTAGGCAGGAACTATAGTTTAAATTTTAATTGTACCCTTGCTATATCCCACACTCTGGGAATGAGGACCTCCAGCCCAACAGAGCCTAAACCACAGGAATGAGAAACAAAATTCCCAAGTCACTGGAAGTTATGTAAGTGGGGCTACTCTTAACTTTCTATATCTTTGTTCTCAGATACATGTATGCTAATTATTATATATATATTTTCTTTATGCTTAAATTATCAAATTTTCATATTGCTTCATAGCCTTGAGTAACTATTTTTTTAAAAAGATTTTATTTTATTTTATTCGACAGAGATAGAGACAGCCAGCAAGAGAGGGAACACAAGCAGGGGAGTGGGAGAGGAAGAAGCAGGCTCATAGCGGAGGAGCCTGATGTGGGGCTCGATCCCATAACGCCGGGATCACGCCCTGAGCTGAAGGCAGACGCTTAACCGCTGTGCCACCCAGGCGCCCCCCTTGAGTAACTATTAATCAATTTAGGAATTAAACCACTGTAGGACTTTCAAAAAATTAGAAAGTTATGAATAAAATACAAGAGATAGCTTTAAAATAGTTCTACTGTAGGCAAGATATAATGTAGGAGGCATGTAATTTGGGGATACCTGGTTGGAAATCTAACAAGCATGACAGAAATGCCTATTTCAAGGCTTATCTAATGACAATTGCCAAAAATGGATCAAAGAAAGAACTGGAATAACCGGTAAGTGATTTTCTACCTGGTAAAGTGCTTTCATAAATATTTGATACTTGCGTGTTGTCTCCATTTTCTGGATGATTAAACTGAAGTGAGGAAAGCAAAGTGGTGTGGTCAACTAAAGTATTTTGATTACAAATAACTTGTTCTTTTAACTGTATTGCCCAACTGCTATGAATGCTACACTTCAAGCTTCCTCTATCAGTGTGATTTCTAGCATTTAACTCTCACTTGAGTAGTTCCTCAATTGTTTTGCCTCATAATTTCTCTCTAGCTCCTGTTGGAGCTCTTGGGTATCCAAGAGTTAAGGTACTAGGCCCACCCCTTGTCCTGTAAGTTCACTGGGGATCCCAGAGAGCAGGCTGTTTCTCTATTCCTCCCAAAGGCCCATATCCCAGGGGGAAGTAAAAGTAGGTACATCTAGATAAAGCGGAAGTCAAAGTTGAAAGTTCTTGCTTTTATCTTTCAGGGACATATTGAGCATCTAGTTTTGGTAAGTGCAATTAATGAAAAATCCACTTGTAAACCTAAAGCTAGGGCTTTGTTAAACAGTTTGTATTTGAAGAAATGATTATGGAAAGGAAAAGGAAGTGGTTTGTGTGTGTGTGTGTGTGTGTGTGTGTGTGTGTGTGTGTTGTATGTATGTAAATGAAATGTGGATGGGAGTACCTGCCTGAAATTTAGAAAGGATTTTATTTATGCTGGTATTAAGAAGGTCCCATTTACTTGGTAATATCACGGATAAAAGTGAACCGTATTGTCAATTAAGATAGAAAAAAATCGGGGCGCCTGGATGGCTCAGTCGTTAAGCGTCTGCCTTCGGCTCAGGGCGTGATCCCGGCGTTCTGGGATCGAGCCCCACATCAGGCTCCTCTGCTGGAAGCCTGCTTCTTCCTCCCCCACTCCCCCCTGCTTGTGTTCCCTCTCTCACTGGCTATCTATCTCTGTCAAATAAATAAATAAAATCTTTAAAAAAAAAAAGATAGAAAAAAATCCTCTTCAGTCAGTCTAGAACTTGATGTGTGGAATGATTGATTAGGAAATTTTGGTGAAATAATTATTAGTAGTTGGTATTTATTGATTATCTTCGTATGTTAAAGACTATATCAGACGATTTTGTACACAGAGTTTTAATAGTTACATAATAACTGTTTTAGATAGCTATTGTGTTTATCATATTTAACAGAAGAGTGTATATATCTGCTTAGAGGCCTAAGCAGCTACCCCAGATTCACACAGATGGTAAGTTGCCAAGCTGAGATTCACACCTGGGTGCTATTGCATCTGATCTGAGGGCTTCTTTTGTACCTTAAAAATGGAAATGCTAAGAGGTCTAAGCAATGTTTGACATAATGACTATGATCCTTGAAATACCGTCTTCCTTTGATAGCCACTGTGTCCCACTCTGCTAGTTTTTTCTCCCAGATCTCTGGATATTCTTGGACAAGATGTTCCCAACAATCTTGCTTCTCCTCAGGACTCTGAGATTTAAAATTTGTATTTTATACATTTTTCTTGGGTGATCTCATCTACTTTCATGACCCATTTCTCCTGAAGTTCATACTCCATGTCCAAAAGCATACTCTGAGTAAGAACGAGTTTACCATTAAGATTATAGGTGAGCAGAGCAAGCATAAATATCCCTTAGTTACTAGTAGAGATGAAAAGGAGAGGGCATTAAGAAATGATTCTAGGGGCGCCTGGGTGGCAACGTTGATTAAGTGTCTGCCTTTGGCTCCTGTCACGATCCCAGAGTCCTGGGATTGAGCCCCACATCAGGCTCTCTGCTCAACGGGGAGCCTGTTTCTCCCTCTCTCCACTGCTTGTTCTCTCTCTCACGATCACCCTCTCTCTCTCTCTCTCAAATAAATAAATAAAATCTTTTAAAAAAGAAAAGAAATGATTTTACATGTCTTACATTTTTTCCACTCACATTTAGTTTTTGTGCTTTGGCCGAGAGCCTTTTATGTTCTAGAAACTATGTTGATGACAGATACATGAAAATAAATAAAATCTCTGCTGTGCCTTTCAATATTTAGGAGTCAGTGTACATGGTGGTAGCGGGGTTGGGTTGAGGAGGGATACATGAAAACAGTACGTTATGAAATAGCGTAGAAACTGTTGTGGTGAAGGGTGTACAACAGAAGTATTCCATGAAAGACCTAAGTCACTACTCCTCAGCCAAAGAGGAAAAGAAAAGGGAATAAAGATTAAGTGTTTTTGAAATGAGGACTTCTCTTATGACTCCTGAAGAAGAAGATCAGAACAAAATTTGCTAACTGGTCAGTCTGACAGATTGGATACAGAATGATTTTCATGGTATTTGAAAATCTACTACCATCCTCAAAATATACATCCTTTGGGCTTGGCATGAGGCTTACTGCCGTGGTGGGAGATAAATAAGACATGTCAAACTGTTTAGGAGCTCCCAGTCTAGCATTTGCAGCTCAGTTTACAAGCTGACAAAAAAGACCTGCATCGATAGTGCCCAGAAAATAGTAAATATGTTGGTAGAGGGCTGCTTGTTATGTATTATGTTTTCTGTAGTTATCCTCTAGAGAATTACAAAATATAATATCAATCCACAATCAGACTTCAATTTAGAGGAACCCAATAATTTCCAGGGTCCCCTGTATTTTCCACTGAAGACTAATTTTTCTTCTATTGCCATTTGAACTTACGAAAAATGGTGAAGTGAGGTTGGCGTTGTATGTAAACTCTAACCTCCTATTGGCTCTCCTTTCATTTTTAAGTCTGCCATTTTTTTGCAATTGAAATTATTAATTTAATAATTTTCATTTGCTTATGTATATATTCATTAGGCTTACTAAACATAGATGGGATTTATGATGGTTATCCTAGACATGTGTATTTCTCCAGCAGTTTATGCTGGTCATTCAACATCGTGATATCCTGAAGCTCAACAAATTCATAGTAAGTTGAAACATTATATATTTTTCCTTGGAAAATATAATTTGTGAACTGTTTAATAGAGACCCTAACAATCAAATGAGGCTTTAGTTTAATATACACGTGGATTTAAAATTTTTACTTTACAAGGAGAAACTGAATGATTGGATGTTTTTCATTTAGAATTTCTTTAACTAATTCAGTCATGAATATAAAATAGAAGATAATGTGATCAGGAAAGAGATGATGAACACGCACCTGATGCTATTTTATGGCTTCAGTACTTTCCCTTGGAATGATAACATGATAACCTGAAGTGTGGTACATAGATGCTTGAGCTAGGAACTATTTCATCTCATATTAGTCTATACATTTATTTTCTAGCATTTCCTATTTAGCATAGTGTAGGTATTTTCAGGGATCTTTGATTATTTTCTTAGACTATTATTTTTAAACGTTTTTGCATGAAGTCAGGATCTTGTTATAAAGCCAATGAGAGGACTACTAAAGATCATTGGAAAACAGTGAGAAGGATTCTGAATGCCTATCACTGACTCAAGCAAAGCAGCTCTGTTATGATAGGATGCTTTCATATTTGGCTAAAAGTGTTGGAAAATCACCACCATAGGATAAATTGTTATAAGTGAAATTCCCATGTGGGAGAACATAAACATATTAAAGGACTTTTGATTAATGTTGAAAATTGCATTTTATTTCTATTATGCCAAATATGCTTCTGAGCATAGCATATAAAAGAGCTGCTTATCTCCACAACACTGAATTTCATCCTAAAGTGTGACTGCTTTTTATTTATGTGATTTCAGATCTGGCTAAAAAGGTCCTATTCCCACTCATGTCTGCTTTCAATAATTCTGAGGTCCAGCTTTTTCTTCTCATTGGAATCCCAGGACTGGAACATGCCCACATCTGGATCTCCATTCCCATTTGCCTCATGTACCTGGTTGCCATCACGGGCAACAGCACCATTCTCTTTATCATTAAGACAGAGCCCTCGCTTCATGAGCCCATGTATTATCTCCTTGCCCTGTTGGCCATCTCTGACCCGGGCCTGTCCTTCTCCTCCCTTCCTACCATGCTGAGAATCTTCTTGTTCAATTCCATGGGAATTTCACCCAATGCCTGCTTTGCTCAAGAATTCTTCATCCATGGGTTCACTGTCATGGAATCCTCAGTGCTTCTAGTTATGTCTTTGGATCGCTTTCTTGCCATTCATAATCCCCTGAGATACAGTTCTCTCCTCACTAGCAGCAGAGTTGCTAAAATGGGGTTGATTTTAGCCATCAGGAGCATTCTTTTAGTGCTTCCATTCCCTTTCACTCTAAGGAGATTAAAATATTGTCAGAAGAATCTCCTTTCTCACTCATACTGTCTACATCAGGATACCATGAAGCTGGCCTGCTCTGACAACAAGATCAATGTTATCTATGGCTTCTTTGTTGCTCTCTGTACCATGCTGGACTTGGCATTAATTTTTCTGTCATATATGCTGATCTTGAAAACAGTACTCAGCATTGCATCTCTGGCAGAGAGGCTCAGGGCCCTCAATACCTGTGTCTCCCACATCTGTGCTGTGCTCATTTTCTATGTACCCATCATCACCCTGGCTGCCATGCACCGCTTTGCCAAGCACAAAAGCCCTCTAGTGGTAATCCTTGTTGCAGATATATTCTTGTTATTGCCACCCCTAATGAACCCCATTGTGTATTGTGTAAAAACTCGACAAATCCGAGAAAAGGTCTTGGGAAACTTGTTAAACATATGTAGGAGATAAAAATTTGAATATAGAAGTAATAAATTATGAACTGGTAAGTATGAATTGACACCTATTTCAGTGCCACAGTGGTTACTTTCTAGTGGAAGACTGTGGGAGAGTGAAAAGAATTTACAGTAAAGTCAGGAATACATTATTGAACAGGAAAGATGAAATAATCAGGTGATAAATGATACGATTCACAGGGGATTAATTCATATTTTGAGTAGTTGAAACAAAACCCTATATAATGGAGCAGTTGGGTTTGAGTCATCCCTTAAATAATGGATACGATTGGACAGATTGAGATTATTATTCAAGCAGCATTTATTAAATTTATATATTTACAATGTACACTCACTATGCTATCAAGAAGAAATGAACTGACGAGGTACATAGTAGCCATGAAGGATGTTAGTCTGGCTGGAATAAAGAGCATAATTTGGCAAATAGTGAGGGATAATTTTGAATAGTGTGAGTGAACCAGATTTTGGAGTACCTAGAAAAGCTTGGAGAAGTCTAAATGCAGGAGGTACTTGGGAGACAATGTAATCTCTACAGCAAACAGCTAACGTGATAACTCAAATGTTATGAATGGCATGTCTGAAAGCATGAGCAAGATGGATTGATATTGAGAGAGATGACGAGGGGATTGACAGGCTGCAGCAACAATCCCACTACGAAGTGATTCTGGGAATGGGCAGAGACGGAATAGAATCATTTAGGTTGCTTTATGTTGTTGTCTTTGTTGTTGTTATACAATAAGCATAATTTATAAGAAATTTGGAAATTCCACTAAACAATGAGTGTACGTACACGTGTGACTGAATATTCGAAGACAGACATGTTGAAAGAGGAGGCTGGCGTAACTGTTTATCTGCCACAATGAGAAAGATAGCATTGCCCTCCTTTGCAAGACAATAATACTTAGTTGTAGACATGGAAGTAAATATATATATATTTTAAACAAGGTTCAGTCATCAAACTGTGAAGATCTTCCCTTATTAAGCTATCTCAATTTTTTTTTTCACTCACTGATTCCCCCTGCAGCTGTTTTAGTTCAGATTTAAAATTCCCCCTTGGATTACCCTATCATACTGTACGTTGAGATGAACTATTTGAAGGATCTTTTTAAAATGTAAATGTCACCACACTTAAAATCCTTCAATAGATGTCCAGTACATTACAAGATCATGGTAAGGCTCCATATTTGCACAAAGGCTTTCCATTATTCAATACCTACTTTTATCTACTACGTTATCTGTTAATACTCTGCCTTACACTTCAATGGGGTAATATAAATATATTACATTGTTACTTATACCTAATCCTTTGGTGTGTTATATGTCAGGAATGCTGTATTAGTTTTTTATTGCTGTGTAAAACAGATTATCATAAAACTAATGGCTTGAAACAACACAAATTTATTTTCTTACAATTCTATAGGTTAGAGGTCTGACATGACTTTTACTGGGCTGAGGTCAAGGTGTTGGCTAGCCTGCATTTCTTTCTGGAGTTTTTCCAGCTTCTGAGACCACCTGCATTTTTTGATTCAAGACTCCCTTCCTCCCTACACAAAGCCAGCAATATAACATCTCCTGTGCCCTTCTTCCATTGTCTCATCTCCCCCTGACCATAACTTAGGAAAGGTTCTCTGCTTTTGAGGATTCATGTAATCAGATTGTGCCCACCTGGACAACCCAGGATACTCTCCCTATCTCAAGGTGTCTAAACTTAAATACATCTACAGAGTGTTTTTTGCCAGATATGATAATCTTTTAATAAATTTCAGGGATTAAGACATTGAAATCTTTAGAGGGAATATTATTCTGCTAAGAAAAATGCATTTCTTCAACTCTTTAAAATTCCTCCCATTTAACAATTCAGTAGGAATATATTTCCTCTATTAATACTTGGCTGACACCCTTCTGCTCCAAGTATTATAAGTTCATATTTGAATTTTGTTCCCTCTCAGTGTACTGATTTCTACAACGTAATTTCAACAAGCATTAACTCGTAATTACTTAAAGGTTGTTTGCTTTTGCCAAAGTGTAAATCCTGTGATCTACAAATGTCTGTATGTCTTACTTATTTTTGTATCCCTATTGCTTAAAACCTACTTGGACAAAGAAGCACTCAATATTTGTTGGTAAGTTTGTGAATTCGAGTGACCATCATTGAATAAAATCGCTGCTCATTTCCTAAGCTTAAAACCCTGAGCATTTTGGGGCCCCTGGGTAGCGCAGTTGTTTAAGCGTCCCACTCTTGGTTTCAGCTCAGGTCATGATCTCAGGGTCCTGAGATCAAACCCTGCATTAGGCTCTGAACTCAGCAATAAGTCTGCTAAAGTTTCTCTCCCCTCTCGCTCTGCCCCTTCCCACGTACGTGTCCTCTCTCTCTCTGTCTCTTTAAAACAAGGAAATAAATTCTTTAAAAACATCCTGAGCATCTCTGTGGACAGAGGCCTGAAATTATACCGTGTTAATCACCACAGATTAGAGCATATGATCATTTCCACAGGCAGCTCCCGTCCTACAATCATGCCAAGCCTGAAGGAAAGCCTATAATGTCTACCAGAACTTTACTGTCTGCTATGTTAAAGGCCAACAACTGCCTCCCCTATTATTTCTCTCAACTCAAGTCTATTTTTTACACCCGTGTCCACTCTCTCACTTTATTTTCCATATTCAAACTGACATGAAGTCCCATAGAAGTTTTGCTCCCAACCATCTATCAATCTTTCCTGATCTATCTCTTCTGCCATAATCCTCATCCACATCACCATCCTTTCATGCAAGAACTTTTTAACCAGCTCCTAATTTGGGCCCTTCCTTCAACCTCACCCTCCAATTTGCTCTCCACTTTGCAGCCAGAGTGACCTTTAGTAAAACAACTTACGTCATACACTCACTTAAAACACTCCTGTTCTTTCTTACTACAACTGGGGTAAAGAACAAAGTCCATGGCCCTAAAGAACCCCCACTACCCCAGCCATGACCTGGTTGCTGTGTCTTTTTCTGCCTTACCTCTGGGTCAAGAGGCTGAAAACAGCTGGACCTCTTTGCTGTGGGTACCATGAAAACTCAGGACAGGATAAACAGACAACAGCCAGAGAACAAAGACTTACAAATGGAAAGGGCCATGGAATTCATTGACTGCAAGTTTCTGATTTGCAGATAAAGAAACAGAGCCCAGAAAAATGCAATGCCTTTCTTAAGGCCACACAACAAATGATAACTGAAATGGTTATAAATGAAGTTCAGAATATTTCCATACAGTCATTTCTTTTAATTCTTAACTTCAACTTATTAAAGTAGATATTACAAGCCCCCAAAACTTCGGGGAAAAAAAATCCAATGGGATAAAAGAAGGGAGAAATTGGAAGAAAGGAGGATTACTTTTCCTGGGTTAAAGAACACGTCAGACCTAAGCCTCTCTTCTAGGCCTTCCAAAGGCGAAGGCACTGTAGGGGTGTGGTAGCTGGAAGAATTGAAGCCATGAACAACAAGAGAAAGAAGGTGTTAGGATTTCACCCTCTTTCATGTGTGGTCAGATTGGTGGGAGGGAATAAGATCTCAGATGGATTAATTTAGTGCTCTGGAGAGATTAGGTCATATATGTGAGAGGCAAATATATTACATACACTTAATTGATGATGTATTATTTGTTCCATACTGTACCAAATATATTAGGCACAATATCTCATTCAATCTTTGTGGTAAATACCTGAAGTAGATAGTACTCTTGTCCAAAATGCATGGCTTAGAGAAATTGAGCGATTACTAAAATTGCAGGCCAGAGGACTGGGCTCAGGTCTCTTTGAGGCCACTTGCCTTTGTTCTAAAGTGTTACGCTATGTCGTCTTCCAGGATATAAATGAAAAAGAACAAATGAAAGACATTGGCTGTTTAGGGGATACTGATAGGCCAGATGTGCAAAGTGGTGGTCCACAGGACAAAGCTTGCAGAATAAGGCTTTATTTCCTCCATATAACTGTGAATTATTTAAAAATTGAACGAGTTCTCAACCTTTAAAAATCATGAAATTTTACAGAAGAAACTGGATCTTCTTTATGTTACATTGTAAAGAATTTATTTTCCTGTTTTATCAAGTATTCTTCCAAAGCAACATTTTGGCTTTGTGCTCTTCATATTCAATAATATACTCGATTATTTCTAATTCTCTATCTTTTTTTAAGAATAGTTGACCCACAACATCACATTAGTTTCAGGTGTACTACATAGTGATTTATGGTCAATTAATCTGTGACAAAGGAGGCAAGAATATCCAATGGGGAAAAAACAGTCTCTTCAATAAATGGTGCTGGGAAAACTGGACAGCTACGTGCAGAAGAATGAAACTGGACCACCTTCTTACACCATACCCGAAGATAAACTCAAAATGGATTATTACCTAAATGTGAGACCTGAAACCATAAAACTCCTAGAAGAAAACATAGACAGGAATTTCTTTGACATCAGCTGTAGAAACATTTTTCTAGATGTCTTCTCAGGTAAGGGAAACAAAAGCAAAAATAAACTCTTGGGACTACATCAAAATAAAAAGCTTTTGCACAGCAAAGGAGACCATCGATAAACCAAAAGGCAACCTACTGAACGGGAGAAGATACTTACAAATGATGTGTCTGAAAAGGGATTAATATCCAAAATATATAAAGAATTTCTACAACTTAGCATCAAGAAAACCCCCAGAAAAATCTGATTTTAAAATGGGCAGGAGACCTGATTTTTATTTTCTTTTTAAAAATCAGCACATCTAGTTCTATCAGCCCAGCATTCCGGAGCTGAGTAGTCATGTCCCTAAGACAGTTTGCCAGAGATCATACCCTACTACTTGCCATTGTTCTTCCACAATTTTTCTTCACTCATTTACCTTATTAGGTGGCCTTCACAGGGATGTGAGTTTATGACTCCAGTGCCAAATTTTCTTTGAAAGAGGTAAATGAGAGAGTCGTCTGGCCTTATTATAGGTTTAAGATATGACTCCAGGTCATGAATCTATCTCCCCCCCACGGCCTTCTCGTCCAGGTTCCGGAGCCACAGATCCAAATGCCTAATTGAGTCTACTTTTTAATGAGAATAATGATAATAATAATACTCCACAATTATTGATCATTTACTAAGTACCACATATTGTATCAAATGCTTTACATAATATATGGTAGCTTAGTACACTTATTCCCCTATTAACCCATTAGGAGGTATTATTATCTATCCCTATTTGGCAGATGAGAAAGTTGGAGCTTATAGGGGTGAAAAAAACTTTCCTGGATACACAGCTAGTAAGTGATGTAATCTGGATTCATCTCAGGCTGATTTATTCCTGAGCTTGAGTTCTTAACCACCGCTACACTCTCTGGTGCTCAGTACCTTCAAAATGCAATTAAGTAATTCCTCCCTTTAAGCCTGCTCCTTATCAAGTATTCTTTATTTCACTAAGTAGAACTCTTGTACACTTAATTCTTCAAAACTCAGACCAGGAAGTAATCTTCAATCCTTCCTTCCTGGAGATCTAATATATGGCATGGTGACTGTAGTTAATAATACGGTATTGTATGCTTAACATTTGCCAAGATAGTTGATATTTTTTTTAAAGATTTTATTTATTTATTTAAAGACAGAAAGAGAGAGTGCACACAAGGAGGGGTAGGGGCAGAGGGAGAGGGAGAGAGAGAATCTCCAGCAGACTCCACGTTGAACACAGCCCAACGTGGGGCTGGATCCCACAACCCTGAGAACGTGACCTGAGCTGAAACCAAGAGGTGGATGTTCCCTGACTGAGCCACCCAGGTGCCCCAAGAGAGTCGATCTGAAGTGTTCTTATCACACACAAAAAAATTATGGACTATGGAATATGATGAATATATTAATTTGCTTGATTGTATAATCATTTCACAACTCATATATCAAAACATCACATTGTACACCTTAAATATATACAAGTTTTATTTGTCAAGTATACCTCAATAAAGCTGAAAAGACTGGAAGGTGGGAGAACAGTTAGAAGAGACAATTAGACTTAAAGTGGTACCAACAGAAATAGAGGCATGTGGCTTTATGGTTTTCCTGAAGTTTTGTGTATACACAGAGACCCAACACAAACCACCCATGACACTCACACACATATTCTATTTTATCCTATTTGTTTTTTATAAGTACCCTTGAATCTTCCACATGTAACAACCAAGGTTCACATATACCCCATCATTGCAGAAACAGCTTTCTTATGTCAAACAGAACGAGGCACTGGTTGGGGAAGGCATCACCTGTCAAGAGTTAAATGTCAGGTGTGCTAGACGGCCTCAGATTAAGTCCAACTTCAAATGAGAACTGACTCCACATAAACCTTGTAGTAGAGGTTTTATTTTTGGTCCTTTGCCACTCCCTTTCTTGATCCTGCGCGGTGCAGGAACGTGACATCCTCAGTCTTTCCGCTAGATGTTCAGAACCCTACTTAGCAGCATTTTATCCGGACTTGCTTTCCTCACAGATATCTCCAAGACAAAATTACAAATACTATATTGACATATATTACTCAAAAGGTAATTTTTTAAAAAGATTTTTTCAACAGAGATAGAGAGAGAGGGAACACAAGCAGGGGGAGTGGGAGAGGAAGAAGCAGGCTCATAGCAGAGGAGCCTGATGTGGGGCTCGATCCCATAACGCCAGGATCACGCCCTGAGCCGAAGGCAGACGCTTGACCACTGTGCCACCCAGGCGCCCCTCAAAAGATAATTTTTATTAAATTTTTATTTTAATTCCAGTATAGTTAACATACAGTGTTATATTAGTTTCAGGTGTATTATATAGTGATTCAACAATTCTATACATTATTCAGTGCACATCACAATAAATGTACTCTGTAGTCCCCTTCACCTATTTCACCCATTCCCCTACCCATCTCACCTCTGGTAACCATGAGTTTGTTCTCTATAGTTAAGAGTCTGTTTCTTGATTTGTCACTCTTCTTTTTTCTCCCCTTTGCTTTGTTTTGTTTGTTTTGTTTTTAAATTATGCATATGAATAAAATCATATGGAATTTGTCTTTCTTTGTCTTATTTCACTTAGCGTTATACTCTCTAGCTCGGTTCGTGTTGTTGCAAAGAGCAAGATTTCATTCTTTTTCATGGCTGAATAATATTCCATTATAAATATGATATATATGTCTCAAATCTTCTTTAATCCATTCATCTATTGATCGACACTTAGGTTGTTTCTATACTTTGTATTAGTGCTTTTGTATTTTGAGGGTAAATACCCAGTAGTGCAATTACTGGATTATAGAATAGTTTTATTTTTAACTTTTTGGGAAACCTCTATACTGTTTTCCACAGTGGCTGCACCAGCTTGCATTCCCACCAATATTGTAAGAGGGTTCCTATTTCTCTACATCCTTGCCAACACTTGTCGTTTCTTGTATTTTTTATTTTAGCCATTCTGACAAGTGTGAGGTGATATCTCATTGTAGTTTTGATTTGTATTTCCCTGACAATGAGTGATGTTGAGCATCTTTTCATGTGTCTGCTGGCCATCTGTATGTCTTCTTTGGAGAAGTGTCTGTTCATGTCTTCTGCCCATTTCTTAACTGGATTATTTGGTTTTTGAGTGTTGATTTGTATCAGTTCTTTATATAATTTGGATATTAACCCTTTATCAGATACGTCATTTGCAAATATTGTCTCCCATTCAGTAGGTTGCCTTTTAAATTTGTTGATTGTTTCATTCTCTGTGCAGAAGCTTTTAATTTTGATGTAGTCCCAATAGTTTATCTTTGCTCTTATTTCCCTTGCCTCAGGAGATATATCTAGAAAAATGTTGCTGTGGCTGATGTCAGAGGAATTATTGCCTGTGCTCTCTTCTAGGATTTTTATGGTTTCAGGTCTCACATTTAGGTCTTCAAAGATTTTTTTTTTCTTGGGTAAAGTGGTGGCAAAATTGTAATGGACAGATAAGAGGGTATAGGGATTATCTCTTTTTGGTTCATTGGTTTATGACCTTTTTGATATAGTCAATGCCTCAACCTCTTTCTACTTACCACCTCCCCTTCCTCCACCCCCCTGTTCTCTACTTTTTCCTGACATGCTAGGGTACAATGACAACAAAGACAACTTCAGATATTTCTTTAGATGCATTATTCTCTCTCTCACTTCTGACTCAGGTTTGCGCATTCTATTCCTTCAGATAAGACCATAATTTTCCAGTCTGACTGCTAAACTCCAATGTGTTCCTTACAGCTGGCGTGTTAACCCAAGGAAATCTTTCCTGACGCTCTGTTCCCCCAACTGGAAGAAGATATTTCTCTTTTTGCTCCTATCTCAACTTCTTTTTACTTTGAGCAACACAATTAACATATGACTGTATAAATAAACCATTCCCAAATTTAGTGTCTTAAAAAACAAACAAACAAGTGAACAAACATTAATTGAACTTGCAAATCTGCAGCTTGGGTTAAGTTCAGAGTAGGATTGATTATTTTATTTGGTACCACCTGGAAAGGCAGGAAAAATGGGGGTTGGAATAATATGAAGATTTGTTCACTCACTAGTAGTTGATAATGATCCAACTAAGGCTGAGACCTTAGCTTGGTCTATTGGCTGGGACATCTACATGTGGCTTCTCCATGTGGTCTCAGCTTCCTCGCGGTATGGTGGCTGTGTTCAAAAAGCAAGCATTGAGTAAGACAGAGATATAGATGGATATAGAAATAGAGGTAGAAAAGGAGGGAGATAGAAAGAGTGGGGGGAGGCGTATATCGATGAAAAACATATCACCTTTTATGACCTAACCTCAGCAGTCTTACAAGGTCACTTACAAAACATTCAATTTATTGAGGCAGTTACAAAGTCCTACACAGTCACAAGGAGAGAAAAAATTTGACTGCATCTCTTGATGGTGAAGTGGCAAGTTTCTGGAGGAGAATGTAGGATTAGAAATACCTCTGTGGCTGTTTTTGGAAAATGCAATCTGCCATGTCATATTGCATTGTGTTTTCCCCCATCAGAGCAGAGATAATTCTGCAAGAGCTGTGACTTCTTGATCATTCCTTTATGTATTTGTTGAGTAAATAAATAATAGTCTCCTCCATTTCATGCACATTGGATGTTATAAAGGAGAGAGGAGTAAGGTAGACTTAAGGAATTAGTGCCTCTAAGACTAAACCCAGCTAGCAACAAAACGCATGGGTTACACGATCTCGGATCTGTTTGGTCTTCACGCTGTAGACAATGGGGTTCAATAGGGGAGGAAATAAGAGGTACACAAAGCCCATGATCACCTGGACCAGATGAGGTGCCTGCTTCCCAAAGCGGTGGATGACAGACAAGCCAATCATGGGAGTGTAGAAGAGGAGCACAGCACATATGTGGGAAACACAGGTGTTAAGAGCTTTGAATCTCTCATCCCTGGATGCAATGGACAGCACAGTACGTAGGATCAAGGCATAGGAGAAGAGAATGAGCAGTGAGTCTATACCCACTGTTGAAACAATGACAAACATGCCATAGATGCTGTTGGCTTTGATGTCTGCACAGGCCAATTTCATCACTTCCTGGTGGAGACAATAGGAATGTGAGAGAACTGGGGAGCCACAATAGGGGAATCTTTTGAGCATAAAAGGCAATGGGAAAATGAGTGCTACACTGCGGCCTAGGGAAGCCAGGCCAATCCTGCCAATGACCGTGTTGGTGAGAATGGAAGCATAGTGCAAGGGGCGACAAATGGCCACAAAACGGTCAAAGGCCATGGACAGTAGCACAGAAGACTCCAGGAAGGACAAGCAGTGAATGAAAAAGAGCTGGGCAAAACAGGCATCATGACCAATATCTCGTGCCCCAATCCAAAAGATGCCTAGCACTGTAGGGAGGGTGCAAAGAGACAGACCCAGGTCAGTCACAGCCAGCATGGACAAGAAGAGGTACATAGGCTCATGGAGTGAGGGCTCTGTTTTAATGATAAAAAGGATTGTACAGTTGCCCAGGATGGAAACCAGATATATAAAGCACAATGGGATGGAGATCCAGACGTGCATGTGCTCCAGCCCAGGAACGCCACTCAGCAGAAAGGTGGAAGAAATGTTGCTGCTCCTTTCCAGGGATCCCAAAGTCATTGTGTGTGGAGGGAAGAGGAAAATTGGATTTCCTCCAAATTCTTGAAATGAATTCAGAAAAAGCTACGGATTGTACCTGGGAAGAAATTAAAAACCAAGCCAAACAACAAATTAGAATCAACTAGACCTAGAACCATACAGCTCTTCTAGAGGTCATTTCCTTCTAGCCCCTTATTCCCTCTGAACATTGTTTTAGAAATTTTTTTTTCTTTCTCTCTCCTTCAAGCTAAGAGGTCTGAGAATCTTAACTATTCTTGTTGGTTATACCTAACTTTGCCTACCACTTTTGAGGAGATCTTTAAGTAAACACTCCTCACCTGTCTCTTTTCTGCCAGGACTCTCATTAATGTTCCAACCTTTCTTTCAACATCTTTTCCTTTCCCTTCTCTTACTTTACTTCCTTTGCTATTCCTTTATCTCTTTCCTTCCATCCTTGCTCCCTCCCTCCCCTCTCTCCCTTCTCTCCTCCTCCTTTCTTTCCTTCCTCCTTTCCTTCCTTCCTGCCTTCCTTCCCTCTTTCCTCCCTCCCTTTCTTTCTTTCTTTCTTTCTTTCTTTCTTTCTTTCTTTCTTTCTTCCTTCCATCCTTCCTTCCTTCCTCCCTCCCTCTTCCTTCCTTCCTTCCTTCCTTCCTTCCTTCCTTCCTTCCTTCCTTCCTTTTCTACTTTTGCTTAACTTAATCAGCCACATACAATTGCTAACCTTAGAAACAGATGAGTCCTTCACTCACCTTCTCATCTCATCCTCCAGTTATGGAAGCCTAGCTTGATCCAGACAGCTCATATGTGCTACTCAGTTCACATAATTCCAGTAAGAACTAGAGAGTGAATGAATGGCTGTCTGTAAAGTTATTCTTGACTGCTAAAGTACCATATCAAAGCTCTGATTCTCTTGTCAGTAACCTGCATTCCCTAGAGATCTAGAATTTAACTGCTATGAACCTAGGTGGGAGGAAAGACTGAACCATCAACCATGGCTACACCCTCAATTGCAAGGCAGAGTCCATGAGAGTCCACAGAATAGAAGGCAATAATGCTTGTAGGATGTATTCCTCTCTAGATTAGGAAATGAAGGCTCAGGAGAGTACAGTCACTGGGAAGAGGTCTTACGCCAATTTAAGCCTCCTGACTTTCAAAGCAGTGCTCTGCTGATTCCCAATTCATAATTCCACTAGAATGTGAGCTCAAAAAGGGCAAGGGCTTTGCTTTGTTTGCTTCTGTAAAGACAGTGTTTAAAATGTGCCTGGGTACACAGTAGGCACTCAGCATTTTTTTTAATGTTTTAATGCATGAATAAAAGTTAAATTTATTTAGTTAGCTGTTACTATCTTGGTATATATTTTATCACTTTAAAAAAATCTTGTAAATAAAGTTCTATCAATAGTACCATATTACAGATGAAGAAACAGAGGATTAGAGAAAATTAATATTCCTAAGATCAAAGATATAATAAATGGCCAAAATGGGATTTGCACCAAGATCCGATTTTTCTCTAGATTCCAGGATCTCAACAACCATTACACTTTCTTCCTGCATAGATGACAATTCACTTTCAACTAGAAGCAGCGAGCATTAAAGTCAAGGGCTTAACAGACCTCCAAAAAAGTGCTGGCTCTTTAGCTAAGTTAATAAATAAACTTACTAGAGACATACACACAAATATATATGTAGACATTTTCTTCCTCACTCCAAATACTAGTGAAATTAGTAGCCAGTGTCATTAACTCACTGTCCACTTGAAGGTCAGATTGGGTCGTGTGTGTTGTTCCTCAGCTTTTGCTTCGGCCATGGTCAGTGGTCACCACATCATTCGTCAAAGTGAATTCAGAAGACCTGTGATAAACTTACCTGTCAGGGACAGGCAAGCTGGATGACGGTTAACAGTATAATGGACAGGCAAGCTGGATGACGGTTAACAGTATAAGGGACAGGCAAGCTGGATGACGGTTAACAGTATAAGTGGACAGGCAAGCTGGATGACGGTTAACAGTATAAGTCACAAAACTTAAGGCAGAAAATTTTTTGACATGAAAACGAAGTAGGGTAGTGAAGAAAGAATATACATTATTTAATAATACAAAAGTTTATTTATAACACCCGATGAACATCTACTATTTGCCAGACTTTGTACTAGGCGCATTGCAAAAGAAATAATATTTAGATCTTAAAAAATCCTTGCAAGTTAATATTATTACCTTGATTTGCAAAAGAGGAGAGAGGCTTACAGAATTTGGTAATGTGCATAAAGTCATACCGTCAATCGTTGACAGAGCTGGAATTCAAACTCTGGAGCTCCAAGGAGCATTCTGAAAATTTGGAAGCATTTGAGCTAATACATCTAGGCAGCTTTTTAAGCTGAGACAGCCTGAAATAGGTGAAGATTGAATGACAAATGATAGAAATATCAAAAGTCTTTGTGCCCCCACCTTCTTTTGGCTCAAGATGGACTCTCTCCGGAATCAGAGTTTGTGCTTCACATTTTAAAAGACATAGGGCAGAATAGGAATCAAAGAGAGAGAGAGTTAGAATAATTTGAAAGAAGGGACTGGACATAAAAGAAAATCCAGAATGAAAATCCAGAATGAAAATCCAGAATAGTGAAGCAGAAGGTATCTGCCTAGGAAAGATCACCTTTAGCCTGTTGGCTGGGGAGATCTTAGTGAGGTAACTATTCTAACAGCTGCTTATTTAAAGACCTTCAGAGTAGCCATTATCAGATTTGGTGAGGATTTTGTTGCTCCTGAGCAGTTCAAAAAGCAGTTAGTTGTCTAGGGTAGAGGGGAGTTGGAAATTTAACAAATGGCCTGCTCGCAGTTGTTCTTGGAGAATACTTCCTAGAGGTGTTTGGGCAAGCTCAATGGCTGCCTCTAATTCTATCAGTCAGACTCTGCGGTCACACAAGAAAATGTCCTTTCATGTCACAAACAAGCTTTTCTTTCAGAAGATCATTCTACTTCCTACCCCTCTGTCTCTGCTTCTTGGAAGTGACTCCTAATTCTGCTAACCTTGTGTCTAATGCTAAGGGGTAGAGACCAACCTAGAGCACACCTCATTCCTGCATCTCAGTTTTGTCTGCCTAATTTGTCTGTCTCCCTGGGTCTCAGTAATACTCCTACATTGTGACACATGAGGCAACTCTCTGGGCAGGAAATCAAGGAAATGAATGAGTGTGAGAAAGCTGTTGTCTCTTAGCTAAGCTAGTGCTAAAACCAGACTTGGGTTTGATCAGTGAGATCTGACTGCAGTGGTCACCAACGTCCACAGGCACCCTCTATAGCCTTTCTTGTGCCCAAAGACCCTTCTATCCTCTCCCTCTCCAGATCTCAGGCTGAGCTTTCTGGGACCTCCTCTTGGCTCCATAACTCAGCACCAGACACCTGTCTCACCTACCAAAGCTAGGTCCAGAGCCTCCGGGTCTTGGAACAGGGGAGAAGGAAGGCTTAAACTAGAGGCTCTTGGGCGTATGGAGAGACTGGAGGGTGGATTTTGAACTCCCTGATTTTTATGAAATTGTCTGAGGCCCCCATTGAGACTCTCTCAAGAATCTTTAATGAATTCTCTACTAGGACTAGCTGAACCTCATTATCTTATACCCCAGGGATAAGGGAAAGAAGCCCAGAAGATGTTACACATGGTAGCTTTTTAAAATCTCGTGAAATTTTGAACAACTCCATAACTTCAGGGAAGCAGAGCGGGTGTTGTTGATAGTGTTTTATATATGATGTATCATAACTGTATAGCTATGCACATCAGCTGTGACGGTGTGTATTGTGGGTATATATAACGTTATGTAACATTAAAAGGGGCTTTTTAACTCAGTGCTTCTCCCATCACTAAAGGGGAGGAAAGGAGTCAGACCAAGTCAATACAGGGATATGAGGAGTTAATCGTCCATTTTTTAGACTTTGAAAGCTGATGGGCAAGACATTTTAGAGAGAGGAATGGAGGGCCATTTCAGTGTTTTCATTACTCACCTACTTAGTATTCAGCTTATTGAATCTAATTTAGGAATATAAAAGTGTAAATATTAAGAAATGTCCAGATCCCCACACCAAATGTAAGACCAATTAATTGACCTGATTGGTCCCCTTAGAAAGTTCTGGGCTTCCTCTTGTGCCACATTTCATTAATTTTTGGTCAAGCACATTGTAGACACATTTGAGTGTTATGAACCAGTATTTCTCAAATCAGAGTCCCCAGATAATCAGGATCAGAATCACCTGTAACGCTTGTTAAAATGCAGGTTTCTGGGCCTTAGCCCTATAGTGCAGAATCAGAAACTAACATTAGTGACAACCGCAAAAGTCTAAGAATTTTCAAATACCCTTGTCTTTATGATTTGCTTTCAATTCTGATTCCAGAACTTCTTATTCCCTCTATAATTAAAAATGCATCTTCCCCTTTAACCTGGAATTCATTTCAAAATAACAGTTACCTCTTGTTAGTTTACTAGGACCACCACAACAAAATACCACAGAGTGGGTGGCTTTAACAATAGAAATTTATTTTTTCACAGTTCTTGAGGCCAGCAAAGTCCAAGATCAAGGTGTTAACAGGTTTGGTTTCTTCTGAGGCCTCTCTCCGTGGCGTGCAGATGGCCATCTTCTCCCTGTGTTCTCACATGACCTTTCTTCTATGCATGACATCTCTGATGTCTCTTGTTCTTCTTATAAAGACATGAGTCATATTAGCTTAGGGCCAACCCTAAAGGATTGATTTTAACTTAATTGTCTCCTAAATACCATACCTCTAAATACAGTTACATTCTGAGGTATGGGGGTTAGGTTTTCAACATATGAATTAGGGGGGCACAATTCAGCCCATAAGATCTGGTTACCCATGCATCCTATCACCCAGTTTCTTATCTATTTAACAAATATTTTATAACAGAAATAACTTCTCCCCCCTCCATAAATACACACGAGCAAAGTTTATTTACAGCCTCTGAGTCCAAGCACTGGGAAAAGAGAAGTAGTGTTAGATATGTTTTGGAAGAATATAGGTTTGAGTCTCAGGTGTTATGGAGAGAGAGAGAAAGAGGGAGAGACTGAATTAATCTTTGAACAGCTTTGAGTAGAAGGAGTATAGAGTTTGATCATATTACAGGGAAGATTTCCTGCTTTCTTTAAATCTTAGCTATTCAGCTTCTTTGAGGGAAAAATGAGATATGATGTGGGGAGAGATCGTCCCTCACCCCCAAAAAAGGGAGCTCATATCTCCTAGCCCAGAAAAGAGCAGGGAAAAGAAACAAGGTAGAGGCAGTATATAAGGGAACACCTTGTACTTAGAGATGCTGCCTGCAGGAGAGACCAGCTAGGAGACACTAAAAGGACCTAAAGAGAATATTATTGGACTGGACTTAGACAAGCTGCTGCAAAAGTTCATCTTGTTTTTTGTTTTTGTTTTTGTTTTGTTTTTAATTTCAGTATGGTTTTTAAATTGTTGTCATTACGGTTTTTCCATGTAATTAGTTGGCAGATGTATATGAAGAAGACAGATGTTTTAGAAAGAAAATAAGCAAGATTTCTCCTGTGCACCCTAGTCGTGTGGGTAAAGTTGTTGCCCATCATTCTTTACAGAATGCCCACACTGTATAGTTCCCAGGAACATGCCATGCGATTTCACATCCTTTTTTTCTTTATCTCTACAGAGTCAAAATAGATTTCCATTCATCTGAAATGTTAGCATATGTGGGAAAACTAGAGTCCAGAAACTCTCAACAGCACAGTGCCAAAAGTTTAGGTTTTGAGATCTGACAGACCTGAATGTGGTTTTTGAGTTTTCTATTTATTAGATATGATATTGGCTACCTTATCTCATTGAAGTTCCTATCTAAAAGGATTATATGAGAATTAAGAGGAAATTGACTATCTTAAAGGGTAAGAGAGCACTGAATAAAAATAGTTTGAGAAATTAAAATTTTGACCAAATGATATTCGGTGTTGTAGTAAGTAAGTAAACATCATGACCATTTAAAATGGGTCTTATAAGCATGCCTTTAAATTAACATTCCTGACGTTTTTATAAGGCATACCGTTTTAACTCCTCCTGAGGTCTTAAGTGTCTGGGAGACCATTCTTCAGAAATAAACATGCCAATTCTTGATCTAGATCATAGGTTATAGTTCTATAAAAGGAAAATTCATAATTTTGATGGTCAGTAATTAAATAATCAGGATACAGAAGTCATCTAGCTGCTACCTGTAGAATGCCTTCTTGTAGTATTTTTTTTAACTGACAAAAATCTTATTTTAAAATTTTTACTCTGCCATTTTAATTTCCAAAGGACAGTCAAATTGGGTATTGCATGTAAGCACTTTGAGACATTCTGTAGTATATAGTAGATGCTCAATAATTGTTAGGTGCTATTGCCACAATTGTAACCATTATTTTTTATTGTTATTTCCCACCTAATCAGTAAGAAAGGTGGAGGTGGGGAGGAAATACAAGATGTCCTATTTATTTTGAAAGTTAAAATGTATACATATTAAAGAATGCTCCCAAATCCCCAATGCTTGTATGTCCTCTGACAGAACCTTGAATATCCATCCAGGCGTCAACACAAGATGTTATTACTTTTTTAAAAATCACCTTTAGGTTTAAGTTGCTTTCATGCTGCCTTCTGATACTTAGTTTTGTAAGAACTCTTCAATAGATATGAGTCCAAGGGTGGTGCAAAGACTCTGGAAGATTCTGGAAGAAATCTTCAACTTCAACTCGCTGAGGCATAGAAGAGATGAATCTGAGACCCAGAGAGTATGAGTTTCACAAGAAATAGGATTCATTTGGCAAGTCGCAGTTCCTAGGTGCTAACTGGTTCCTTTTAAGTACTAGATTACAATGTGGAGTAGAGCTGATAGAACAAAGAACTTACTTTGAGTGGCGTGTTAGTTAGGGTCCAATCAGAAGAAATAAACCACACAGTAATTTTAACAGAAAAGTTTCATTTATTTATTAACAAGAGATTACAGTAACAGGGAATCGACTAAGAGTGAGGAAGAAAGAACTGTAAAGGATACTCTAGGGCTGAGCGAGAGTCTCCAAGGAAGAAAGAAGTTTTCAGAGGAAGAATCCTCCCCAACGCTAGTGTTTGGATGTTGATGGAGAGAATGTGAGTGAAGCTCATTGAATGACAGAGAGTTCACTGGGTTTCTGGGCCAAAGCGGATCCACAATTAGGTTCAGGCTGGTTGGTGCAGAACCACTTGCTGGAAGACTGATGAAATTTTCCAAGAAGCTGCCTATGGGGGTTACTGTTGACTTTCTGGAGAGAGCTGAGGCACCAGCTGGAATCACCAGAAAGTTTCTAGAAGCTGTTTGAGGAGATAATCTGCTATTGATTCACTGGAAACTAAAAATATCAATAGGCTTTATGCCCCGAGCTCCCTCCCTTCATCTTAACCCCATCCTACCGAAAACCCCTAAGGGATTTTACAAATTCAAACTTCTTAGCAATGCGGATGCGGATTTGCCTGGTCTTGATACTATAGACAATGGGGTTCATGAGAGGTGGTACCAGTAGATACACATAAGACATTAGGAGGTGTACAATACGGGGCAGATGTTCACCGAAGCGGTGCACAAGAGACAAACCAATCATGGGAATGTAGAAGAGTAACACAGCACAGATGTGGGAGACGCAGGTGTTGAGGGCTCGAAGTCGCTCCTGGCGGGAGGCAATGCTTAGCACAGTGCGGAGGATGAGGGCATAGGAGAGGAAGATGAGCAGTGAATCCATGCCAACAGTGCAGGCCACGACAAAGAGCCCATATATGTGATTGACAATGATGCTAGAGCAGGCCAGCTTCATGATCTCTAGGTGCAGACAATAGGCATGGGCCAGCACATGGGAGTGGCAGTACTGGAAGCGTTTAAGGAGGAATGGCAGGGGCAAGATGAGCAGGGCACTTCTAAGCATTGAGCTCAGCCCCATCTTGACAATACGTGTGGGTGTCAAGACTGTGGAGTAACGCAGTGGGTTGCATATGGCCACATAGCGGTCAATGGACATGGACAATAGAACTGAAGACTCTACCAGAGACAAGGTATGGATGAAGAAGAGCTGAGTGAAACAGGCGGTTATGCCAATCTCTCTGGCATCAAACCAGAAGATGCCCAACACAGTGGGCAGGGTAGATAGACAAAGGCCCAAGTCTGTCAGGGCCAGCATGGCCAAGAAATAGTACATGGGTTCATGGAGGGTCACATCCGTACGGATGACATGGAGGATGGTAAGGTTTCCTGCAATAACTGTCAAGTAAATGAAGCAGAAGGGAATAGAGATCCAGCCATGGAGATCTTCCAGACCTTGGAAGCCCGTTAGAAAGAAAGTGGCTTTTTGGAGGCTGCCATTATAAGAGATTGTCATAGCTTTACAGTCTTGGGTTCACCAACCTCCAATAGAGAATGGGATTCCTGGAGAGTGATAGAACTGAATTCTCACTCACCTAAGTGTCCTGGGACCAGCAAGAGAGAAAGAGTCTGCAGATGAAATGAGAAGGGATTGGGGGACTTGATGTATTAGCCTTTTCTGGAGGGTCTAGGATGTGGACTTTTACAGGGGATTTCTGTAGTCTATGGATGTCATATGATTTAGCCTTACGGTGGTATGTCTGCCAGTGTCAGACCCTCAGTGGTTTAACGAAGTCACCTCAGATGGCACCTTTTTCATATTCTTCTCCCTGAGAAAAATCCAATTTAATCCCTAAAGAATTCAGAATCTGTCTCATATATATGAGGAATTAGTACTATACACCATTTTGCATAATTGTGTACTAGGATCAAGTGCATATCATATGCCTTCAAATGTATTTTTAATTTGACTGGGGATCGTGCTTTATTCCACAATGCCTAGCCTACAGCGGAATGCAGAGGATGCACTGAGTAAATGTTGAACTCCTTGAACTTGTAACTTGTGACCAGAGTGATGCCTTTCTTGAATCTACACAAAAACCTTTGGTGACTAAGGATGCAAATTGTGTTGTACAAATCTGAAGTCTGGAACGGAGAAATGTCTGAGAAGAATCAGGATCTTCAGAAAACAACTAATTCTAGGAAAGAGTACATTGGGGCTGAGTTCTGAGAGATATCAGAAGAGATGTGAGTTTCCAACATCAGGGCAGTTAAGCTGGGTTAGCTGTAGAGATGAGGATGCGGAGGACGTATGCATCAGATCTGAAACAGAAATAACAAAGAGAAACCTAAAATGATTAGGAAAAGCCTCTCATCCTTAGCTTATAATGAGGAAACTAAATCTTAAGGCTCTCGGAGTAAGCTATGCATGTGGGGTTTGGATCATTATGACACACAGGTATGGGTCTGTGTTTATAATACCTGAACTGAGCTCTATTTAACTTCTGCCTTCGGAACTTTTATTCGATTACATTTATTGCAAGCCATACTATAATGGGTTCTATGTATATTAATATGGTGTGACTGGTGTACTGTTTATCACATGCATAAAAAGCTTAAAATAGCTAAACGAGACAGAGGATGGAGAATCAGGGAAACAGAACGAAAATAGTAGTGCATTATATCCCTAAAGTCACGTCACCGCTATGACTATAAAAAAGAGAGAAAGTAGGATGAGGGTTTCTAAAAAGGCATTGCACTTATGATGGTGAGGGCATCGTCAATTGTTTAGAGAATATTTTGATAGATTGGAGAAAGATTATCAGGGCTGAAATTATCAGTGGGTGGGGAGGAATAAGTAAAGAGTGTATATTGTTTGTAGTTTTCTTCTAAGAGAAAATCTTAGCGGATGAGTGAAGATACCAGGATATTTTAAGGAGGAGAGATGGGGAGTTCAAGGTACTCTTTCAAAAAGGCTTCTTTTTTTCTCAGTAAAGTAAAGGGACATTGCAAGAGGGAGGATAAAGACAGAAGAAAACTCTGTACCCAGCTTTTGCCGTTCATGTGTTAGTCAAAACAGGTAATAATAAAATACTATGCAATAATTAATATAATAATAAAACCCCGTTTATTTTGTGATTCCAGAGTTAGAAAAGGGAAAGAGATGAAGGAGAGAGGGGGAGATGGGAAGGAGATGAGCTGTGAAGGAAAAGGGCCTATCGCAGCATTTGCAGAAAAGGCTGTGGGCCGCACAGGCGACAATGCACTCTCGCTCCAATATCGAGACAGAAAGTGGCAACAGGATTTTTTAAAGGGAATGATGAGAAAGAAGGGGAAATTTTCCATCATTTAAGTGGAAATGCAAGCAAGAGTTTAAATGTATGTGTAGCTTTTCAGCCAGCAGACTCACAGTGAAGCTCGTTTCCATCCATCTTACTTTGAGCCATTTCAGAGTTCGTGAAAGGGAAGAAACGTTCAGAGGTGATGTGTTTCCCTCCTGTATCTCCAACAGGGAAGGATCATTCTGCTGCTCAGTGAGAAGCTGCCGCCATCGTATCTCTCACCCTGCTATTACCCTGCCTTCCAAATATATTACTTGCATATTATATTTTGGGGGTGGGTAGGAGGCAAGTGTGCCAGATACGGGAGTGGGAAAAAAAAGATCAATGGAGCCATAACTACCACTGGAGAGATGGAACTGCTGTATGAGTGACTAGGGACTTGCAACCCTGGTACAGCTTTGGAACCTAATAAAGTCTGCTGAGTAAATGCATAAGTGAATGGTTGGGAAAAAAAAGAAATGAGATGCAGTAGGGATTAAACCATAATTTTTAGTGCAGTGACTACATTTTCTTCTCCAAGGCACTCACCTCCAGTTTAACAGATCAGAGAAGTGTTGGCTGGTTCCTCCAGAATATATCATACATCCTTGATCCTCCCTTCAACTCCAATGTATTGGAAGTTACAGGGATGCCATCCTAATGTCTATGGCAGAAAAGAGGAGAGGTGGGTTGAGCAGCGATTTCAGTGACACTCTGACTTCCCCTGACTTATTCCTCATATAATTTCACACAAAGGTGTTCAAGATTATCAGCATCTGTGTTGGTGACCATCTGCGGATTCTTCTTGCAATATACACAGGAGCATACCAACAGCGGGGGGGAGACCAGTCAGAACTCAGTATGAGTGCTAACACAGCTACAAGAATACTCTCTGCTTAAAATACAGGGTCTTTTTGAAGAGCCCAGCAGCTTCTCCCTCTGGACCTCCGCTGAGACTGAGAATTCCCTGAAGAGTTCTCAAGATGCTTAGCTGAGGACGGAGGCCATGGGAGGCTGAGAAACTTCAATCCTGTAAGTGGGCAAGGGTTAACTTCAAGATGTTAGGATGCTTCTAGTTCTAGATTTCATTTTCTGAAACTAGATGAGAAAGATCTAGCTAGGCTTGGTGTGCAGTATTGCAAGAGAGAGGGTGTTTTGATTCAGATTCAGTTAAAAGATAAAGCTGATTCCAACCTAATGTCTGATACTTTCTAACCATGTGACCAGGCAACCTAGGAAAAATTAATCTCCCAGAAAAATTATTTCCCTATATTCTAAAAAAGGAACCTCTTCCCTCTTCTTTTTACTCAGATCCTGCTACTATCAGGCATGTTTTAGAGTCATCTGCTAGCGTAATTTGGTTTCAGTTTAGGGAGAATAAAGATCCACCTTGGCCTTCAGTCATAAGCTATGGGTTTCTTAATTACTATTGGCCATTCCCTGTATATTCCACTCACCACACATGTGGTTTGGGTCATAATTCAGAAACTTGTACTCCAAATACCAGTTTAATACCTTAAAATAGTTCATCAATCCATTTTAACTACCAACATGTATATCAAGAGTTCTTCCAGAATTGATTTTAACAATTGGAGGGAACCTGAATGGAATAGCTGGTACTTCATAGATTCTCAGTAAACACAATTATTAAAATAATTAGCAGAGTGAGTGTGATTCTAATTTGCCAACAACGGGCCTAATTTACACTTACTGGTTTTTTCCCCAACCAGTTTGGAATCTGTCCCATATTTTTCATTGTATCACAAAGTGTTGTGTGTAATTCATTTTTTTTTCCTCTGTAGGTACAGAATCTAATTCCATTTACACAAAATAACTTCTTTATTATTTCCTCCATTAGTTCCTAATTGATATCTGTCTTCTCCTACTGCTAGAATATAAGGGTAGGGAGTCATGGGTACATTGTTCACTACTGCATTTCCAGTGCCTAGCATTTTTACTAGTGAAACACAGTTGCAGCTTCATAATTGTTTCTTTAATTGAATGTAATTCCCCAAAGTTGAAGACAGTAATGCTTTTTTCCATTAGCTGTCTCTTTTTAGACTAAACTTCATTTATTTGTGAAACAAGGTATATGTGAATTTTGATCTTTTGTTTTCCTTCAGATTCCTCATTTGGTGCCTATGACCAACAAATATTTGGGCTTGTTAACATAAGAAAACACAATTCCTTGGCTGTTTGTCCAAAGGAGTGTTTGTCTTTTCCAAAGTCATTAACTTTATCAGGTTTCGCCCCCCATTTTCTTAATGATCAGTCATTATTGACTCTCCACATAACCTCCCTCATTTTTAATTACCTGTCAGAGTTGACTCTTAGAGTTTTCCAAGAATGTTGAGAATATGGGAGAACCTTGGTTTTTAAGAAAGTTTAAGCTCTTAGTGTTTCAGTATCATACTGGCTGCTTTTTTCCTGGATTTTGCTCTTCTTCCCAACCTCCAAATGGGTGCAAACCTATAGTATTGTCCAAGGACCTGGTTTCCTTGGGGACCTGTATCTTATTAAGGATGAGTGTTTAGGACACAAGAGAAAGGCCAAGGCTGCGAGTAAGTAGACAATATCCACCATCTTAGAGTTTGCCCATTTTCTGAAACTCGTGTGAGCCGTAGAACTTACTTGCTTTTCTGACTCCTAGATCTGGCCAAAATTATCGTATGACAATAGACTGACAGACTGACTATTTGTATTCCGGCATTGGTCTCACCATTGTCTTGAAGAATATTTTTTTAGAACTAGGTATTATTGAGATTTAATTTAAGTGTATATAACGAGCATCCATAAATGTAATTATTTTATCATATATTTATTATTTTGAAACTTTTATATAGTAATATAACACCATCCTAAACAATTTAAGTAGATTTTCTCATTTATGTTGTTATGCTATAATTTTCTCTGTTTTACAGATTTAAAAAATCTTAGAGAGGTATAATAATTTGTCCAAGGTCTTGTATCTCTCTGCCACTGGGACATAAAGAAAAAGAATCATGCAATATTTGAGATATAGACCCTTCTCACACATCTCATTCAGAGTGGGGATTTCTGTAATTTCCCTGGACAGACTCCCATCGGCATGTATATTCTATCTCTCTTTGGTAATTCTGAAAGATTCTCAATTTCCATGAGCAAATCTTCTGATTTGCTTTTTTTAAAAAAGATTTTATGTATGTACGTATGTATTATGTATGTATGTATGTACTTATTTGAGGGAGAAAGAAAGAGAGAGCAGGGGGAGGAGGAGAGCGGGAGGGAGAGTTATCCCAAGCAGACTCTATGCTGAGTGCAGAGCCCAAATTGGGGCTCGATCTCACGATCCTGAGATCATGACCTGAGCTGAAACCAAGAGTCAGAAACTTAACTGACTGAGCTACACAGGCACCCCCTGATTTGCTTTTGTTTTAACATCCAGCCCATCTTTTCAGGATCCAAAGAGTTAGAAAATGGAATGCAAATGATGTCAAATATTCTGAAAGAGTAGATTTATATCTTTTTAAAAAATATTTATTTATTTGAGAGACAGAGAGACAGTGAGAGCATGAGTGGACTCAAGCCCAGGACCTCAGGACCATGACCTGACCCGAAGGCGGTTGCTTAACCAACTGAGTCACCCAGGCACCCCAATTTTAGTTTTTTTTTTTTTAAAGATTTATTTATTTATTTATGTGACAGAGAGAGACAGCCAGCGAGAGAGGGAACACAAGCAGGGGGAGTGGGAGAGGAAGAAGCAGGCTCCTAGCGGAGGAGCCTGATGTGGGGCTCGATCCCGTAACGCCGGAATCACGCCCCGAGCCGAAGGCAGACGCTTAAGGACTGTGCCACCCAGGCGCCCCTGTTTTTTTTTAATTAACATACAATGTATTATCTGTTTCAGGAGTACAGGTCTGTTATTCATCAGTCTTACACAATTCACAGCACTCACCATACCACATACCCTCCCCAATGTCCATCACCCAGCCACCCATCCTTCCCACCCTCCTCCACTCCGGCAACCCTCAGTTTGTTTCCTGAAATTAAGAGTCTCTTACGGTTTATCTCCCTCTTTGGTTATGATCTGCTGATATGTGGAATTTGAGAAACAAGGCAGAGGATCATAGGGGAAGAGAGGGAAAAAATGAAACGGGATGGGAGTAGATTTATATCTTACCTCCTTTGTGATTTTTTTTTTTTTTAAAGCACTGTAACACTCCACCCCAAAGTCAATGGAAAGGAAGAAATTAGAATCAGGGAAGAATTTATAGACTCTTCTTTGTGCTTTGTAAACTATCTTATGAAGCCAAGAGAGTCCTTGGGGTTGGCTATAAGCAAGAGCTGTTTGGAGAATAATACCACATACGTCATGGAAAATCTTCGAAGGGGTTGACTCAGGGGACGTGGATCTAGGCCTGAGCTCCTAGTGCAGGCTCCGATAGAGAAAACTGAGCATGATAAGAGCTTGGAGGTCATATTGAGATTCAACAGCTATTTACCAACTTTGCTCTTGGTTCATTTGCCAGCACATGGCACAGGACTGGGGTTCTGCTCTTGTTGGGGCTCAGGGTTTTATGTGCTCACTCTTTATTTGTGAATTTAAAACATAAGAGCCAGAATGCACATTGCAGGTAGAGAAAAAACAAGTGGCCCAAATGGTCACTTACGGAAATCAATCAAGATCTCTAAAACAAAGAAGCCTGATGGGTAGCTGAGAGGGCTGGGGTGGAGGGGTAGCTTGGCATTTATTTAGTTCAGCTGCTGTCAATGCATTTATCTTTAAAGTGGACTGTCTCTTTGAAGTGGTTGCCTTGGCAACCAAACTTAAGTGAGTCTCATTGAAAAAAAGAAAACCAACTGACAGTGCTTATACTACAATTAAATTCACTAGGTTGATTATATTTAATGAATTGAAATGTATTATAGAATATTTTCTCATCACATTAATCATTTTTTCATAAGCATGTAGTAAAGTCACTGAAACAAAGTAGGTATTTAACAAATGGCTTTTGAATAAAATAATGGCACATAATTAAACGTGTGTCTTCACTGAGCACTCCAGTATGCAGTCATAATGAGAATCTTGGACCGTTTCTTTGATCAATAACTTATCAAACAGCTTGAGATGGCAAAAGGGAAATGTAGAACATCTTTAATTGAAATTGAAGAATCTCAGGGGAAAAAAAACAACTGGTTGGTGAATGGTCATGCAGAAATAGAAACAGAGTGCCTGTGAGACAGGGAGAAAGAGAAAGAGAACACTGCAAAGAAATTATTTTCTAAACATGTACGAGACATGGAGGCATTTATTTCTGAGTCTCTTGCCATTGATGAATTTAAGATTTATGGAAACTGCATAATTCTGAAAATGTCCTCAAATAAAATGACCAGGAACAACTTCTGATTATAAATAATACTATATCTTACGTATTCTAAGATGCACATTCTTCACATTTTAAGATCTCTGAAATTGGAATGCAGTTTACAATCAATGGTGTCTTTGATTTGATGCAACTGGGCTCTCACTTCTTTTTTTTTTTTTTTTAAAGATTTTATTTATTTATTTGACAGAGAGAGAGACAGCCAGCGAGAGAGGGAACACAGGCAGGGGGAGTGGGAGAGGGAGAAGCAGGCTCCCAGAAGGGGAGCCTGATGTGGGGCTCCATCCCAGGACTCCAGGATCACGCCCTGAGCCAAAGGCAGACGCTTAACGACTGCGCCACCCAGGCGCCCCTGGGCTCTCACTTCTGCACATCAGAATTGAAGTCTAGAAAGGAGTAGACTTCCAACTTCCTTGAGGTTTTAATTTATAAGGTCATCTTTGAGGAAAATATGCTAAAGAAAGGGCCCTAATAACACTAAGATGTTTAGGCCACACAGGCAAATAGTCATCTATTTTGAAAATTACATTAATGTGCTCAGATACCTCCAGGATCACAAAGGCATATTCTTTCTGTCTGATTCTCAGGCATAATCCATCAGGAAATAATGGCCCTTTTTGTCCTTTTAATTTTATACAGTATACCAACCCTTGCAATGTTTTTCCCAAATCTCTCATAATTGGCCAATATCCAATAGACAGATAAAATAAAAACAACAAAAAATGCAGTACCATGATTTTAAAAAAATCTTTAAACTATTGTCCCCTGGTAGGGTTTATATGCATTCTGTATGTCTTTGCTGTTTCTTCTTGTAAAGGAAGAGTGTTTTTAGCATCTTCAAAGTGGGTTCTTTTGCTTGTCCAGAAGTTTTCTCAGTCTCCCACTGGGTGTCTGTCTGCAGGACTTCCCTGACAGCAGATTATGCCCGAGTGCTGTGTAGTCTAGCTCAGGGCCATCTGGGGAACCATGGGGGCAACCATTTCTTATTTGACAGTTACACTTAGACCAGGGTTTGTAAGCTTTGACACTGTGGTATCTGGGCTGGATAGTTATCTTTGGTAGCCACTGTACCGTGTACATTGTGGGGTGCATCCTGTCGAATAGGTTGGCAGCATCCCTAATCTTTACCCAGTAAATGTTGAAAACACACCTCACCTCCCAGGCTGCAACAACCAAAAATGTTTCCAGATATTGCTAAACGTCTTTTGGTGGCCAAATTGTTCCCAGTTGAGAACCATTGTTTTAGGAGGCCCAGAGTTAGGCTTTTATTCCTCTAGGAACATGTGGAAATAATCAGGGTGATCATAAAGTCCCCCATCGCTACTGGCATTTTTGTAGCTTCATCTTGCTTCTGTCTTATTTTATTAAGGAGGTCAGAAACAATCTGAAACATAAATTGTGCTAAGTGTTACATGCCTGTACAGTAAACCACGAGAATTTAATAACCTTCAAATCCATTTTATTACCCCTCCTCTCATTAACAGACACTGTCGAAGCCTTCACTTTGTCCTGCCTATCTTCACACTGGGAAAATACGAACTACCATTTCTTACAATTAATAAAGTATATCAACATGTGCTTTGCTGTGCTATAGCCCTCAGTGCCCGTGGCTACATTGTGAGGTTATGGAAAGTTATGCACCTCAGACACAGAAGCACTTAGTTCCCTGATCTGATGATAGAGTTGTGGAAACAATGCAAAACTGAATGTGAAAGCTAAAATGTAGCCATCCTGGGGTGTAAATGATAAGGTGTGACTCCCAGTGTTTGGTTTCCTGTGTGTGTGGAATTCCGTAAGACAATCTCTCAGAGCCTCAATCTCTTCAATGGAAAAAATAGGAAGGATGATTTATAAAATTAGGTATTGTGAGAATCAAAATAGAATGTGTGCCTGAAAATGACTAGAAGTGTATTTTGCATATATTAGTATTTCAAATGCAGTGCTTATGTCTGAAAGTTTTTCATTAATTGTGAGATGCTATCCCGTTACAGGCTGATTATTATTCTTAAGTGTTTGTCACTGCTGGAAGTTGTCTCTTTATTTACCTGAGGATAAAAGTGCAGAATAGAACTGGTGTGGTTGGTAGAGAGGACTTGGGTGAAAGAGTGGGCATAAGAAAATGTAAGAAACTTTTTATATGATCCACAAGGTTTTTAAATCACATTAGGAGGAGAATTTGGACTATTAGTCACCCATCAAAACTAAGACAAAAAATTCCTCCCTAATCCCATAATATTTTTTCCTACTTTCAAAATCTGTGAGCATCTGTGCTATGTCTACTTTTGAAATAAACAATTTAAGAGAGTTATATCTCATCTGAATGGAGTATTTTTGAGCTCTTCAACAAACAATTGCTTTATAACACATGACCTAATTTACACATTCGTTTATGGTTATTTATTGGAAATCTATTCTGTGCCAGAATTATCCTAGATACTAGGGACAAAGACATAAAGAAAATAAACACAGTCTTCCCCCCCCCCATTAATAGCACACTCTATTTAGAAAGTAGAAATAAAAAACCCATAAGCTGTATCTATAATTGCAAATCATAAGTATCATGAAGAATAAAGAAAAAACAAGCAATAGAAAGGTTTTTTAAAAGGAGTGTCATACTTTGAACTGAGAGCTCGGGTAATCTATTATGAAATTATGTTGAAACTTTTAAAAAGTGAATAAAGAATTAAATGAAATTGAGGACAAGAGCATCTAAGAATAAGGGTCAGATGTGAAAAGCTAAAAAAAAACCCCCAAATATTTGTAAATTCAACAAAATTTCAGAAAGCCACTGTAGCTGTAGTTTATCTGATAATATTGGAGAGATAGAGAGGGCCAAGGACATGTGTAGATTTTTAGTATGTATTCACAGTTTTAATTCCAATCCCAGAAAAGTTAGAGTATGTATTTTAAAAGAGACAGCATATCATTCAATTTTTCTTTTAAAAAGAGAACTTTCATCTTACATAGAAAATCAGTTAGAAAGCAGCGAAAGGAGACATTTGGAAACTATGGAGGTTATTGCAATGATTCACTAAAGAAATGCTGGTGACACACTAGGGGGACTAAAAAGGAGATAATGAGGAGATGAATTATGATATAATTTGGGTCTAGAATCAAAAGAATTTAGTATAGATAGATTGAATATGGGATTCAGAAATACATTTCTGGTAGGAAGATGAGCTACCATCTCACTATCTTGATTGGAATTTATTGCTTTTATCAGAGATGACATCATAAAACATCTATTTTCATTTTTTTTTAACTGGGATGGAGACCTGTTTCTTGTTTTATGTCCTTGTTCAGTATCCAGTTTGAATAAAATAAATCTGATGATCAAAACAAGAAAAAATGTATTGATAATTATTTGCGGCAAATACTAGGTTTTCTCAACTCACCTTTAAACTCTTACCCAAGACATTCCCAAGATATGTTTTCTACAATATATGACTATTATATTTGCTTCTGACATAATTTTGCCAGAACTCTCACTCTAATTTGCCTGGTTTTCACACAGTACACAATGGGATTCATCATTGGAGGCACAAGTAAAAGAACATTTGCCATGAGAACATTGAAGAGAGGTGAGACATGTTGGGCAAAGCGATGGACAATGGCCAGGTTGATGATGGGCAGATAGAAGATGATCACTGCACAGATGTGTGAAACACAAGTATTGAGGGCCTTGAGCTGCTCCTTTTGGGATGCAATTCCCAGCACAATCTTGAGGATCAGGATGTAAGACACAGCAATGAGCATAAAGTCTACCATCAGGCAGAGCGCTCCAAAAAAGCCATAGATGACATCAATTCGGTTGTCAGAGCAGGCCAACTTCATGACATCCTGGTGGAGACAGTAGGAATGGGATAACTGGCTTTTATTACAATATTTCAAACTTCTCAGAGTGAAGGGGAAGGGCAGCACTAGGAGGATACTCTTAAGGAATAATACTATCCCTATTTTGGCAACTCTGACAGGAGTCAGAATGGAGCTGTATCTCAGAGGGCTGTGGATGGCTAGGAAGCGGTCAAATGACATGATCAGGAGCACTGAGGATTCCGCTGCTGTGCATCCATGGATGAAGAATTCCTGGGCAAAGCAGGCATTGGCAGAAATTTCAGGGGCATCGAATAAGAAGATCCTCCCCATGGTGGGTAGAGAAGAGAAGGACAAGCCCATGTCAGACATGGCCAACATGGAAAGGAAGTAGTACATGGGCTCATGTAAAGAGGGCTCTGTCTTGATGACAAAAAGGATGGTGCAGTTTCCCAGAATAGCAGAAAGATACATGCTGCCGATGGGGATGGAGATCCAGATGTGTGCATATTCCAGCCCTGGCATCCCAACCAAGAAGAAGGTGGTGATTTCAACATATGATATGTTGATAATGGACATGACACATTTAGAGGGCTCTACAATGAGAGAGAGAGATGCTACGTTAGTAAAATATGAATATCTGGAAAATCACCAAAAAATAGTTTTTGAAGAGCTTCTTTTGACAGGACAAAGAATTTATGTGGCTACCATATACTGAAAAATACATGTCACTTTGAACTTGAATCTTCAGTTATCCTAGCTTGGAAAAATTACTGCTGGCCATATTTTCCCTATAGAGAATCTGGACCTTTATTTTGCATTCAGATACAGGTCTGAATTCATTTTTTTCTGTAAAGTTTTAGTAAGCAGTCATCAATTCCCCCCTTTTAAAAAATGTGTCAAGTTTTTATTTAAATTCTAGTTAGTTAACATATAGTGTAATACTAGGTTCAGCAAAATTGAGTGATTCATCGCGTACACACAAATTACTGACAGATAATGTCTCCTGTTTTCCTGGCCTGGAATTTGTGACCCCTTGTGCGGTGTTGACAAGAGACTAATAATAATGAAATAGTATCACAATTTAAGAGAAACCGAATTCCGTTGAAGATTGATTCCCGAAAAGGTAAATAGTCCATTTACAAGTCTCTGAAAGGAAAAATTTTCCTAGAGATGTGGACTTTGGAAGCTTTTTCCTTCTCTATATGAAGTATGTGGTTGGTTTCAAAAAAAGAGAATGAAAGCAAAAGAGAGGAGGATATCTGAGCACTCACCAGAGAGTGGACATTCTGGAGAGTACTTCTGACAGTAGCTGAAGGATCCTAGAAGTCAATGACTAGTCTGTCACCAAAGGTGCCTCCTTATATACAAAGGCTTGTCTCTATATCCCAACGGGTGTTGAACCCTGGGGAGATTGCAGCCAGGATGAATCTATTCTGTCCATAAGTGAGAGATGGTGGTGTACATGACCTCTTTCCTGTACTGAAGTATGCTGTAGCTCCCAGAGTCCTACAGATTTCACCCCATATCCGTAGGCCATTATAATAACTTATCTAAGAATGTTTTAAGATAATATCATTTGGTTTGCTGTCACTTGTAATGGAGTGTGTCTTTCACTAAAGTAAACTTTTTGATTTTTGGAGTCGAGTGTGGAGTAATGGTATTGGTATTAGAATTATGTTTATATTCAGTAGGGAACTTTTAGTGAGATCCCGTAGACCTGTTGAGATCCCATATACACCTGAGATTACTCCCTTTTTTACAATTAAATTCTAAAAAAAGTGCTCATCAAGATAAATGTATTCTTAATACCCTTTATTTTACCCATCCCCCTACCCACCTCCCCTCTAGTAATGACCAGTTTGTTCTGTGTGTTTAAGAATCTGGGTGGTTGTTGTTGTTTTTTTTTTTTTTATCTCTTTTTTAATATTTGTTCATTTGTTTTGTTTCCTAAATTTCACTTATAGTGGAATCATATGGCATTTCTTTCTCTGATTTATTTCCCTTAGCATTGTACCTTGTTGCAAATCTATGTACACACTACATCTGGCTTACCTTTCATCTTTTGATGGACACTTGGGTTGCTTCCCTATCTTGGCTATTGTAAATGATGCTGCAATCAACATAGGGTTACATATATCTTTTCACATTGGTGTTTTGTTTACTTTGGGTAAATATCCAGCAGTGGAATTACTGGGTCATACAGTAAATGTATTTTTAATTTTTTGAGGAACTTTTGTACTGTTTTCCACAGTGGCTGCATCAATTTGCATTCCCACTAACAGTGCCTGAGGGTTCCTTTTTCTCTACATCCTCGTCAACACTTGTCCTTACTTGTCTTTTTGATTTTGGCTATTCTGGTGGATGTAAGGTGCTGTCTGATGGTGGTTTTGATTTGCATTTCCCTGATGATTAGTAATGTTGAGCATCTTTTCACATGTCTCTTGACAATTTGTATGCCTTCTTTGGAAAAATGTCTCTTCGGGTCTTCTGGCCATTTTTAATTGGGTTATTTGTTTTTTAGGTGTTGTGGTGTATAAGTTCTTTATAGATTTTGTCTATTAAACCCTTATAATGTGTATCATTTGCAAATATCTTTTCCTATTCAGTACATTTTCTTTTTATTTTATTGATATTTTCTTTCACTGTGCAAACTCTTTTTATTTTGGAGTAGGATCTAATATTTTAATTTTGCTTTTGTTTCCCTTGCTAGAAGACATATCTAGAAAAATGATTCTATAGCTGATATCAAAGAAGTTACAACCTAAGTTTTCTTGTAGGAATTTTTTGATTTCACATCTCATATTTAGGTCCTTAATGCATTTTGAGTTTATTTTTGTGTCTGGTGTAAGAAAGTGGCCCAATTTCATTCTTTTGCATGTCACTGTTTGGTTTTCCCAGCATCCATTTGTTGAAGAGACTATCTTTTTCTCATCGTATATTCTTGCCTCCGTTATGGTATTAATTGACTGTAAAAGCATGGGTTTCTTTCTGGGCTCTTTATTCCATTCCATTAACCTATGTGTCTGTTTTTGTGCCAGTACCATACTGTTTTGATTACTACAGCTTTGTAGTATATCTTAAAATCTAGGATTGTGATACCCACATTACTCCATTTTTAAGATGATTTCCAAGTGCTATTTACTTTGCTTTTATCTTCTTTTCTGCCCCAGTTAATTAATTTGTAGAATAAGTGAGCTCTACATTAGTTTGGTTCCCCAGACATAGTTTAATTGATTCTTTGGCTTTACTATCATACATTTTATTCATATCTTCAAAGCTGATTAAAATCATGGAATATTTTTATATACTTACAAAGGTTATGAAAAACAGATTGCATATATATACCACATCTTTTTCCATTCATCTGTGGACATCTGGGCTTTTTCCATAGTATGGCTATTGTGGACATTGCTGCTATAAACATTGGGGAGCACGTGCCCCTTCAAATCACTCTATTTGTATCCTTTGGGTAAATACCGAGTAGTGCAATTGCTGGGTTGTAAGGTAGCTCTATTTTCAACATTTTGAGGAACCTCCATATTGTTTTCCAGAATAGATGTGCCAGTTTTCATTCCCACCAACAGTGTAAGAGGATTCCCCTTCCTCCCCATTCTCACCAAAATCTATTGTTTCCTGAGTTGTTAATTTTAGGCATTCTGACTAGCATGAGGTAATATCTCATTGTAGTTTTGATTTGTATTTCCCTGATGCTGAGTGATGTTGAGCATATTTTCATGTGTCTGTTAGAAGTTGTGGCATATGTGCACAATGGAATATTACCCAGCCATCACAAAGAATGAAATCTTGTTATTTGCAATGATGTGGTTGGAACTAGAACTTCTAGAGCAAGCATGCATATCCTTCATAAGTGCTTAGAACCGTTTTATTATCTTAAACAACGAAAATGGTGAAAGCACACTTCCAAATAAGAACACTGATAGACATAAAAAATATCTACGTTTGCATTTTAATGATTTATCACACATCTCTTATTAAAGTGATTCTAAGGCTAAAAACCATCTCCCTCTTCTCCTTGGAAATGTGGGCACATTTTTCTACCATATATATTTGTACAAGAACAATCTGGGACAGATGAATCATCTAGATCCCACACCAGGGGTTTGTCAAATAGAAAATCTGTTCATAATCATGAAATTTTTAATAAAGGCACAATAAATAACGAGGATATTCCAGGTACTTTGCTGGGTACTGAAAAAGACAGAAGTGAACTGCTTTTTAAATCACTTGCGTGTTGATTAAGGATAAAGATAAGAAAAAAAATACTATTACTTAACATCATAGCAGTAGTCAGTAGAGAATGTTATACAGATTTGGATGAAAAATAGCTAACCTAAAATACATTTAAAGGAGCTAATTTATGGAGTCTATTGCAAACAATTAAAAATATAAATGAGTGAAATATTTGTGTATCTATTTTTTTGCATTTAATTTAAATCATTTTATGTATGTGAACCTTTTATCTCCAAACACATCTCACACTACTATAAGACAGAGGAATTTGTAATAATAATTTATAGGAATTGCTGGTAACAGACACACACACATATACACGCTACATGTTCAGGAGATGCTGAGTCTGTGTAGGTGAGTATGTGTGCTTAAATCAGCACCTTTTAGTCACCGCTGATCATGCCTAACATAATAAAAGCTATGAACATGGGGCTCCTGGGTGGCACAGTGGTTAAGCGTCTGCCTCCTTCTCAGGGCGTGATCCCAGTGTTGTGGGATCGAGCCCCACATCAGGCTCCTCCGCTATGAGCCTGCTTCTTCCTTTCCCACTCCCCCTGCTTGTGTTCCCTCTCTCGCTGGCTGTCTCTCTCTCTGTCAAATAAATAAATAAAAAATATTTTTTTAAAAAAGCTATGAACATGTTATTTTACTCTTTTCTATTTTTGTTTAGAATGATATTTTAAAAATCTTTTAAATCTAATTAGGACTGCACTACTATGGCTAAGATTGAAAGATACCTGGGTGCACAGAGAGATAAGAATCAGAAAGGAGATGGGACACTTAGCTATAAGAAGACAAGAACCCCAATCCTGACTCCTAAAACATCTAATCTAGATTATGTTGTTGCTTAATTAAATCCATAACTAGACATTTGATGGGCCCACTGAGTACAGGCAATGTGTCTCTTTGTGCTCAGTCTCTATTCTGTCATTACCATCTTCAGGTTTCTATAGCTGTTCAGAAATTGCTGAGTTGAGCTTTCATCGTGGCAGAAATTGCTCCTCAACCTTGTTTCTCACATAGTTTTGCCTGGATCCGATTTCTAATCTGCTGACTCTTCACAGAGTACACAATGGGATTCATTAGAGGGGGAACCAGAAGGAAGGTATCAGCTATGATGACCCTAATAACTGGGGAAGCATTTTTGGCAAAGCGGTGAAGGGCGGCCAAGGTGACAATGGGCACATAGAAGATGAACACAGCACAGATGTGGGAGATGCAAGTGTTGAGAACCTTGAGGCGGCCCTTGTGTGAGGCAATGCCCAGAACAATCTTCAAGATCAACATGTAAGACACAGAAATGCACACCAAGTACAATAAAGATGTAAGAGCCACAAATAGTCCATAGATGACATTGACCTTGTTGTCAGAACAGGCCAGCTTCATGACATCCTGGTGGAGGCAGTAGGAGTGGGATAGAAGGCTTTTCCTACAGAATTTCAGTCTCTTTAGAATAAAGGGGAAAGGGAGAACCAACATAATACATAATGCAGCAAATACGAGGCCAACTTTAATGACTCTGGCACTGGTCAGGATGGAGGTATATCTGAGAGGACTGTAGATGGCTATCAAGCGATCGATGGACATGATTAAAAGTACTGATGCCTCCATAGCTGAGAATCCATGAATGAAGAACTCTTGGGCAAAGCAGGCATCGGGAGAAATTCCAGTGGCATTGAACAAGAAGATTCTCAGCATGGTTGGAAGGGAGGAGATGGACAGTCCCAGGTCAGAAAAGGCCAGCATGGAGAGGAAATAATACATAGGCTCATGCAGAGAGGTCTCTGTTTTTATGAAAAAGAGGATGGTGCAGTTCCCCAAGATGGCAAGGAGGTACACGAAGCAAATGGGGATGGAGACCCAAATGTGAGCATGCTCCATGCCTGGGATCCCAACGAGGAAGAAGGTAGAGATTGCCACCTCCGAGGTGTTAAAGACTGACATTGCAGGAAAGGGAGATGAGGATGTGGGTCTCAGAAGAGCCTTCCTGCAATGGCAAAAACTAGTTTCCTTAAATGTGTATTTGTGTAGCCATTTGTCTAGTTGTTTGGGTCAATGGAATCTTGTGATTCCACCTATTCTGCAAAAATTCTTCGGATTAAAATAAAACATTTTGTAAGGTGTGGACAGGAATAATATCATAATACATGTAAGTAGGATACAGGAACATGAAAATATACCTATTCCTCATATATTCATCAGTAGATGGATATAAATATTCTAGATGTTTTCCCTAGACTCAGCACATAAGAAGGAAACAGAAAATTTATCAGCCTCTATTTCTTATACATATTTTGTTAGGATAGTGACACTCTATGAACTTGGAAATTATACGCATTAACATAGGTTCAGATCGAAACATCACACTACAGATACATGTGCAATTATTTAATATTTAACCTTTAAGAAATTGTATTGTTTTGAAACATGATGGTAAGACAATTGCATATTGACATGCAAAAGAATGAATTTAGATCCTTACCTCACACTATATGCAAATTATTTCACAATAAAAGACTTCTATACAAGAGCTGTAACAGTAAAATGACACAAAAAATACATTAAATATACATTAATTGGACTTAACCTTTTTTTAAAGTTTGTGATTCAAAGTACACCATCAAGAAAGTCCACAGAGCAACCCACAGAATAAGAGAATATATTAGCAAATCCTATATTTGGACACGCATCCAGAATTTAGGGAAAATCTTTATAATTCAATAATGCAGATGTAAATGATCTTCCACATCATTCATCATTGGGAAAATGCAAGTCGAAGACAGCAAGATACCATGGTCCCTGACTCTGGCCTAGCACTTGGGTGACTGCTATAATTTAGCAGGACTCTGGACTTCTACCATGAATTTATGGAATTGTTGGACTTTTTAGAGAGTTAGGGTAATGGCATCCATCCTAACCACTCAGCAACTACAGGAAGAAGGGTGTGGACATAGGACAGACTATGGAGAAAGTAACTCCATGTAGTCTGTACTGCCTCCCATGGATGCCCTCTGCACACTCAGAGGTCTCTTATATCTGCACAACAATAACTCCACCATTCAGCAAACATGCCACCCTAGGGCCAGCCAGGTTCAAGCACCTGGCTTTGAATTTCTCTCTCTGCTTGGTCCCTGACTCTGGCCTAGCACTTGGGTGACTGCTATAATTTAGCAGGACTCTGGACTTCTACCATGCATTTATGGAATTGTTGGACTTTTTAGAGAGTTAGGGTAATGGCATCCATCCTAACCACTCAGCAACTACAGCCAGGCAGATACTACGTGAATTTTTTGCTTGAGCTGGTGCAAAGGCAAGTGGTAGCTAAGAACATCAGAAAGCTTACCAGTAAGTTGGTAAGTCGTTGGACTCACATGTCAGAGTAAAGAGGAAATGGAGGTGGCATGCAGTCACCAGAATTTCACTGCTCTGTAGGCACAACAGTCTATCCTGACCTGCAGAGTCTAGTCCTGCCTCCCTGCTGCTTTTCTGTTGGCCCAGAAAATGTCCAGGGTTCTAACTCAGCAGGCTGGACCCAGAGAAAAAGAAACTCCCTGTAGGTGAAACCTCAAAGGGGACTGGAGCCCTGGAGAGTCATCCAACCCCTGAAAATGAGAATTAATCCTTTGAGCAAAACACCCCTTAAGCCTCCCATGCTTCCTCTGGCAGAATATGCTCCTGTCTTCAAAGATCAAGAGAATTATGTGAATAATCAGAACAGTTTCATGGTGTATGATACCTATGCCTTTGTGTGTGTGTCTCCTCCAGTGAACTTTACTGCCATAAACTGATACGTGTTTCCTTCTGCAAATTGACAAGGTTTTGAAAATTTAATTTTCATCCAGCATTTGCAAAGATGGAAGTTTTTTTTTTAAGAACATGGAAATGCGTTTTATTTATTTATTTATTTATTTATTTATTTATTCATTCATTCATTCATTTATTTATTTATTTTTATTTAAATTCAATTAGCCAACGTGGAGTACCTCATTAGTTTTTGATATAATGTTCAATGATTCATTAGTTGTGTATTACACCCAGTGCTCATCACATCATGTGCCCTCCTCAGTGCCCATTGCAGAGTTCCCCATTCCCCCACCCACTTCCTTTTCCTCGACAAACTGAGGGCGGCGGAAAGATGGTAGTTTTCAACTGCACTCAGGCTTTGCTGTGGAATTTTATAAACGTAGAGATTTCTAGGCCTACCCCAGATTCACTGAATCTCTTTCCTTGATATTCATGGTATAGTGTTGGTGTGTTCTTGGTATGTTATGTAAATTATTTTCCATGATTAATATGTTCTATATCAGTATTGTTTTCACTGTAAAAATCATGCTTACTGATTTGTATACAACAGATGTAACATTCACTGTACTTATGTATAGGATATATCATCATCCTTAGAGACATTTTTAAAACTTTTTTTTGGTAATAGTTTTATTATCTTGTTTTGCTTGTAATGGAAACAACTGAATTTACTTATCAGTTGTATTATATGTATTATGAGCTCTCTTTAGACTTTTTATATTTGAATGGTGTAAGTAAAATTCACAATGGCCATTTTAAGATTAATGTAACACTTTTACATTAGCTTAAGTATCTTAAAGCAATGACCGTTTTTATTTGATAGATTCATGAAAGCTCTGCAATTAGCAACAGACCAGAATTTTGTCCTCAGTAGAAAAAGACCCAACCAGAGCTTGTGGGAAAGTCCTGCACCAAGTACTTCAAACTGCAAAGAATAGACTCGGGTAAATTTCAGACTATTCCAGTGGGTTGAGTGGTGATTTCCAGGACTCTTTTCAGTCAATAGATGATAGCTTTATGAGACTGTTAACCTAAGATCCAGGAGAACAAGAATTAATTGCACAGGACTGAATGAACTGATGGGTAACATCCTATTATGTTTGTTTGGAATATTGTTGATGTCATCTTATGTTCTATTTTCTGAATATATAAGGAGGATTTTTTTTCCTTTTCTTAAGCTTTTTTCACCAATAATAATCCAGTGGATTCTGCTTTTGTTAAATGAAATGAAACATTTTGAGGTTATAGCCAATTGTCATTGACTCCTCAGAGTTCAGAAACTTGAGTGTGTTTCTTTTTTAAAAAAATATTTTATTGATTCATTTGACAGAGAGAGAGAGAGAGAGAGAGAGAGCACAAGCAAGGGGAGCGACAGGCAGAAGGAGAGGGAGAAGCAGACTCCCCGCTGAGTGGAGAGCCTGACGTGGGGCTTGATCCCAGGATCCTGGGATCATGACCTGAGCTGAAGGCAGATGCTCAACTGATTGAGCCACCCGGGTGCCCCAAGTGTGTTTCTTTTCATGACAATGTGTACTTGCCTGGGTGCAATAAGAACCTGTCCTCTTTTTACTTAAGATATAATTTGAAGAATTGGTTATGCAACCAAGTCCTTTCCTACAATGTCATACTTGGAAATGTTGCTCATTTAATCAAGTATGACTAGTGACTTTTAGGGAGCTCCAATTGTATAAACTCTGTGCTGACAAAGCTCTCTCAAGTAAAGTAGCCTGTTACTTGACTCAAAGGCGTAGCTCTTAAAGCTGTTAAAGGAGGTCACTTCCATGGCAGACTAGGATCCTGGGATGTTTTGGGGAGTGTGAGAAAAGAAAATATTGCCCAAATGTATAGATACGTGAAGGAGTAGTTTGACAGAGACAATTTCTTGGTTGTAACTCCCTATCCTGGATACAGCATGTGATAGCAGCTTTTGAACATCTACTCTGATTCTGTATAGAAATCTCCAGCACTGAAAACTTAAGAATGCCCATTTGGTATATTACCATTCTTTCTGCATCTGTGTAAATAACGAGGTAAAATCAAAGGAAAGCCTTATTTTGTGATCAGGAAAAAAAATCTTCCTTTGAACTTAGAATGTGTTTAAAATGGGGCAGATTACAGAGGAGCAGGTGCTTCGGTGGAAAACTGCATTGCTGAGAACACATTGTTATGGGTTATCTGATTCTGAGCATGTGAACTTGGTGTTTTCAATGCCTTTGAGCTCTTTTCCAACTCTAAGTTGTAGATACTAATAGCAGCAAAGTATCTCGTGTAGGTAGACCTGCAAATAAATTCTGTCTGGTAGAAAGTCAATAGGCATGTGTCCCACGAAGTGGAAGAGGCTGTTTGTAAAATTCATTTGCAAATTAATACTAATATTCCTATCCATAAATGTATCCTTTCTATGGGGTCTCCTTTGAACTGGTTGTATCATTTGCCTGGTTCTTTCATTAAAAGTGAGTTAAATTTGGGCCACCTGGGTGGCTCAGTTGGTTGAGCATCTGACCCTTGATCTCAGTTCAGGTCTTGATCTCAGGGTTGTGAGTTCAAGCCCCACTTTGGGCTCCATGCTGGATGTCGAGTCTACAAAAAAGATGAATTACATTAGATCTCTAGTGGATGTTCATTTTATGTCTTTGCGAGAGCTGTAGTTTTACCTTTTTTGAAAATTAGTCTAATCAGGGTTTACATTCTTCCATGGGAGAGAGGCAAATCTTATACAGTATAATGAGTTCTGGGATTAGGTAGAACTCCCATAGAAACCTAGAAGACAGGAAACTTTCTATTTTGCATAACGTAGACAGTGATATTTTAATGCTCAGGAAGGAAATACTGAAATAAATGAAATGAGTGAATGACTTAAATTCTTATATTTTCGTAAACTCTGCATGTGTGTATATTTGTCGTTTTATTGGTTTCATGTATGCACGTATCCCTGCCCATTACAATTTTAGTTCCCGAGCACATAAGCATATTTCATAAAAGTGGAAACTATAAGTTGAAGAGGACTAAGAAGACTATTTTAAATGCAGAGACAATCCTCTGTCACTTCTGATCACTACCCATATAAATGTATACTGTTAATTCTCAAATGAATGTATAGAATATTACTTTAAGTACGATAATGGCAAGCATATACTGTGCTCTTAAGGCTAGTTAAAGCAAGCTGGGTGAAAACGGAACCTTAGAATACATTTTATGTTTATGTCTGAGCCCTAATCCGAAATCCTAAACCAACATATTTGCAAGGCTGATTCTTCAGTCTTAAATAATGTGTTGAAAGATGATATTGTAAAGCAGTTAATATGTGGTGTGAGTCCTTACTGAGTTGTTCTGCTTGTTCTGTGTCATGTTCTGATCGGGTTTGCAGTGCGGTTAAGCATCCCTGTCAGTTGTGTTTCTGACCCAGCTTCCCTAAAATCCTATTTCTTATCTGTTGGCTTTTCACGCAGTATACAATGGGGTTCATCAGTGGAGGTACCAAGAGGAAACCATCAGCCATGAGGATCCTAATGAGTGCGGGGCTGTGTTTGGCAAACCGGTAGATAACAGCTAGGGAGATAATGGGGACATAGAAAATGAGCACAGCGCAGATGTGGGAAACGCAGGTGTTGAGGACCTTGAGCCTTTGCTTCTGTGATGCTATACTCAAAACCGCTTTCAATATCATCATGTAGGACATGAAAATAAATGTTAAGTCTAGGATGCCTGTGACAGCCACAAATAAGCCATAGATGACATTGACCTTGTTGTCAGAGCAGGCCAGCTTCATGACATCCTGATGGAGGCAGTAGGAATGGGAAAGGAGGCTCTTCTTACAGTATCTTAGATGTTTTAGAGTGAAAGGGAAAGGGAGGATCAACAAAACATTTTTCAGAGAAAAAGCAAGCCTGATGTTGATGACTCTGGCACTGGTCAGGATGGAGGTGTATCTCAGAGGGTGGCAGATGGCAATAAAACGATCCAAAGACATGATGAGAAGAACTGATGATTCCATAGCTGAGAAGCCATGAATGAAAAACTCTTGGACAAAGCAGGCATCAGGGGAAATTCCTGGAGCATTGAACAAGAATATCCTTATCATAGTAGGGAGAGAAGAAAGGGACAGTCCTAGGTCAGAGAGAGCCAACATGGAGAGAAAATAGTACATGGGTTCATGCAGAGATGGTTCCGATTTTATGAAAAACAGAATGGTACAGTTCCCCAGGATGGCAACAAGGTACATGAGGCAAATAGGGATGGAGTCCCAAATGTTGGCATGCTCCATCCCTGGGATCCCAGTCAAGAAGAAGATAGAGATTTCATTTTCAGATGTGTTGAAGGTAGACATGCTGGGTAAATGAGGGAAACAAGATGAGAAGCTTGGGAGAGGCTTCCTGCAATGCTGCAAATAGACTGGCAGATGCCTGACTCTATCCAATTGCAATCATAGAGATCTTGTGAATTCACGTGATATGCACAGAATTCTTAGATATAAACCCAAATGGAGAAAGATAGGAAGAGGAGTCATCAATATCCAACTGAAAACAATAACTGAGAGAAAAGGAAAATAGATTTCTATCAAAATTGAATCTTACAACAGATACAAGTTATAATAGGTATAAGTTCTATACAAGGACTGATTGGTCAACTAGGATAATTATACAGGTGTCTCTTTTCCAATTTGAGAATTTGATGCTTTCACTTTTTAATGTAAATATTATAACTTACATACTCTTAAAATTTCAATTAATTTACATAAAATTCAGAGACAAAGTAATATATTTTTACATAATGTCTTCTAATGTAGACATGGGTTTTTTCCTTTCTTCAAATCTTCTATGTCTCTCCAACACATTTGGTTATTTTCTCTACAGAGATTATACATGTTTTGTAAAAATTTTTTAGAATCCTTATGCAATTTTTGCCATTATTTAAAGGATCATTTATTCTCTCTAATTTTTCTATTTTTCGTAATGATTACTGGTCATGTATAGGAATACTGCAGATTTTTATTGTAGAAGCCCATTATAAACCTGTCTATGCTGGCCGTTCTCTTTTTGTATCCTCCCTTCTGTTGTCCCCTTAACCATGTATGCACTTCTGTAATGAAATCCTTCACTAGACACTGCTCACTTGACTTCCTCATGTGCATCTGTTTCTTGCTGGCACATGGTCTTTCATACTTTTCACTTAAGATTTTCTTCTCCTCTTCTAGTCTTTAGGCTGTTCGCATTATCACTGATGTTCTGCAGTGCAACATGCAATACACAGGTGGAGATTTACAATTCACTTATTTTGCTCGTAACTTAGTATTTTCAAACTGAAAAGTCTTTATTTTTTTTTCAATTTTGAATGTCTTCTGCTATTATAACTTTCAACATTGCCTACTAACAATATATCTAGCTGGAGCATGTTGAAACTTCTCAGTCTAACTTCCTAGTCAGATTGCTTCATATATTCCAACACTTCATTGGTTTTTGTTGCATTTTGGTGCATTCTTCAGCACTACTTTCTTTTTTTTTTTTTATAATGATTTTTTATTATATTATGTTAGTCACCATACAGTACATCCCCGGTTTTCGATGTAAGGCTCGATGATTCATTAGTTGTGTATAACACCCAGTGCACCATGCAATATGTGCCCTCCTTACTACCCATCACCGGTCAGCACTACTTTCTTATTCACTAATTCTGTTTTCATTTGTAGCTGGTCTGAAATGTATTCCAACTATTGAGTTTTAGTTCATGACTCTATTTTTCTTTTCCAATTTATATTTTTATTTTCAATTTATATCTACCTATCCCCCCACAATTTTTCATTGATTTTATTGTTATTATGCTGTCTTCAGGTTTTGAGGATCTTAAGCATGCCTGCTTCAAAACTTCTTTTAAATTGTTTAGTTTTTCTTTTTTCATCAGGGGGATTGTAGAGTTTCTTTGTCAGTGTTAGTCTGCATATATGTTTTAGAATTTTACTTGTAATTTCACCTTGAGTGAAAATTTCCTTGTCTGTTTGATGATTTATTTTGTTTATGCCCCATGATTAGATGTAGCAGTTGACTCTTCCTTCCTTCCTCATTTGTCAACTGTACTAAGTCTTTTTATGATGGTAAAAGGATATTGTTTCAAATGAGAGCTGAGTACAGTTTTGCCCTTCCCATTCCCCCCACCCACCAACTATCTCAAGACCTGGCTTGTTATGGGGAGTAGACTTGGGCTGTGACAACACCTATTTCCACTCTCCACATGGATTAACAGCTTCATGTACCAAGCAGGGTAACATATTGGTCCCTTGTCAAATATGGAGCACTAACATGCTGAGTCCCAGGCAGGTGCTGAGCTGCCAATCACCAATATGCCTCTAGACCAGCAGCCACATGGGTCTGTGGATTCAACTTCAACACACCATTATATGTTTTTACATGGTATCTCATATCTATCTATCTATCTATCTATCTATCTATCTATCTATCTAATCATCTATCTATCATCTATCATAATCTATCTATCTATCATCTATCTATCATCTATCTATCTATCTATCTATCTATCTATCTATCTATCTAATCTATCATGTATTTTCTATTTGTCTATCTAAGGAGCATGTCAATGTCTTTTCATTATCTTTAAAAATTATTTATTATTACTAAATGTTTGGCATAGAGTACAAATTAACATACCTGATTCAGCTTACCACACCATGTTGAATAAAATTCTCCATCAAAACTTAGATACAATTTTAAAATGTAACCTGTTAGAGCTTATGTTCAGGAATAGTTGATTTTTTTGAGAATTGTTTGATCATGTGCTTTTGGGAAAAGAATGAGTTAATGTACTATTTTAGTCTATAATACACTAAAACTAATTGCAGGTTTCTTCATCAATCTTTGTCATGAGGAATTTGATAATAACTCTCAGATCTGAACTATTTAGGCCATTTCTTAGTAGTTCCATTCTTATCTTTACATACACCTTCAACCACTTTGTCACAACAATTCTGTTGTCATGATGTACAATTCCTAAAAACTCATGTTCCCTTTTTTCCTTAATTGTTTCTTTTCTGTGATTTGTCTATACTACAATCTCAAACTCCAATTACTGTTATCCACCCTCAGTTCTTTCTAGGTTGTTGTTGCTTCTTAAACTTTCCTTGCCTTCTGAAGGGATTTTCTAGACTAAACCCCACCTCCAAATTCTTATATATATTTTCCTCCGCCCAAACCACTTCCATCTCTGGGTCGTCTGTAAACATTTTAGTGACATTTATTCCCCTCAAAAATGAGATGTTTAGGAGACAATTAGAGAAATGCCTACGAAGTTTTGGCTTATATAATAAATGATATTATATTTCTCCCAAACTTCATAGGTTGTAGATAACTTGGCATTGTTTTTTGACATATAGTTCTCTTAATATAATAAAACAATTTGTTTATTGATAAATCAAGAAAAAAGGAGTAATAACATTTTCAATGAGCACATTATTTATTCTTCACTATCAACCTCTACTTCTCCAAAACTAATATATCTATCTATATCATCTATCTATCTATCTATCTATCTATCTATCTATCTATCTAATCTATATAGATACATATCTCTCTTTGGAAAAATGCTATACCAGGGCACCTGGGTGGCTGAGTTGGTTAAACAACTACCTTTGGCTCGGGTCTTGACCCCAGGGTCCTGGGATCGAGCCCCGCATTGGGCTCCCTGCTTAGGGGGGAGCCAACTTCTCCCTCTCCCGCTCCCCTGCTTGTGTTCTCTCTCTCTCTGTCAACTAAATGAATAAATAAAATCTTTATTTAAAAAAAAGAATTCAATGAGATTATATATAAAGTGTGCCATTTTTTGAGAGTCTACAGTAAAGTAAAACACTGTACAGAAACACTTCCAGTATGTTGTTTCCATCTCAGAAGGGCCTACCCAACCCAATTCTGTACTTTGCAAAAACGTAAAAAATGCAGTTTAAGTAGCAGACACAGAATGTCCTTAAAGGATGGAGTTTAAATAAAGTTTACTATTTATATGGAAGTTGTTAAATAAGGTTGTTTATCATGTTCTTTAAGTTAAAGGTAGAGTGATGTTTAATGTAGTCGGAATGGTGTCATCCAGACAGCTTCAGGTGCTGAGCATATCCTGAAACTGAAGCAGGTGTTCAGCAGGAAAGGTGTGCTAGCTTGCCAGGGGAAAAGGTAGGCATCTTAATGTTATTGACTGATAAGATCATGCAGGTTTTCAGGTACTTACCAAGGTGTTGGCCATGGCATTTACACTTTAAGGTTAAAAAGGAAATGAATGCAGGGTGAAGCCACCCCAATCCTAGTTGTTAGGCACAAGGTTGTTCAGGACAGTCTGATTCTAGTCTTCTACCTGGATGCCCTTTTAGCATAACAAAGGGCTCTGGGGATAAGAACTCAGGAAAATCTCCAGAAGGAATAAAAGGCCCACAAGTCTTTAAATGAATTAATTCAAGCAGTGCTCAGCTGAATTGCCATTCTGCATATGAATTAGCCATTTAAGTTTAATGCCCTAGGAGACCTGCCCAAGAGGCCTCACCCATTGCATAAAGCAGAATTGGTTCCTCTGTCACCTGCCCTTGCAGAGAGTTTGTATGTGGCTTTTCTGGAGGAGTGTCACATTTTGTTTTCCAAGGTCCTTATGTTTGTGCCTATACTTGGGTTTTCATATTCAGTTTTGCTACTGCTGATAAATGGAATTTGTACATTATAAAAGAAATGATGTTAGTCTTCTTTTCTTGCTCATGAGCATTTTATTTTATTTTTAGGGACCAGTCAAAATTTTATTACGTTGTGGGAGTGCTTTTTATATTAAAGAATATAGCCTTCTATTGTGATATGTATGCAAATTATTTTTACTCTTAGGTCACTTGTACTTGTCTTTGCTAGTGATGGTATCACAGTTGGGTTCTCACTAAGGTAAGCATTTGTGTGCAGTGTATTTGGAGAGTGCTCTGAGGTTAAAGACCTGTGGGGATAGTATGAACTAGAACTAGTGGGCAGAGAAGTTGAATTCCATGCAATTGTTGTAACAAAGACTACATCACCTTTGGGAATCATTACCTCTAATCCTGCAGAATCCACAGTTGTGAGAACAGAAGGCACAGCATTCCCTGAGACCCATGTATTCTTTTTTGGGGGGAGGTTGTCAAAGTACATATAAAGGCCTTTGATTCAATGTGAACATATGAGAAAATCTCCAGCAAAAACAAAACATGAGGATG
>NW_024424008.1:419767-545319 GCF_017311325.1 Ursus maritimus
AAAGCTGTACCTCTCTGGAAGGGCTATTTTATTTGCTTGAAAGTGTGCCATTTTTTGAGAGTCTACAGTAAAGTAAAACACTGTACAGAAACACTTCCAGTATGTTGTTTCCATCTCAGAAGGGCCTACCCAACCCAATTCTGTACTTTGCAAAAACGTAAAAAATGCAGTTTAAGTAGCAGACACAGAATGTCCTTAAAGGATGGAGTTTAAATAAAGTTTACTATTTATATGGAAGTTGTTAAATAAGGTTGTTTATCATGTTCTTTAAGTTAAAGGTAGAGTGATGTTTAATGTAGTCGGAATGGTGTCATCCAGACAGCTTCAGGTGCTGAGCATATCCTGAAACTGAAGCAGGTGTTCAGCAGGAAAGGTGTGCTAGCTTGCCAGGGGAAAAGGTAGGCATCTTAATGTTATTGACTGATAAGATCATGCAGGTTTTCAGGTACTTACCAAGGTGTTGGCCATGGCATTTACACTTTAAGGTTAAAAAGGAAATGAATGCAGGGTGAAGCCACCCCAATCCTAGTTGTTAGGCACAAGGTTGTTCAGGACAGTCTGATTCTAGTCTTCTACCTGGATGCCCTTTTAGCATAACAAAGGGCTCTGGGGATAAGAACTCAGGAAAATCTCCAGAAGGAATAAAAGGCCCACAAGTCTTTAAATGAATTAATTCAAGCAGTGCTCAGCTGAATTGCCATTCTGCATATGAATTAGCCATTTAAGTTTAATGCCCTAGGAGACCTGCCCAAGAGGCCTCACCCATTGCATAAAGCAGAATTGGTTCCTCTGTCACCTGCCCTTGCAGAGAGTTTGTATGTGGCTTTTCTGGAGGAGTGTCACATTTTGTTTTCCAAGGTCCTTATGTTTGTGCCTATACTTGGGTTTTCATATTCAGTTTTGCTACTGCTGATAAATGGAATTTGTACATTATAAAAGAAATGATGTTAGTCTTCTTTTCTTGCTCATGAGCATTTTATTTTATTTTTAGGGACCAGTCAAAATTTTATTACGTTGTGGGAGTGCTTTTTATATTAAAGAATATAGCCTTCTATTGTGATATGTATGCAAATTATTTTTACTCTTAGGTCACTTGTACTTGTCTTTGCTAGTGATGGTATCACAGTTGGGTTCTCACTAAGGTAAGCATTTGTGTGCAGTGTATTTGGAGAGTGCTCTGAGGTTAAAGACCTGTGGGGATAGTATGAACTAGAACTAGTGGGCAGAGAAGTTGAATTCCATGCAATTGTTGTAACAAAGACTACATCACCTTTGGGAATCATTACCTCTAATCCTGCAGAATCCACAGTTGTGAGAACAGAAGGCACAGCATTCCCTGAGACCCATGTATTCTTTTTTGGGGGGAGGTTGTCAAAGTACATATAAAGGCCTTTGATTCAATGTGAACATATGAGAAAATCTCCAGCAAAAACAAAACATGAGGATGGAAAACATTAAAAAGAAAAAAAAGAAAAAAAAACCTTAATGCAGGAGGTCAGACATATGGTATCAGTTCAATGGGAAGTCTTGGATTAAGGTTTCCCAGGATTATGAATTTTTAAAAATCTCTATTAAACATATTGTTGTGAAATTGTAAAGCATTAGTGATAAAAGTGGAATGATAAGTGATTTTAGAGAAAAATGAATGAACATCCAAAAATAATCGAAGTTTGCCTGCAAGCAAATAAAATTAGTTGTAGGTAAAAAATTGCAATAGCTAGACAGGAATTTAGAAGACAAAAGAGCTAATGTTTTCTAAGTACTTAGATATAATTAATTTCACCTAAGAAGTCATTTGAGGATGGTTTCCAGTAAACCAAGTGAATTAATAGAAGAAGAATACGTGAGCCCTAATATGTGGTGTAAAACCATAAGGTAATTAAAGTAAGTCCCAGGAGGTCACATGTGCAGCAAGCCAGAGGGTATCAACTCTAGTTTGGAAAAACATGAGGGAGAACTCTAATAGGGCAATGTCTAGAGGAATACATAGGAAGTCTAAGATTTGCATAATGCTTGCAAATTTAAAACAATATAAGAAGGTGATGAGGGCAAAATAATTCAAAAATAAAATTAATTTAAAAACTGAAGAAAATTTAAGTAACTGTGGAAATAAAATGGGTATGCAATAATTATGTACTATGTATATTCCCATAGTCATAAATTAAGATATACAAATATATCTTCAACTTTTAAAGTAAAAGTATGAGAGGTTTCTCAGTGATAATAAAACAATATAAACAATTTAGAAGTAAAAATGTAGTCATTGGAAGGAAATTTTGTGGACAGAAATGTCCTCATTTTACTAAGTCAGAAGTCAGGGTATATGCTTATATTTCTTTGAATAACAAAACAATGTTAAGCATATTGTTTACCTGTTTACCATAGTTAATAAAGAATTCAAAACACTGATACAAGCATATGAAGAATAGGGACTTCTGGTTTCTGGTTCCACATGTAAGGAGCTTGGAAATTGCTTCTCCATCCTGAAGTGATTGAAAAATCAACAACTCTCCTAGAAGCACTAGGAGGTGAGAACACAGGACAAACCCCTGCACCCAAGGTTGGAGAGACAGCAAAATGAATACAGGGAGTCACAGTTTGCTGGGGCAGAGATTCATTAGCAGAAACCACTTTGGGAACTAATGCTGGCGTAGGGAAATAATAAAGACTGGATAATAAAGACTAGACCAGAAATAAATGAAATGGAAAATAGACAAATAATTTTAAAATTGACAAAACAAAGAATTGCTTTTTTGAAAATATAAGCAAAATTGATAAACCCTGGGCTAGACTAAGGAAAAAAGAGAGAAGCCTAAAATCAAATTAACGTCAGACACCAAGCCACAGATTAAAGAAGCTCAGAGTACCTCAAGCAGGATAAACATCAAAAAACCTGTACTTAGGCTTATCATTTTCAAACTGCAGAAAATCAAAGATAAAAAAATCCTAAAAGAATTCAAAGGAACAAAACACCTTACCCACATGGGAACAAAGATAAGACACTTATATGACTCAGAAACCTTCTGCTAACTTTGGGCTTTATTGTTTTGTTTTGTTGTTTATTTGTTTTTCTGATTCCTTGGGTTGTAAAGTTAAGTTGTTTATTTGACAGCTTTCTTCTTTTTTAATATAGGTGTTTATTTCTACAAACTTGCCTCTTAGTACTTTTTTTCTTGCATCCCATAAGTTGTGATGTGCTATGTATGTTTTTGTTTCCATTTGTCTGGAGATATTTTGCAACTTTTTAAATTTCTTCTCTTACCCAATAGTTGTTTAAGAGTGCCTTTAATTTCCATGCATTTGTGAATTTTGCTATTTTCTTTCTATTATTGATTTGTAGTTTCATTGTGTTTGGAAAATATACTTGGAATGATTTCAATCTTCTTAAATTTGTTAAGACTTTTTTTGTGACTTAACATGTGATCTCTTGGAGGGGTGCCTGGGTGGCTCAGTCGTTAAGCGTCTGCCTTCGGCTCAGGGCGTGACCCCGGAGTTCTGGGATCGAGTCCCACATCAGGCTCCTCCACTGGGAGCCTGCTTCTTCCTCTCCCACTCCCCCTGCTTGTGTTCCCTTTCTCACTGGCTGTCTCTCTCTCTGTCAAATAAATAAATAAAATCTTCAAAAAAAAAAAAAATCGTGATCTCTTGGAGAATGGGACATGTGCACTTGAGAAGAAAGAGTTGGGGAGAATGCTCTGCGTTTATCTATTAGCTCCATTTTTTCTATTGTGTCATTTCTGCTGTTTCTTTATTGACTTTCTGTCCATTGCAGTGAGTGGGGTATTGAAGACTCCTACTATTCCTGTATTATTATCTATTTTTTCCCTTCAAATCTGTCAATGTTTGCTTTATCTATTTAGGTGCTTTATGGATGGGTACATGTATTTTTGTAGTTGTTATATCTTCCTGTTGAATTGACTCTTTTATCATTATATGAAAACCTTTTATGTTTCTTGGGATAATTTAGAAGTGAAAATCTATTTTGTCTCATGTAAGTATAGCCATCCCTGCCCTCTTTTAGTTGGAATTCACAAGAAGTGTCTTTCAATACTACTTCATATTCAGCATATGTGTGTCCTTATATCTAAAGTGTGTCTTCTCAAGACAGCATATAGCTGGGTATTACTTATCCATTTAACCACTTTGCAGCTTTTGATTGAGGAATTTAGTCCATTTACATTTAGTAAGGTAAGGACTTACTCTTTCCATTTTTTAATTGTTTTCTGTCAGTTTTGTATTTTCTTGTTTCTCTTTATTTTTTGCTTATCTATTGGAGAGAGAGAGAGAGAGAGAGAGTGTGTGTGTGTGTGTGTGTGTGTGTGTATTTATCATGGGGCTTATACCTAAGCAAGCATAGGTATCCAGTCTGTTTTAAGCTGATAACTATTAACTAACTATAACCATATCTCTATAATGTATACTTACTTTTCCCAGCATATTTTATGTAATTGATGCCAATTGTTTCTTTGTTCTACATTATCTTTCCATTAGCAAATTTCTGTAGTTATAGTTATTCTTACCATTTTTGTCTTTAAATTTATATATTAGTGTTAAGAGTGATTTACATACTACCAATACAGTATTCTGTTTCTCTTTATATTTATCTTCAGCAGTGAGATTTATTTCATATGTAAGATTAGCGAGATATTTTACTTTTATTTTTTTACTTCCTTAATGTCCTTTTTTCAAATTGAAGATCTCTTTGAAGTTCTTTTACTTGAACTTTAACTCGAAAAACTTGTTCTTCAACTTGAAGTTCTTCAACCTGAACAACTTGAAACAATTCTTCTAAGGCAGGTCTAATGGTGACAAACTCTCTCAGTTCTTGTTTGAGAATGTCTTTATCTCTTTTTCATTCTTAAAGAACAGATTTGCTGGACAAAGCATTCTAGCTTGTAGTTTTGTTTTGTTTCTTTCTCTCAGTACTTAGAATATAAACTCCTACTCTCTCCTAGCCTGCAAGGTGAGAAATCTGCTGATAGTCTTATAGGGGCTCTCTTGTATAATAATAATAATTCACAAAATAATAATAATTCACTTTTTTGTTGCTGTTTTAAAATTTTCTCTTTGTGTTTGACTTTTGATAATTTAATTATAATGTATCTCTGTAAACTTCTTTGGATTTAATGTACTCATGTTTCTTTGGGATTCATGAATTTGAACATCAGTAACATGTTTAGATTTGACAAGTTTCAGCCATTATATCTTTAAATAAGCTTTCTGCCCCTTTCTCTCCTAGAACTTCTATAGTATGTGTTTCGGTTCTCTTCATGGTGTTGTATAACTCTTCCAGGACTTCTTCACTATATTCATACTGCTTTTTTTCTTTTTGTTTCTCTAATTGCATAATTTCAAATAACTTCTCTTTGAGTTCCCTCACTTTCTTTTGTTTATCCAGTTTGCTGTTGAAGCTCTTTATTGAATTTTCAGCTCAGTAATTGTATTCTTCAGCCACAGGATTTCTCTTTGGTTTTTTTCTTATGGTTTCTATTTCTTTAGCGAAATTCTTTTTGTTCTTGTATTGTTTTCCTGATTTTGTTTGTCTATTTGTGTTCTCTTGTAGTTCACTGAGTTTCTTTAAGATGATTATTTTTAAGTCTTTGTCAAGCAATTCACAGATCTCCTTTTCTTTATGGTTAGCTACTGGTGCTTTATTGGTTTCCTGTGTTGGTGTCATGTTTGCTTGATTCTTCATGATCCATATAGCCTTACATTGGTGTCTGTGTATTTTAAGATGCTGTCACCTCCTCCAGTCTTTATAGACTGGTTTTGGTAGGGAAAGGTCTTCTCCTGCCAGGTCCCTGGACAGATAGGACTGTGTCTGGGACTTTGGTTGAGTGGGGCTAGAGCCAGGTCACAAGGCTGCTTCTGAGTCCAGTGATGTTTATGGTTGGTGGGCCTTTTACTAGGTGTGTGGATGGTCATAATTCCCCTTAGATCCCCAGCCTAGATCCCCATGCCTGAGACCATGGTTGAACAGGGTGGGAGCCAGATCATGGAGCTGCCTCAGAGTCTGTGGTCAGTCTGTTTGGCAAAGCATGTACAATTTTTATAACAAATATATGTGTGTGTTTGTGTATAGATATGTGTGTGCATGTATGTGTTATAAGTAAAAATTGCAGGTTTTGCCAGTTAAAGCTCCTCAACTCTGAGAAAATTGTTTAACTCTTTGAGTTTTAATTCCCTAATCTATAAAATAGGGTGAAATGAGCTAATTCATATAAATAGCTTGTGACACTTAACAATCAGTAAAAATTGGCTCCTCTTATTATTGTGCTTATTTTTTGATAATTATTATTATTCTTCTTTGAATAAACACTGATAATATAAATGTACATTTATAAAATGTAAATAATATAAATTATTTTACATCACTTTTAAAGCCGTGGGTAATCTCTTTCCCACTTCTCTCTACATTCTTATATCCATGAAAAAGATTTGCTCAATATAAACCTACACTCCAAAAGGATTGACATAAATTTCCAGTCTTTTCCGCCTGAGTTCCTATAATACATTTTATTTTATTATTTTATTTTATTTTATTTTATTTTATTTTATTTTATTTTATTTTATTTTATTTTATTTTATTTTATTTTATTTTATACTATAGTACTTTTTTAAATACAAGAGCTAGGTTACTTCTCTATTTATTTTCTCTGACCAAACCAGGTTACAACCCAGGTCAACATCTCATTCCAGTTAGTCCCTAGTCTAACTTGTGTATATTTATTACAAGGCTTAGCACTGTCTCACAATTATATGTTTAATTTATGAAACAATCTATGAGATGGCAAACTAATTTAAGGAAGGCTCTATATCTTAATAACATTTGCACCAAAAATGACATGGTATTCTCTGGACAGAAATCATAAATTGTGAATGTAGAATAGTTTTGGGAGAGGAAATATACATTGATAATAATTAAATAATTGAACATGATGATAAACATTTTTGTTGCTGCCATAGAGATACTGATGACTCTTTACAGCCTGTACAATTCCCTTGTTCCCATCTCTGACTGTCCCCTACATTCTCTACTAGTAATTCTTTTCTCAGTCTAAGCCCAAAGTCTAGTTTTGTTGTGGAAACATTTCTTCTACATCCAGAAGAATGAGTCACTCTTTCCCAAGAGTTGCCAGTGTCATAACAAAGGCAACAATTTCCCAGCTCTAGAAATTGCACCCCCCCACCTCATTACCTCAATCACAGAAATGGAGGTGATGCGTTCCTGTACTTTGAAAATGCTTTTTCTCCTGTCACTAAGATAGTTTGCCCAGAAGGAGTTAGAAAACAATCCATACTCTGCTGGGAACGGTTTTGGGAATAAGCCAGATTCTTTAGCCCCAGGCATCAGATGCTATTGGAATGATGAAGAGGGTGAGAATATGGGTAGGGAGGGGAGGAGAAATCGGTTTGTGTTTCTCATAGCTTCTCATTTTTAAAATAAAATATAAAGTCTAGTGTTCATTTTCAAAGCTTTCTGATTGAATTCACAGCTTCTACACTCCTTATGTTTTCAAAACTCCTTGCCTTCTAACTGCTCAAAAAGTATGATCCTTAGATAAGTAGCATTGGCATTACGTAAGAGCTTGTTAGAAATTAAAAATATTAGGACCTCATTGATTGACGAATGGTTGAAGAAGATATATTATATGTATATGGATGAAGAAGATGTATGTGTGTGTGTGTGTGTGTGTGTGTGTAATAGACTATTATTCAGCCATAAAAAAAGAATGAAATCTTGCCATTTGCAACAACATGGATGGAGCTAGCGAGTATAATCCTAAGTGAAATAAGTCAGTGAGAGAAAGGCAAATACAATATGATTTCACTCATATGTGGAATTTAAGAAACAAAACCAATGAAGATAAGGGAAGGGAGGGAAAAAAATAAGATAAAATCAGAGAGGGAGACAAACTGTAAGAGATGCTTAACTCTAGGAAACAAACTGAGGGTTGGTGGAGGGGTGGGGTAACTGGGTGATGGGCACTAAGGAATGCACTTGATGTAATGAGCACGGGGTGTTCTATGCAGCTGACAAATCCCTAAATTCTACCCCTGAAACTAATACTACACTATATGTTAATTAATTGAATTTAAATTAAAAAAATCACCAATAAAGAGTAAGCCCAAGAAGCTCTAGTCCCTCAGCCTTGATTCGAATAAAAGAAGTACCCCAGGTCCCTGTGCAGGAGTGGGCTCTCTCCCCTCCCCCAACCTCCACCCCACACTTGCTGTGTGACCCCAGGTGTGCCATGTAATTTCCACGTCCTATAAGTAATAAACTTCTTTTTTTTCAAAGTTTGCTAATAGTTCTTGCTGAGGGCATCTTGCAGTCATATAAATATATATCAGTACCAAAGATTTAGAAAAAGATAATTTACAAGTGCTAGTCATATTAGGATAAATTCGTATCAAATAGTTAGGAATAACTATAATGTAAGATATGTAATAGCTCTTATTTTAAAAGCATAAAACAACATTGAGAAAAAATAAAGACCTTAATTAATTGAAGTCTGTGTTCTCAGATTGGAAGACCTGGTAACCTAAAAATTTCAATTCTCCCAAAATTAATCTATGGATTTGGTCCATTCACAATGAAAGTCCCAATATAGATCTTAGTGAAAATTGGTAAGCTGTCTATAAAATTCATGAGGAAATGCAAAGAGGTGGATAGTCAAGGTATAAGCTAAAAAAAGAATGTATTAGGAAGCCATGCTCCGTATAAGCACGGTGGAAGTAGTGATGAACCAGATAATGGTGTTTGCCTTTACAGAAGTTAGTATGGGGACTTGAATCCTGTTGTTGCTTAATAAATGATTATTAAGCACGTAACTGATGAATATCCTGTCCAGTGAGAAGTTGTAAATACCTTGTAACAGAGGGGCCTCTCTGCACTTAATTACCACGGTTCTATATGGATGCCCCAATGAAGCTGAAGCTTCAATTTCCCTCTGGGTTGGAGTAATTATACTTTCATCCCCATACGCTCATTCAAGAAGAGAAAACTGGGAGTGGTGGAGAGAAGGGGGGACCCGTTTATACAATTTCCAGGATCATAATCATATGCTCTTGGCACAGCTGTGGTTAAGGGTTGTTTATATTAATTTTATGTCTGGGGACCCACCAGACTCTGACAACAATCCCTACTTTTCTATCCTGGGAGAAACCAGGAGTATTTATAGAGAGTTAGAATTATTCAAGCCTCGCTGTTCATGGAATCAAAGGTTTTCAGGACCTGAGGTTTCTAGAGAATCAAGACAGTAGCATCTGTAATCAGTACACAAATGACCTTCAGGTAGAGATGGAAGTTCTTCTCAGGTGAGGGATAAACCAAAACAGAACTAAAGGTAGAGAAATGAGAAGACGGGAGCAATGAAAGGACTGGAAAAAGACAGCTACTTCTTTCTTTCTTTCTTTCTTTCTTTCTTTCTTTCTTTCTTTCTTTCTTTCTTTCTTTTTTTTTTTTTTTATGAAAGTACACAAATTTAGGTGAAACAAAATGGAAGAAAATGGCAGCAGGGGGCAGATTAGGAAGGATAAAGATGTTCAGAAAGTAAACTAAATGGCAGAGGGAGAGAAAGCCCCAGAGACAGAAACAGAATATGATTTTACCTCCAGAGGAGGAAAGTTTTGGCAGAGAAAGACAATGAGACTGGGTCCTTTGGGAAACTGGCTCCTGGTTGCATGATTAAACATTCATATTGATGTGATTATCTTATTATAAATTTCAGGTAAGTATAATTTTTAAATTATAAACAGCAGGTAGATTTTGGCACAGTGTGTGTTATTACACAAAGGCTAAAGACAGTAAAATCATTCAGACAATGAACAATTTATGCAGGAGGGGAAAGTGAGTATCATTTTCTTTAGAAGTAAACAATTGGAAATGCATGACATATCATAATGTCTTTTTTTTTAACAATTTTAAGATAAGGTAGTCAGTCGGGAGAAGGCAATCTTTGAGAACCACAGGCAAGACCTCAGAGAGGCTGTGATAAAATGGTGTTCTCACTCTAAGTGGCTCTCCCTTAATTACTTGGAATAAGTGAGTGTGTGATGCAAGTCTTTTCACGCTCTGCCTTTGAAATGTCTTGACATCAGTCTCAGCCTCTTCCAACTATTTCTTTTTCAATTTACCATGACCAAATTGTGTTAAAATAAGTCAAGAACTGCAAAGAATCATTGTGAATGACATAGAAATGGAGTCATAAGAAAACCAACAGAGAAAGGACAACCGTAAAGGGACTGAGAAAAAGTGAAAGACATGACAGCTGCTCAGTGAGAGAGGACAAGAAAGAGCACAAATGTCCCAGCTTTAAATCCGTGCACAGGCCTGCAACTGAAATTTTCGAAGTCTTGCAATCTGAATTTAGAGGGTTCAGATCAGGGAGAAAGACATTTCTAAATTCCAGTGATCCACTTTATTTTCTGCAACTTTTCTGAGAAGTAAAGAAAATATGATTTGTATCAAAACTGAAAGAGAAAGCATGGGATGATTTCCTGGCATGTAGTAAAGGAAACTGCTTTTCTTCTGTGGCCACAATACAATCACTTTGTGTATTTGTGTGTGTGTGTGTGTGTGTGTGTGTGTGTGTGTGTGTGTAGGTGTGTGGGGGGGTGTGTGCACACACATGCCCATGTGTGCTATATACTTCAATGTTAATGTCTAGAGTGTTTTCATGAGCTGAGCTTTAGAACAGAAATTAGAACAAAGGTTTCTGAGTGAGGAAGAAGAAAAAAAGAAAGTCAGCGAGCGACTTTAGTCCATTGTGAAGACTAGAGAGGAAAATGTTGCTTGGAGGTAAAGAAAAAGAAATGCATGGAACTGGTATTCTGCCTGGTAGATGCCGAACTGCTTAGCTGACTACTTTCTCCAAGACAAGGGCTGCAGTGAAAGCTCAGTTTGGACCACTTGGGGCCGGAGAAGAGGACCAGGGAGGTGTCTCACTCCTAGATGACGGGATGCCTGGTCTTGGGGGAAAAGGGAGAAAATGGCAAGTCTGTCTTACTACATGGAGAGGATGGCTTGTATTTCCTTCTGTTTTTCAGTTTGTAGATTGTAAGCCAAGGAGTTCTTTGGAGTTATAGATTGTTCTATAACTGAGAACTTTCAATGTTCACACTATAACATGCAGATAAGAATCCGTCAAGGGGGGGAATTTGAAAAAAAAAAGTTTTTATGAAATAAAATAGACACAATAAAAGGTCAGTGCTAGACATATGGAACCAATGATCAATATGGGGCTACATTTAGAAAGATCTTCACTTGAGGCCAGGGCTGAAATCTGTGTTAGACTTTTAAGAGTTCAGAGACTAAGTGTCTACAAGAAGGATGAAGGAGATGCTGAGATGTTGCAGAAGAGATGTCTGACTTTAAGGGGTGGAGTAAGTAGGGGCGCCTGCGTGGTTCAGTTGATTAAGCTTGCTCTCTCTCTCTCTCTATAGAAAGAGAAAACAAAGCATGGGGTAAGTGGGGAATTTTCTCAAGGACTGTCAGTGGCATTAGACAGGGCTAAAATAAGGACATAGAGAACTGAAGGGGCAGAGAATCCCACAGGGCTTAGCTGCTGTGCCCAATGTCATCAGCCTGGGGAGCAGCAAGGCCAGCATCAGCAGAGGAGACCACAGCTCAGAGAAAGTAAGGCCAGACATTAGAATTCTATTTTGAAAAGGGAAAAAGAACTTAGTTGTTTCTAAGAGGCATTGATGTGGATGCTAAGGGTGACATATCTGGGATTGCTCTGGGTTCATGGAGGTACATGCAAATGGGTCATAAAATTAGAAAAACATTTAATATAGAGGTTGAATGTTTTTAAAAATGTGATTATACTTCATTCCCCCTTCTGATTACGCCCCCTTTCTTTATCCCTTTCTTCTCCTACCGATCTTCCTACTTCTTATGTTCCATAAATGAGTGAATGAAGCATGAGAGACTATGGACTCTGGGAAACAAACTGAGGGCTTCAGAGGGGAGGGGGGTGGGGGAATGGGATAGGCTGGTGATGGGTAGTAAGGAGGGCACGTATTGCATGGTGCACTGGGTGTTATACACAAGTAATGAATCATGGAACTTCACATCAAAAACCAGGGATGTACTGTATGGTGACTAACATAATATAATAAAAAATATTATTATTAAAAAAATAATAATAAAAAATAAAAATGTGATTATAAGCATCATTTTGAGAGGAAAAAATGCAAGAAAAGATCAATAGAAATGACATGGATATTACCCATTTTTACTAACAGATGTCTGATTTAAATATATAGTTTTAATGTTATTTTGTGGGAAGGAATATAGGAAGAGTTTTAATAGTTACGTTGTGACCTTATGATATATTTATCAATAAATATTTTACTTGCTACTGTGAGGAGTTTAGATTAAGGAAGAATTGCTTTATTAAATAGCAAAAATATGCAAGTGTGCTAGAATTATGGACTTTATTCTTTTTCATGTCCCCATTTTACATAATGTGGCATTTATTTTTATTATTAAAATATTAAATATTCTCAATTTTTAAATATTTTAAGTGTTGAATAAAAGTAAATATGAAGGGAAATTTTGTTGAGTCCTTGGGAACAGTTCAGTTGTTATGAATTAAGAGATAACCTAGAAGCAACAAATGATTAACTCAAGAACATCGCTGACACGAAACAATGTAAATCCATAGACATTTACTCTTTTCTCTATTTTCATTTTTACAGTGTTTGGCAAAGATTTCTTTACTCTTTTGCGGCTTCAATTTTTAGTGTCCTCAGTGCAAATTCATCAGCGTTCTTGTCAGAGATGATCAGATTGTGTGGTACACACTTTTTGTTCTGGAATTTAATGCTCTTTGCTGTGGAAGACCCATAAGAAATACCCTCTTCCTTTCTCTGTGAGGTTGGAGGAAAGAGATGCGGTATCCTGCTTGCACTGCTCACGTTCACAAGGGATAACTTTGAGAGATAAAAAAGGAAAACAGAAAACATTCTTCACTGTTTGCCAAAGATCACCATGGTGGTCTGGAATAATAATAACACCATGGAGCCCATATTTATTCTGAGGGGATTTCCTGGATTGGAGTGTGTCCATTCTTGGTTCTCAATCCCATTCTGTCTTGTTTACTTGGTAGCATTTATTGGTAATGTCACCATCCTCTCTGTCATTTGGATAGAGTCCTCACTCCACCAGCCCATGTATTACTTCCTTTCCATCTTGGCACTAACTGACCTAGGTATGTCCATGTCCACGCTTCCCACCGTGCTTGCTGTGTTATGGCTGGATGCTCAGGAGATCCAGGCAAGTGCTTGCTATGCTCAGCTCTTCTTCATCCACACATTCACATTCCTGGAGTCCTCGGTGCTATTGGCCATGGCCTTCGATCGTTTTGTTGCTATTTGCCGTCCACTGCGCTATACCACCATCCTTAACAACAGTGTAATAGGCAAGATTGGTTTGGCCTGTTTGCTAAGAAGCATGGGAGTTGTACTTCCTACACCATTGCTACTGAGACGTTATCACTACTGCCGTGTCAATGCCCTTTCCCATGCCTTTTGTTTGCACCAAGACATTCTGAAATTATCCTGTTCGGATGCCAGAATCAGCAGTATCTATGGACTGTGTGTAGTTATCACCACACTGGGCGTGGATTCAGTCTTTATACTTCTTTCTTATGTCCTGATTCTTAATGCTGTGCTGGGTATTGCGTCTCANNNNGGTTAAAGGCACTCAACACATGCGTGTCCCATATCTGCGTGGTGCTCATTTTCTTTGTGCCAGTTATTGGGGTGTCAATGGTCCATCGCTTTGGGATACATCTGTCCCCCATAGTTCACATCATCATGGCCGACATTTACCTGCTTTTCCCCCCAGTACTTAACCCTATTGTCTACAGCGTCAGGACAAAGCAGATTCGTCTAAGAATTCTCCGCAAGTTTGGACTAGGGAGGCGGCTTTAAATAACCTCTATCCTGAAGTTTTCCCACTGAAAAATCTTGGGGCAGCTATCTGAGTAGATGAGAAGTAAAATACTTGGGTTTTGGTCATCTGGTTAAATATATAATTCTTTCACTTTCTAGGTATGTGATCTCAGTTAATCATCAACCCTTACGAGATTCAGATTTTTCATAACCAAATTGTGTTCTTTTCTATCCCCCAAATAATTGAGCTTATAAGGAACAATGTGTGTAAAAAAAGATTGCTTTTTAAACTATAAATTTGTTGTTATTGTTAAATTATTAATATGAATGACGATAATAGCAATAACTTTCTTCATACAACTGTTTATATAATTTCTCACGTTTATGATCCAGAAATTAATCTCTGTCTATCATTTGCCCATATTGTGTCTCTCATGCCAAAATGTCATAATTTTTAATGAAAAGATTTCTGACTTCTTGGGGGAATTTGGAACTTGACTTTTTGACGAGACTTTGAACTGCTACTGTGGCTGTTGGCTATAAACTAAGTTATCACCTCATCATCACATGTCTTTCCTCCCCTGGCCACTGTAGGTCAATCAGCTTCTTCAGTTTATCAGCAAATACTGAGGCAGACACATGGGGTTGCTCTAGAAAGCCTGACAGTCTAAAAGTCTAGGCAAACGTGCAGATTCCCTGTTCCACAGCACAGAATTTCATGTCTTCATCAGGGAGTGGGTTGGTAGTTGTGCAAAGCACCATCTTTATCTTTTAATAAAAATATTCTCCTCTTGGGTAGATCTTCAATATCACTGCCTTTCTCAGTTTCTTTATTGTCAATAACCTGTTACTTTTCTTTTCTTCTTCACTAAGGTGATTTCCACATATGCTTTCATTAGTGACATTTTACTATTTAATATATATTCACTTTCTTCTCCGCTGTACTGAAAACCTTTTAAGCATGGGGTCATTACTGCTACACTAACACATCACTCTGGGGCTCGCCTCCCCCAACCATCATGAATACTCATAAAATAGTTGTAAGTGTAAATGATATTGCCTATTTGCTTATCCAAGTAAAACATACTGAGAAAAATGAAATACCTCTTGTAGCACTTACTGCTTTCAATGCTGCAGGTATATAAAATATAGAATGCATGGTCTTAATGTTAAAGAATTAATGTTTAATAGTGGAGACATATTTATAAAAGGATTATCAAAGTTAACGGATGCTATCATTGAAATAATTAGTACAACATTATTATTTAAAGATTGGGATTGAAGTAATTGATACTTTGGCTGTGCCGTGTGGGTCAAACTCATTCTTGCCAGCTAGACTAAGTGTGAAAGAAAGTGGTGTGCTGAAGCTAGCTTTTTTGGCTTACGAAAGGCAATTGTGCAATATCTTGTTCCAAATCCATGTTCTATAAAACATTGGTAATTTGAAATTGGTCATGATGGGAATATTTACACAACAGAAACAGGCAAACACTACATACCAGAGCTTTTAAAAATTTTCCTAGAGAGTTGGTTTTTAAGCATTTACGAGCACCCCACTGGGCAAGGTATTCCAGGAAGGGGAGGTAGCATGAAGGAAAAGAAAGACTGTAGAAAGAGCATGTGTAAGTAATATACCCCCATCTCCAGGAGAAACTTGAGACTTGCCCAAACTATTTCACGTTACCTCAAAAGAGAAATGACTCTGAAATGAGTTGTAATGGACATGAACACGCACACTGCCCAGATCCCACTTCAATAAAAGATTTGTAGCCTCAGCTGCTGGAAGCGTTGTCAGTAGAGAGCCTTCAACTTAGAGCCTCAGCTGCAGATATGAGCCTCGCCCAAGGTCATGACCTATCCAACCACTGAGATAATAAGGTGTAAAGGCCTGACCCTTCAGGCCCAACGCAAAACAATTCACTTGGACAATTTTAGCCCCAGAATTTTCTGTGGTATGGACCATGGACCTGACTCACAGATCCATTTCTCCTTCTGGCAATCCTCCTTCTAGTCTTCATTTCAGGAAGCTTATCCCAAGGACTCTATCTGAAACATATTGCAGACTAAATTTTACATCAAAGTCTGCTTTCTTAGAAACCCTCGGATAACAGGTTTCCAGAAAAACTGTGCCAAAGATGAAAGATGAAATAAAATTCTCACAGAGACATCCTTGTACAGGAAGATAGAACAAAATAAGAGGAGATAGCCATGATTTTTGATTCTAAGTCTTAAGAAAAGGCCATCCTCAGTGTATGAGTCTGGGAGAAGGGAAATAATTCTTATTCCTATACTTCTAAGCATTGTGTGTAAGCATAGACAGAAAAGGGTTGTGGAGTTCTCACTTGGCTATGTTGAGAATAGGAAATTCCATCTGTTCTTACATGCATTCTGCTTTATCCAATAGAGCCTTCAGCATGTTAATCATAGGGGTTTTAAATTCCTGGTCTGATATTCCACCGTCCATGTCATAGCTCGTTCTGATACTTGCTTTGTTTCTTCAAATTGTATTTTCAACCTTTTAGGATGCTCCCCCCTCCCCCAATAACTGGACATGTTGTACTAAGTAAAAGGAACTACTTCGAATAGGGCTTTATTAATGTACAGTAAGATTTTGGGGGGAGAGGGATGCCTGGGTGGCACAGCGGTTAAAGCGTCTGCCTTCGGCTCAGGGCGTGATCCCGGCGTTATGGGATCGAGCCCCACATCAGGCTCCTCCGCTATGAGCCTGCTTCTTCCTCTCCCACTCCCCCTGCTTGTGTTCTCTCTCCCACTGGCTGTCTTCTATCTCTGTCAAATAAATAAATAAAATCTTAAAAAAAAAAAAAAAGATTTTGGGGGGAGAGCATCCTATAGTCCTATGTTTAAGTTTCAGTCCTTCAGTGAGCCCATGCCCCTGGAATTTGAACTTCACAGGTGTTTCCCAGTTTTGTTTCATTTTGTTTTGTTTTAATTCTCCCCCCTTAGATGAAATAGGATAGCTAGCATGGACTGGGGTTGGGTATTTCCTTCTCCCACATGGACAGCTAGAGGGGGCCGGAGCTGGGTATTTTACTTTCCTAATGTCAGTTAGGTGCTAATACTCAAGCAGGTTAGGCTCTGGTTAACTAGTTTCGCCTAAGGCATTGTTAAAATGAACAGAGTGCCAAGGCTTATTTCAAAATGGTTCCTTTTCCCCTCCCTGCATGGAACATGAGAAAATTTTTCTTTGATATTTCTGTGGGAGTTTTGAAAAGCTCCTGGAGGCAAATATCATAATATTTTACCCTCCACCCCCTGCCATTGTTGGGTACCCTTGCAGTTTTTAACTGTCAGACTTATCCACACTGAGCTTCCAGTAACCTGTTAATTTGGTTCAGATTTTTCCTACCATAGTGATGGTTCCTGAAGCCATCTTTCTTGTGAGCCTCTAATCTGTAAGGTATGATTCCCTATATTCCCTGACTCTTCATTCTTGGTGGGGGTATTTGCCCTGTGTCCTCTCCTCTCTCATGGGTCCAAGAAGAGATACAGATTTTCAGTCTGTTCAGTTTTTTCCTCATTGTTGGGACAGAGTGGTGACTCTGAGCATATCACATGAGGAACCAGAAGAAAGTAGCCATCAAGTTTATTATTTATAAAATCAGATCAAGAAAGTTCTCTTTTTTAGTTTAATATGTTTTAATAAGAATTATCAGTATTAAATTTAATCTAGTATTTTTCTTCATCAATCTACATTATCAAGTAATTTATCCCTTTTATTAACTATATTTCATATATACTATATTCACTATATTTTCTATATATGCCATATTCACCATATTACATGTATATCATATTCATTATATTACACACAGTTAATTACATTGTGGATTTTTGCTTATAAAACAACTTTGATGCTTGAATTAAACACACGAAAAGGAAGAAATCGTTTGTTATTCCAGACTGATGAAGAAAAAAATATTTGACTAAACTTAATACTGATTACGTATTATCATAAAAGTCCAACAGGATCATAGTGTGTGTGTGTCCACGCGCATGCAATTACTGGATTGGATTTGTTAGTATTTTGTTTTGAATTTTGTAATCAGTTTTATAGGGTATTTTGCTCTTTGATATTTCTTTTCTGTGATGTCACTTTCCGGTTATGGAATACAGGTTTTACTCGCCTCATAAAAATCATTGAGAAGCAACCCCTCTTTTTATATTCTCTAGAAATACATGTGTAGAGTTTCTGTTCTTCTTCTTTCTATGCTTTAAGTTATTCATTAAAGATGCTATCTGGGCCTGGGATTTTCTCTCTATAAAACTTTCAAATAAGGTTTTCAAGAAAGACATAATTTCCTGATAATCTGGAGAACACTAGTTTCAGATAGAAATTTCTGGGCCCTTGTCTCTCAAATATTGTTTCTGTGTTGTTTTCTTCTCTCGTGTATCTTCACCATACATTAGAACCTTTGAATGTCTCACATGTCAATTATTCTCTGCTCTATTTGTCTGTTTTCATTTTTATCTTGTTCTTTTCTTTTGGTGCCACACTTTAGATATTAGCAGAAGATATTATTAGCAGATAGATATTATTTATATTATATTAGCAGATAGATATTATTTCAGTGAAGGCTTGATCAAGGCACCAAACAGAGTGCAGTGAGGAAACAAGCTGTGATTTCCATTTCCTGCTGCACTGAACCCTGTGCCACAACTGACCTCCTGATGATACATCAGAAGGAGGATCCTCTGCTTCCAGACGACGGTTGATCTTGGGTAACTGAAACCACAGAAAGTGAAACCACAGGTGAGGGGGAACTGCTGTAATTTTCCCAACATCCAACAGCTAGTAACTAACTGCTGTCTTTGGTTATTCAGAGCACAGACTTTTTCTAGTACATTCTTCGGACTAAATCCACTGCATCTTTCTCCATCAGATGATCCCTGCAGCACTGCTCGGGTGCTGTGAAATCTGGACTCCCAGTTTGGGAATTTGGCATAATCATCTCCTTTCTCTGAGCAGGGGTAAATTCTCCAGTGGCATTTATCCTCTCTGAAGTTTACAGTAAGAAAAAAAAAAATGGTCCTGAGGGGATGGCTGGTCAAGAGGGGGAATGCAGTTTAGAGTAGTTAAAGCCAAGGAGTGCAGTGTGGATAAAGCAACTAGCTGGATGGAGTCAGAGGTGCTGAAAGCAAACATGTTATCTTGGCTCTGGAGTTGCTGAAGGAGAAATGGATGCCTCACTCAGGACATCTATGCTTCCTTGAAGAGCTGTCTGCCATTGTGTTTTTAGTCTTCTCGTATGTCCATATTCAGTGGCTTTCTCTACCTGCAACAAATCCTTTCACCTGGCAGAATGGAACTCAACAAATCTGTAGGAGGGTGAATGGCTGTCCACACTTGAGGACTCAGGTATGCCTAAAGGAAGGTTTCTGAAGTGAGAAAAATGGGCAAGAGGTTATAAGTACCTAATGTATTTTCAAAGGCTGCTCAAAAGAGCTCTGGGTTGTGATGCCATTGTAGACTCATCCCCAATATAAATAGTGCACATGATGGGAATCCATGTACTGAAATCTCTGTTCTCGGAAACATTGCTATCTGATATTAACTAAAAATTATACCATTAAAGATGGTGATAATGACAATGATGGTAATGTTCATGGTGATTTGAGCACCTCCTCTATCTCCCTCTCACATATATCACATACACTCGGCAGTATTATGAGCCAAAAAAGAAATCTGGCAAATAACTTTCAAGAGAAGCCCTGAGGGGTAATATAGGTGATACTCCAGGTCACACCTGCTTTTGGATCACTGTTGTATTTGGCTCATACTCTTAAGATTGTGGGTACTTCGGCATCTTCATTAACATTTTGCTTCACTTAAGCCCAAAGTTATCTCCCAAAGGTCTTAAGACTTTTTCTTCACTTAAGCCCAAAAGTCTCAGACTCTGTGCCAAGAACTTTAGATACATTTTCTTAAGTAAAGTAATCTCTTAAGTAAGTTAATATGGTTCTCAGGCTTTTATGCTCAAAGAAGTTCAGTAATCTGTCCAAAGTGATAGAGGTAGTGAATGACAGTTGTCATCAGCCTTCCTCTGACTCTGGAGGAGGAGCAACTGAGAGCAGGGTGCTGTGTCTACATCGAATAGACCCTTTTATGGAAGATGGATTATGAATATCCTAGGTCCAAGGAGTCTTTAATGTGAAGTAGTAGGAGAAAGTGATCTAAGAGGGAAGACTCGGCATAGCTGGCCAGGATGAAGTCTCTGAAGATACTGAAAGAGTTGAGGAAGTTCTATCTATTTGTCCTTTATCATCCCACATTTTACTTTCATCCACTTTTTAAAAATTACTATGACCGCCTTCTAAAGGATTACCCTGCCTTCTCTTTTGCCAGCCTTTAATCCATTCTTAACATTGATTCTAGTTTGATGGCAATATAATATAAATCTGGTTGTACTGCTTACTTTTTATTAAAATGACTACATTGTGTCTTCTAAGATTAAGTCCAAGCTCTTTATATTTATACCAAGTTCCTTCAGAAATTCTGGTCCCCTTCTATTCAATCTTTGCTCCAATAACCATCTGAAGACCCACCCTGTCCTATCGTTTGGCTCAATTGCATTCATTTATACGTGTAATGCTAATATCATTCTGCATTTACCTGTTTGTTAATCAGCACAGAATGCAACACAGCCTGTTGGTCCCTCTATCTCATACGTGTCATTTGAAACCTAATTCAAGAATTACCTTCAATAAATCTTGCCCGACATCTCTGGGTCAGGTTAGTTTCCTATTTCTGTGTTTTGTAGGGACTTGTATTAAACTACTACTTTAATTTTAGATCTCTCCATTTACTAGGTTATAAGTACTTGAAGTCAGTTTTTATATATTTCTCTACATTTTAGCACTACCAGTTTTCTTTTTATAAAATATATTCTCAATAAATGTACAATGATGAAATAGATTAATTGGGAAAAAACAGGTGGTAATTATATATTATGAGCAAAGGAGTGATTGGAAAGAGTCTCTACAGAGCAGCACGTGTCAGACCATTGCTGCTTCTTGTGATACTGACTGTACCCGAATTGTTCCAGGTTCTCGTCTTCCCGCTTAGACTGAGGGTGCCTCCATCATCACGATGTCTGTCTTCAATAGCTCTACCTTGTACCCTCGCTTCCTCCTGACAGGCCTCTCAGGCCTTGAAAGCAGATATAGCTTGATTTCCATCCCCATCTTTCTGATTTATGCCACCTCAATTTCAGGAAACATTACCATCTTATTTATCATCAGAACTGAGCCTTCCCTCCACCAACCAATGTACTACTTTCTGTCAATGCTGGCACTTACTGACCTGGGCCTGTCCACTACAACCTTGCCTACCATGTTCAGCGTCTTCTGGTTCCATGCCCGGGAGATCTCCTTTAATGCTTGTCTGGTCCAGATGTACTTCATTCATGTTTTCTCAATTATTGAGTCAGCTGTGCTGTTGGCCATGGCCTTTGACCGCTTTGTAGCAATCCGAGAGCCCCTGCGCTATGTGGCCATTCTAACCAATGGTGTAATCATTGGGATTGGGTTGGCAGTTGCTGGAAGGGCCTTGGCTCTGGTCTTTCCAGCTTCCTTCCTCCTAAAGAGGCTTCAATATCATCCTATCAATATTCTCTCCTACCCATTCTGCCTACACCAGGACCTCATAAAGACAACTGTATCCAGCCGTCGGGTCAGCAGCATCTATGGCCTCATGGTGGTCATTTGCTCCATGGGACTTGATTCAGTGCTTCTCCTCCTATCCTATATCCTCATCCTTGGCACAGTGTTGAGTATAGCTTCCAAGAAAGAGAGGATGAAAGCCCTTAACACCTGCATCTCCCATATCTGTGCTGTATTCACTTTCTATACACCAATGATAGGGCTCTCTATGATCCGTCGCTATGGACAGAATGCTTCCCCAATTGTCCATGTGCTCATGGCCAATGTCTACTTGCTGGTCCCACCCCTCATGAACCCCATTGTCTACAGTGTCAAGACCAAACAGATTCGTGACAGAATCCTCCGGAAATTCAAGCAACAGAAAGTTTAAGTGAAAGAGAACCTAAAACACACATTTCCTACACCCTCCTTTATATTTATGAGAGTATTTCATGTTAATGTAGAATTTTGAATTTAAATTTTGCTAATAATATTTTATTTTATTTTTTATAATAATTTTTTATTATGTTATATTAGTCACCATACAGTATATCCTTAGTTTTCGATGTAATGTTCCATGATTCATTATTTGCATATAACACCCAGTGCACCATGCAATATGTGCCCTCCTTACTATCCATCACTGCCCTATCCCAATCCCCCAACTTCCTCCCCTCTGAAGCCCTCAATTTGTTTCCCAGAGTCCACAGTCTCTCATAGTTCATTCCCCCTTCTGTTTACCCCCCTTCATTCTTCCCTTCCTTCTCCTACCAATCTTCCTGCTATTTCTTATGTTCCATAAATGAGGGAAACCATATGATAATTGTCGTTCTCTGCTTGACTTATTTCACTTAGCATAATCTCCTCCAGTCCCACCCATGTTGCTGCAAATGTTGGGTAATCATTCTTTCTGATGGCTGAGTAATATTCCATTGTATATATGGACCACATCTTCTTAATCCAGTCATCTGTTGAAGGGCGTCTTGGCTCCTTCCATGATTTAGTTATTGTGGACAATGCTTCTATGAACATTGGGATGCATATGGCCCTTTTCTTCACTACATCTGTATCTTTGGGGTAAATACCCAGTAGTGCAATTGCTGGGTCATAGGGTAGCTCAATTTTTAACTTTTTGAGGGACCTCCACACTGTTTTCCAAAGTGGCTGTACCAACTTGCATTCCCACCAACAATGTAAGAGGGATCCCCTTTCTCCACATCCTCTCCAACATTTGTTTTTTCCTGCCTTGTCCATTTTTGCCATTCTAACTGGCGTAAGGTGGTATCTCAATGTGGTTTTGATTTCAATTTCCCTGATGGCTAATGATTTTGAACATTTTTTCATGTGTCCGTTAGCCATTTGTATGTCTTCATGGGAAAAGTGTCTGTTCATATCTTCTGCCCATTTTTTGTTTTGATTATTTGTTTCACGTGTATTGAGTTTGAGAAGTTCTTTGTAGATCTTGGATACTAATATTTTATCTGTAGTGTTAAGTGTTAAGAAGCAAATATCTGTAGTGTTAAGTGTTAAGAAGCAAATATCTTCTCCCATTCTGTGGGCTGCCTCTTAGTTTTTTTACTGTTTCCTTGGCTGTGCAGAAGCTTTTTATCTTGATGAAGTCCCACAAGTTCATTTTTTCTTTTGTTTCTCTTGCCTTTGGAGATGTGTCATGAAAAAGGTTGCTGTGGCCAATGTCAAAGAGGTTGCTGCCTATGTTGCCCTCTAGGATTTTGATGGATTCCTGTCTCACATCAAGGTCTTTCATCCATTTGGAGTTTATCTTTGTGTGTGGTGTGAGAGAGTGGTCAAGTTTCATTCTTTTGCATGTAGCTGTCCAATTTTCCCAGCACCATTTATTGAAGAGACTGTCTTTTTTCCACCGGATGTTTTTTCCTGCTTTGTCAAAGCATTAGTTGCCCAAAGAGCCGAGGGTCCATTTCTGGATTCTCTATTCTGTTCCATTGGTCTATGTGTCTGTTTTTGTGCCAGTACCATGCTGTCTTTGTGATCACAGCTTTGTAGTACAGCTTGAAATCCGGCACTGTGATGCCCCCAGCTTTGTTTTTCCTTTTCAACAATTCCTTGGCGATTTTGGGCCTTTTCTGTTTCCACACAAATTTAAGGGCTGTTTGTTCCAGTTCTTTGAAAAATGTCATTTGTATTTTGATTGGGATGGCATTGAAAGTGTAGATTGCTCTGGGTAGCATGGACATTTTAACTATGTTTATTCTTCTGATCCATGAGCTAATAATATTTTAATTTAAAGATAATGGATATAAACCTTGAAACAGTAAAACCTATATTTTCCTTATAGAGAATAAAAGCATGGTTTTGTTCTGACTTTATGTTGACATACTAGGGAATATGGTCACTAAGCCCAGGTTAGGTCATTCTTAGCAAAACTATGATTTTTCTTTTAATAATTAGCCGTTAATATTTGTGAAACTAAGAGTCATCAAGTCAACAGTCTAATGAAGTTTTTTGTTATACTTTGCAAAGTTCCTCAATTTCTGAAGAAAATTTAGATTTTAAGATGGCTTTTGATCTGTCAATTACTGAAAGAGAGCTGTTAAAGCCTCTGAATACCAGATTGGATTTTTCTATTTCCCCTTGTCATTCTATCAGTTTTACCCCAGGTATTTTGATGCTTTGTTGTTAGGTGCATAGATATTAAGATTTATTATGTCTCTTGGAAATCACTTTATCAAAATATAATACCCTTCTTATCCTTGATAGTTTTTCTCACTTTAAAGTTTGTCTTTTCTGAAATTAATATAGCTCTCTAGCTTTCTTTTGATTGTGTTAGCATGTTATATCTGTCTCCATTCCTTTACTTCAATATATATTTTAGGGGACTAGTTCGCTAAGTACTGTTTTTTTGTTTTTTGTTTTTTGTTTTAATGTTAACAGCTTTCTGAGATATAATTCATCTACCATACAATTCATCCACTTAAAGTATACAATTCGGGGTGCCTGGATGGCACAGTCAGTTAAGTGTCTGACTCTTGGTTTCTGCTCTGGTCATGATCTCAGGGTTGTGAGGATTGAGCCCTACCTTGGGGTCTGTGCTCAGTGAGGAGTCTGTTTGAGATTCTTTCTTCCTCTGCTCCTCCCCCCTCTCACAGGCATGCATGCTCTCTCTCAAATAAATAAATAAAATCTTATTTAACAAAGGTGAATATATTATTAATATATTTTAAAATATATACAGGGAGACTTTCCAAGATCATGGAGGAATAGGAGATGTTTTCGTAAAATATCCCTCGACTGAGATTAATCTGATTATCTCCCCCCTGATTAGACTACAGTTATGTGACTGGGGAAGATCAATGAAGTAAAATACTATTTATGTCAAAATATACCAAAGGTACGTACTATCAACATGGTTTATCACTGTTGACATTGAGCTTCATCACCTGGCTGAGGTCATGTTTCTCAGGCTTCTCTTGCTCCCCCATTTCCAAGTTTTCTCTGTGCAAGTAATTTACAATGCATAGCCCACAAACTAAACAGTGAGAAGTTATGCTCCACCTCCCTGGACATGGAGCATCGTCATATGTTGTTTGGAATTTTTTTTGCGTGAGAGATAATCTATTCCCGCATTTGTTTATGTATTCATTTATTTTTATCAGTGTGGACTCATATTTATTTTATACTTTAGGTTGTAACCAATACTACTTTATTTTGTCACATTGACCAGCTTTGGCTATTGGGAATCCTTTCAGTTGGCCCCTGTGTCCCTTTGACTTACCCCCATAATTGTGTGTGGGTTTTTTCGGTGAGGAGGGGTCACTTCCTTACTTTCTAGGACCACAAGATGCTACAGACATATCCCATATATCCCCTGCCCCAATCTTAGAATGTGATATTTCTTTGAGAATTACTGATACCTTTAATTACTGATATTTCTTTGAGAATGACTGATACCTTTAATATCATTACTGATAATGATATTAGAAACAAAGTTTGGGTGCTGGGTGTACTTTGCTACTGGGGTGTCATTGATTTAAGACCTTCTCAGCTGGCAGAGCAAGGAAATGCTAACCTGTGTATGTATCCATATCTATAAATATCTATAATTTATTTATCTATCATCTTTCTATCATCTGTTATCTATCTAAAACTAAACATAGTGATGTCTCTAATCTGTTCCCACATGAATTGAGGGAGTTATCCTTGATTCCTTGTTTGCTGTAGGTTATTATAAATATGTGTCATCATTTAAAAAATATCTTTCTTTAACCATTGATATGATCAATATGACTTTTCTTCTTTAGGCTGATGTTCTAGGTTACATTGTTTTTTGAACATTGAATCAGTCTTGTATACCAAGAATAAGCACCACTTGGTCAATGTACACTTATTTTGGTAAATTGTTAGCTTTAATTTAATAATATTTCATTGAGGATTTTTGCATCTCTTCATGAGCAATAATTTTGAGGCATAGTCTCTCTCTATATATTTTTGGACATCTTTAAATGACTTTGGTGTTAGGGTATGTCCAGCTTTGTAAAATGAGTAAGTATTTTTTATGCTTCTATAATCTGGAAGTGATTTTAGAGAATTGACATAATTTCTTACTTTAGTGTTTGGTAGAATTCATCAGTGAAACCCTCAGAACCTGATTTTTTTGGAAGGTTATTCATTAGTGATGCAATGTATTTAATAAACATGGAGATATTTAGAATTGTAAATTTTCCTCTGTGGGCTTTATATTATTTATATATACCAGTTGACCATTGAACAACATGAGTTTGAATGGTGTGGATCCACTTAAATACAGTACAGTACTATACTCTTCCTTAGGATTTTTTAATAACATTCTATTTTCTCTAGCTTACTTTATTGTAGGAATACAGTATGTAAAACATATAACTTACAAAAAACAGGTGTTAATTAACTGTTTATATTATCTGTAAGGCTTTCGGTCAACAGTAGACTATTAGTAGATAAGCTTTGGGGGGTGTCAAAAGTTATAAGTGGATGTTCAACTGCATGGGGGTGGGGGCACAGTACTCCATTTTCTGTGTTGTGTGGGATCAAGGCTAATTCTATATATAGGACTTAAAACTATTTTCAATGCTGTTGTTACTAAATCCTGCTTGGCTTTTAGTTGTGTGAAATTTATCTAAAGGAACCTTGGAAGATGGCTGGAGACAATTAACGTTATGACTATAAAAGACATGGTTAGGACATGAATATAAAGTAGCCATTAACATTTTATTTTATTTATTTTAATTTTGTTCAAAGATTTTATTTATTTATTTGACAGAAAGTAGAGAGAACACAAGTAGGCTGAGCAGCAGGCAGAGTGAGAGAAAGAAGCAGGCTCTCTGCTGAGCAGGGAGCCTGACGTCAGCCTTGATCCCAGGACTCTGGGATCATGACCTGAACCGAAGGCAGACACAGCCAATTGAGCCACCCAGGCACCCCCTCAATTAAAATTTTAATACCTAAATTTTTAAATTTTAAGTACTTAAAATATTAATACATTACTTACAGATTAGCATATCTGAATCTTATCAATCAGACCAACTGGAAATAGGTATGAACTTTCCCTCAAAAGGTAGGACACTGCATTAGTTTCTTGGAGGAATCCCGTTGGTAATCCTGTGTAGCTTTCAAAGTAGGGAGTCAAATATTGGATGGAGATTTAAAATCAATGTATAAAAATAGTTTATAAATATAAAGATATCAATGCTTATTTTATGTATTTTATTCTTAAATATTACCAAATTTGAGTTGCACTTAAAATGAGAAACAACATCCAAATTAAGGAAAACACTGGAAAGAATGCTGTCGGTGTTCTTTTGACAAAAGAGGCCATCAAAAGCTCAGAATGTACATCTTTCTGTCTCTAAGAGAAAAAAAGCATTTAATGTGCTCAAGGTGCTCACAGGAAATAAATTCTTCAAACAATTGTATTTAGATCTCCCTTGTGTCACCTTCCATTGATTCCTTTCAGAAAGTGTTTACTGAGTCTCTATTCCATGCTCCTTGCTGAAAGATATTCTTCCATGCTTCCAAACCCTGAAGATACATGTTCTGGCTCAGTCATGTTGCAGAGTTGTACAGTCATTTTTGTACCATCAGATGGTGAACATCAGGAAATTAGTTCCTAGCCTCTTGAGCAGTTGCTTTTATTTTCTATTTCATGATTTTTTTATTTAAATTCAATTACCCAACATACAGTACATCATTTGTTTGAGATGTAGTGTTCATTGATTATTCAGTTGTGTATAACACCCACTGCTCATCACATCAATTGCCCATCTTAATACCCAGCACCCAGTTACCCCATCCCCCCACCCATCTCCCCTTCTGCAATCCTCAGTTTATTTCCCAGAGTCAAGAGTCTCTCATGGTTTGTCTCCCTCTCTGATTTCTTCCTATTCAGTTTTCCCTCCCTTCCCCTATGATCCTCTGAGCTATTTCTTATATTCCGCATATGGGTGAAACCATATGATAATTGTCTTTCTCTGATTGACTTATTTCCCTTAACATAATACCCTACAGTTCCATTCATGTTGATGTAAATGGTAGGTATTCATCCTTTCTGATGGCTGAGTAATATTCTATTGTATATATAAACCACATCTTTCTTATCCATTCATCTGTTGAAGGACATCTGGGCTTCTTCCACAGTTTGGCTATTGTGGACATTGCTGCTGTGAACATTGGGGTGCAAGTGCCCCTTGATTTCACTACATCTGTATCTTTGGGGTAAATACCCAGTAGTGTAATATTTTATGATTTTTTTGTGTACACATCAGTTTCTGCTCACAACAAATTCAGGAAGAATAATAAAAAGATCTTTGATCTCCAGGAATCATGGAGAAGATATGTCCCTATAAGATTACACAAAATATTTATAAGAATATCCAACAAATTCTTGTAAAAGTAGGGAGACTTTGAAAATTTATTTTCTACATGAACTTGTCTGAGATTCATCTACTTTTGCAAAGCATAAAGTTCCAAGGGATGCATGTGTGTTGCAGTCCACAAAGAAAGAGGGCTTTGGAGAGGAGAAGTGGTGCTATAGATAGAAGTTTGCCAAAATACACTTAATATGTACTCTCACATAAACACACAACACACCCCACACCGTCCCAAGGAAACAATTTGGTTAAACATGACTCAAAACCACCATTAGAATTCTATATATTCAAGCTTCTCTTAAAAACAAGATTTTCATTCTTTAACAGAAGTATTGTTTTCAGGTATGTTCACTTCATGCTTCTCCAGAAAGGAAAGTGGTGGCACAGTGAGGGCATGTAGTGCCTACAGAATTTTATGAAGAATAAGGAAAAAGATGCTAAAATGAAAAGTAAAAGCTGGAGACATTTTTTTTTTTTACTGCACTAAATATCCCAGGATTGTCCTCAGTGAAATAAGATAAATTTAAGTTTTTAACAGAAATCTATGAAGATCTTTCTTATTTTACATCTAAATGTAGTTCTTTGTTTCAGAGAAAGCAAGGCAATTGACATGAACTAAGTGTGCCGTCTCAAACACAGAGAGATGGAGGTTCACTAAATCTCCATAGTTAAAAGGAAAGGGGCTTTCAGTGGGATGTTTCTCCTGCTCTAACAGAGCCCTATAGTCAGAAGAATAAATGTTCAACACCAACAGGGGAGGAAACATTGAGATTTAAGAACAGAAAACATTCTTCAAAGTTTGTTCCTTTAGGAGCTGCAGGATCCCTTGATATGAGGAGCATTAGAAAAAAATCAACCTAGAGTAGAGTCAAAATTAACTTCTTTCAGTTCTATCCATGCCCTCAAGAACTAAGGAAACAAGAGACTCTACTTTGAGGTGAAAGCACGGATCACACACTCACGAATCTGCTTTGTCCTCACACCATAGATAATAGGATTGAGGGCAGGTGGCACGACCACATAGAGATTAGCAACCAGGATGTGGACATAACGAGGAATTTTTTAGCCAAATCGGTGGGTGAGGAAGGAGAAGAGAGAAGGCGTATAGAAAACACACATGACCCCAACATGTGACCCACACGTACTCAGAGCTTTGTGACGAGCATCTCGAGATGGGAGGCGGAAAACCGCACGAAGGATGTAGGCATAAGAGATTCCAATCAGTGCCAGATCCAAAATAAGAAAAGAAGCCACAAAAAGCCCATAAATGGCATTAACTCGAATGCTGGCACAGGCCAACTTGGCAATGCCCATGTGCTCACAATAGGAGTGGGCAATAATTCGAGTCTCACAGAAGGGCAGACGATGGGTTAGGTAGAGAATGGGCAACATGAGCAGGACAGGGCGCATTATAATACCCACACCAATGCCCGCTAGCACTCGGGGTGTCAGGGTGGCTGTGTAGTGGAGTGGTACACAGATAGCCACGTAGCGGTCGAAAGCCATCGCCAGCAGAACAGCGGACTCCATTCCTGTGAAGGTGTGTATCAGAAACATCTGGGCCACACAGGCTCCAAAACCAATTTCATGTGCATCAAACCAGAAGATACCCAGCATTCGGGGCACTGAGGTTGTGGAGAGGGCCAGATCTATGGCTGATAAGATGGCTAGAAAGTAGAACATAGGATCCCGCAGAGTACGGTCAGACCAGATGATCAACAAAATGGTGGCATTGCCCAACAGAGCCAGTAAGTAAATGGAGCAAAAAGGCAGGGAGATCCAGCCATGAGAACCCTCAAGTCCTGGGATTCCTGTAAGAAAAAAGGTGTCTGGGTGGAAAGTAGAAGTGTTTGTGTGGAACATCTTGCCATTGATGAGATGAGAATTAGTTGACTACCTCTAGAAGGAAAAACAAGAGCTATAAATGCATATGTCAAAACTTTCCAGTAGGCTTAATTTTTTTCTGTACCTATATTATTATCAAAGCTAATGCTGGGGGGCTGGGATGGCTCAATCATTTAAGCGTCCTGCTCTTGATTTTGGCTCAGGTCATGATCTCACAGTCATGAGATCGAGCCCACATAGGGCTCAGGGTCTTAAGACCCTCTTAAGAGTCTCTCTCTCTCCCTCTCCCTCAGCCCTTCCCCCTGCCTCTCTCTCTGTCTCAAAAAAAGAAGAAAAGCTAGTGCTAAAACTTGAGTTGAAAGTAATATGAAGGAACAGACTTAGCACTCTTCAAATGGAAGCAACATTAACTTTATGAAAGGTCTCTCTCTCTCTCTCAAGTTTTGGACAATAATATCTTACATTCATTTGCTGAAACCCCATATAAAACCTGGAATGAATTTTAAAAACTTGAAAGGGGCTCATATTTATACTGAGATATCCATCTTCATCGAAGACAAATATGCTTTATCTAAACACAGCAACACAAAATCATCAAACAACAGATACAGACACGTGCACACAGAATATGACAATATAATGAGAATAGAAGTGCACCTAGACCTGTAGAATGATAGAAAATACAACAAGATTTCTTAATCCAGTTTGTTCAGGATCAGATATTACATTGATACATTTTTAGAAAACCAGATCCACAATGAAGAACTGTGCTTCATAATGCATCCGTCCATATTTACTCATATGCTCCCAGAGACATGCTGTGATGAACCTCAGATATAATAAAAGTTGCACAAAGATGGATGGACACACTGTACTGTACCTCAGGTATGAAGATAGCCACACAAAGATAGGAAAACACTGCAGCTGGAAATCACTTCCTGGAGAGAAATGTGTCTCTTTGCTATAGTATTCTGATGAGAATTAGCTTAATAAACAACACCAAAGTTTCTGTTCGTTGCCAAATTTTCAAGAATGTCCCCAGACATCCAACAATTCTACCTATCCTTGTATGTGTGTGGGGGGGAGAGATTTGGGGGGAAGAATAGTGAAAAGATGTGTTGAAAGGAGAAGCTTTGAGAGAAGTAAAGATTTGTTTCCAGCGACTATGATGGCGGTCAACATCAGGCTTAAGAAATCCATGTTCCTGATTTACCACGCTGTAGTTATGACTTTCTCTCTTTCTCCTTTGTTCCTTCTTTCCTTCCTTCCTCCTTTACTTTGTCTCTCTCCCTTTCCTTCCTTCCTTCCTTCCTTCCTTCCTTCCTTCCTTCCTTCCTTCCTCCCTTTCTCCCTCCCTCCTTCCCTTCTTTCTTTCCTTTTCTTTTTCTTTTCCCTTCTCTTCTTTTTCTTTTCTTTCTTTCTTTCTTTCTTTCTTTCTTTCTTTCTTTCTTTCTTTCTCTTTCCTTCCTTTCTTCCTATAGAAAAAAAACAAGCAGAGATAAGATAGCACTATAGAAAAAATAAGGAAAGTATAGAAAAGTTTAGGAAAAGAGAGGAGGAAAAGTGAAAAAAGAAGAAAGGAAAGGAAAACAGAAGGAAACATAGAAAGGAAGGTAGGAACAAAGGTCATCTCAGCTCTAATTGACTCCTGAGAAAAGTGACAGAGAAAAGTCCAAATTTGAGGAAATATTTTATTAATGACTTTTAAAAAACAGAGATTCCCCAGCTAGTTCAGTCCTACAAGACTGTACATAATGTTTATCCGCAGGCTACTTATTTCTCCTCTTCCCTCTTTGTAATCAATTTTATGCACCTGCACTTAACTCTGGGCCTCTGATGAGGTTATTTTTAATTTATTACATGGAAGGCCATGCCCTAATACACAATTATCACTGACAATTAAGATCACTTGTACCACAACGTTAACTTCCCTCTATAGAGGGTTATTTTAAAAATTTACGTTGTCTCAACATAATCCAGTAAAGGCCTCTTTCAGAGAGGTCTCTTTCAGAGAATCTTTCTACAGTAGTGAGATAGAATATATTAGCTTCATAAATTCAGTTGCAGCCTGTTCCTTAACTGGTAGACAAGAGTCTATAATCACTATTCATCCCATCACACATTTAATAGGAAACTCACCTCCAGCAGGACTAGAGCTAGAGAGCTCCAGTATATCTACTAACGGGAATAAGGCTTTATACTACCCATATTTAGGGTCCTTGGGGGCCTGTCTGTAAACAAAGCCAACTCAAATTCCCTGCATGAACCAGAACTAACACCTGAGAGTCTCCTGAGAAATCCCATTCTCTGCACCTGGGATAAAGGGACTGATGGAGATTCAGACATCTCTCCCACCCCAAGTTTTGTCAATTGGGTGTCAGAGATGCAAAAACTAATGCTACAAAATGTAGTCATATGAAATATGAAATGGGTGGCTCAGTCAGTTAAACGTCTGTCTTTGGCTCAGGTCATGATCCCAGGGTCCTGCGATTGAGCCCAGGTTTGGGTTCCCTGCTCAGACTGGAGTCCCTCTCCTTCTGCCCCTCCCCCCCACCTTGCCTCTCATGCTCTCTCTCTAGCTTACCCTCTCTCTCTCTCAAGTAAATAAATAAAATCTTTTTAAAAAAGGAATATTAAATGAACAGACTCTCTTACTGGGTAAATTTTGCACCTTGATTTTATTAGATATTATAGCAATGCAGACTTAGAACATTAATGACCAATACATATATCTCCCTCCCCACACCCATGTCTTAGTAATCATAGTAATCATCGATAATCTATTAATATATCATAGCTATCAAAAAGACAAAATCTGGGGCGCCTGGGTGGCTCAGTCATTAAGCGTCTGCTTTGGGCTCAGGGGTGGTCCTGGTGTTCTGGGATCAAGCCCCACATCAGGGTCCTCTGCTGGGAGCCTGCTTCTTCCTCTCCCACTCCCCCTGCTTCTGTTCCCTCTCTCGCTGGCTGTTTCTCTCTCTGTCGAATGAATAAATAAAATCTTAAAAAAAAAAAAACCACAAAATCTCTTGTTTCTTTTCTACGTAGTGCTAGTCTCACTGGCTTTAAATAGAAGTCAATAAAAATTAACATGAAAATAAAATAACCTGAAATGTATTTAAGGAGATGATATACATGGAGGCCAAAGAATGGAAAGATTTGTTACCCTAATATTACAAAATAACAAGTCAAAATGTATTTTTCAATGTAATGAATAAAAATAAAAGTGAAATTACATACTTAATCATAGAAAAATATAAGAACACTACATACCAAAGTTTCTATTAGGATGGTAATACAGTAGGAAAATCACTTACTGGGAGATGTTATTCCCATTACATATATCAGTTAAAGCACTTATATTAATAACACAGTAAAATAATCTATTGAAATTACTGAAACTCTATAAAGGAATGACAACTCAAAATAAAATATAAGAGCAAAAATTTATTCTGGCACCATAAAAGAAAAGAAGACCCAATGAGTATAAGAAAAATTTTTCATTACTGTTACTCATCAGGAAAATGTGAATTTAAAGCACAGTATGACATCCTACAAAATTTCCAGTGTGGCTGAAAATAAGACTGGTAATTCCAAGTATTCTTCAAGATAGGGGACATCTACTGACCGCTTTGGAAACTGGAAGTGTCTATTAACTCTAAATATTCCCTGTGTACCAGCAGTCACTACTAGGTAAATGTCCAAAAGAAATAAGAGATTATGTGCACCAAAACACATACACAAAAATGTTGCTAGGGATTTATTCAGAATAGTGGAAAAAAATCAAACAAGTCAAAATTTTCAGCAACAGTAGAATGTATACATTAATTGGGTTTTTTTCATTAAAGAAAATACTACCTGTGAAGAAATAAAACAACACAAATATAACAATGAGAAACAAAAAAAGAAAAAGAAAAAAACCAAACAACTGAATTATTGTTATATGCAAAATGGATTCATCCAACAGAAATCTTGTAAAAGCAAAAACCAGATACATTAAATTGTGTTCTTAAGAATTTTAGACTTTATTGTTTTAATGTGGAACTTGGGGGGCAAAAAAACAAGACCAAAACAAACAAACAAACAAACAAACAAAACAACCTCTGCATGAATTAGAAGATAAGGGGCATAGGGACCACAGGGGAAGGGAGGGAAAACTGAATAGGAAGAAATCAGAGAGGGAGACAGACCATGGGAGACTCTGGGCCCCAGGAAACAAACTGAAGGTTACAGAGGGGAGAGGGATGGAGAGATAGGGTTACAGAGTGATGGGTATTAAGGAAGGCACCTGTTGTGATGAGCACTGGGTGTTATACGCAACCAATGAATCATTGAACATGACATCAAAAATTAATGGTATACTGTATGCTGGTTAACAGAACATAACAAAAAAAATTTAGATGGCTGAAAGGATTACCTGTTTAAAGCTGTCACATTTTCCACATTAATATTTAGATGCAACTCAACATTCATCAAAATCCCATTTTGATTAATTTCATATAATTCAATAAATTTTCTGTGAAATTTATTCTGATGAATTATGAAAAGAATAAGGTACATGTCACAACATCGAATTTAGATTATGAGATAAAATCTTAAAGCCTAATAAGATCTGAATATTCTAAATCATATGATATGCAAATCATGGAGTAAAATTGAACCAAATATCAAAGTGACATTATGGTTGATGTTTGTTTTTTATTTATATTTTCCTATATTAAAAATAAAAAGTGAAGGAACTGGACACTTATCTCTCCTTTCTTCATACATACACATGATGTATTTCAGAGCAAACAATTCTGAGACTCAAGCAAGCCTGCTGAGAGGCGGACTCCAGAGACAGTCCAGAAAAACTCCCCTGCCCTATCCCCACCCTTCTTGGATTCTCCTGTTATTAAGATGTTAGATCCAAAGACTTAGAACCTGAGTTCTGAACTCAAGTTCAACTCCCAGTGGTTTCTTTTCTTGTCATGCGGGGAGGCCGTCCCCACTCTATGCCCATGAGAGCCCTAGAAATGAGAAAACATGGCTATAACTGAGCTCATTTAGAAATGCTAAAGGTCTTGAGAGAAGTGAAGTCTTCCTCAGACCAAGGCGCTCATCCTCATCCTCACAGAACCCCTGGTACTTAAGGCAATTTTAGTCCCACTCGTTCGTATCATGGGCTAGCTGGGTGGACAATAGCCAAACGGATGTCTTCAGGGCTCTGATCAGAGCACACAAGCTCTAGGGAAGACATCCTGAGTACGATTTCTCAGGGCACCTGAACCCATTTGGGTTCGTGACCCCTGAGTAGACCACTGCTGTTTTACTCTGTAGGGGTGGAGATTAGGCTACAACTTTTGAGGATAAATTTGTGTGTGGGCTTCTCTGCTTAGTTCAGTACATCAGAGGAAGGCTGATGGAGGAGAGGATGAGGGTATAGATGTATCAGTCCTATATCCTGAGCAAATCTATGGTATCTGAGCAATGATTCATGCTGCTCAAGTAGTCTTCAATGCATTGTGCCTTTTTACATTGAAGGAACCTTATGGAGGGCTCATCTCCTAAAGATGAATGCAAAGATGACAAACTTTGTAATTATACTTGCTTTCAAATTCCAGATCTTTGAATTCATAGAATGATTTTGGGGAACTTAAATTAACTTTCTTAATTTTTTGGGTTTTTTTTTTCATCTGTGTTGTAAGTATGGTTATCTACTTAAGACCCCCCCTTAAGGATTAAATGGGATAACGCCTGCAATGTAAATACTATATGTACCTAATATACGCCACTTCATGTTGATTTATTTTTGTAAAGAGATGGATAGGGGTGTAGAATTTAGCCTGAAAACATTATAGGGTTTTCTTTTTCCGATTTATTCCTCCCCAAAAGCAGGTGTGAGTTTCTTTACCTCCAAGTCCTCTTTTTTTCCATGCTGTGTAGTCAGACAACGAATCAAAAGCTAACAGAATTCGATTTTGTCGGAAGCTAATCCCTGGGTATGTCTTAAAGACTTAATATTAGAATCAGGAAAACTATTAATGCACTGTGGTGTTTGGGGATAGTGTGGACTATAATAAATTTATAGTGATTCCACTGGTTGTCTTAAATTTATAATGAAATTATTTACCAGAAAAATAATAACACTCCCTTAACTTCTCCTGTTCTCTTTTCTTCATTCATTGGGACAAGCAAATGTATGAAAATACATGGCCTCTCTCTGTCAAGTAAGAATTCGCAATATAATAAAGGAGAAAAACATGCAGAAATGTAAAATACAATATGACAAGAGATAGAAGACAGGTAAGTACACATAGCATAGGAACACTTGAGGATGGATGTCCATGATGGTTCAAAGTTCCTAGAAAATATTCTTACAGCTGATATGTGAGCAGATTTTTCAATTCTAACTAGGTTACCTAGGGTTTGTATGTGTGAAGAAACGCCATGACAAAGACATAAGGTTACCACTTTCATGAACTGAGTAGATGACCCATTCCTATGTGCAGAGAGATATAGAAAACATATTTCAAGAGTTAGAAAACTTGTTAATATTTTATAAGACATAGAAGGCCACATTTTCTTTGTAATTTCTTGGTTTTTATTATTTTCTGGTAATTAACATTTGTAACTGTGTTTGTTTATTTATTTACTTGCCTTAAACTACACATGTAATAATACATGAATATATAGAATATATTGGCACTGTTTAAAAATGCCAAGCCATGCAGAGACAGCTAAATTATATGCTCTACACCTCTTCCCATCCATTCCACAGTTTAGATCTCTTCTCCATTGGCTGTGTATACATTTTAGGTTATTATGTTTATAAAATTCTTCTAAATGTGTGTGTATATGCCCATACATATATACATGCTCTTAATTTTTGCATGGGTGTCAATGTTAATGGAAAAAATCAAACTTCTGCTTCATTTTTTTCATTCAAATGTTTTTCTATGTCAGCTTACATAAATACTTATTCTGTGTTTCTGAGCATTCTATAATATAAAGATAACACAGATTTTTAAGTTCAGCATTACTTTATTGATGGACATTTTGAATGCTTCACTATTAATTCTATTACAGGCTCTTTTACAGTGCATATACTTCCATAGGTATATGTGAACATATATGGCAAGTAGTTAAATTGCTCTGCCCAGAACTTTGTTTTTAATAAGAATAATACTATGCAATTTTCCTCTAAGAGTAGGGTCAATCTTCTCCAATCAATTGGGCATAAGAATCACTCTTTAACCCAAACCTCATTAATGCTTGTTATCATCAATCTTGAAATTTTGTTGGTTAAAAATATCATACTGTATGAATTGTATCATATTCATTTAAGTTTTAATTTCCTGAAGTGTGAATGTTTTCTCTACATAATCTTTCCACATATTTTCTTTTTTATTTTTAAAGATTTATTTGTTTATTTTGAGAGAGAAAGAGAAAGGCAGTGAAGGGGCAGAGGGAAAGGAGAGAATCTCCAGCAGACTCCCTGCTGAGCATGGAGCCCGACCTGGGGCTAGATCTCAGGACCTGAGATCATGACCTGAGCTGAAATCAAGAGTCAAATGCTTAACCCGTTAGCCACCCAGGCGTCCCTGTCCACATATTTTCTATTGGTAAAATATGTTTAAATTGTGTAATGGCATAGAGCAAGTAAAAGGAATGAAGGCAAAAGTGCATGAGAAATATGAGAATGTTGATGGAATTACAAATATAGATAAAGGGATATCAAGTTTCATTTTAGGACAAAAGAAGAAAGAATGTGAAAATGCACTAGCTTATGTATATGTGTGTACATAAACGTAAAGTAGGACAGGGTAAGGTTGACAGAGCTGTCTGGTGGCAGATGTAAATTTTCTTTCTGAGGTTGAGAGGTTAATTTTCCCTCTGAGAGGTCACATGTTGAAAGTGAAGGAGGATTACCTAAAAAAAGAAAGCTTAGATTTGGACCAGTTCCTTTATGGAATATAATAGTTGGGTGCTTTTGACCAGTATTCATAATCAAATTAATAGTGATGGGTTTTTTTTCTTGTTGTGAGATACAGAACAATCTTTGTCTTCTTCTAACATACACAAATACAAGTAGACTGTTATGTCATTAGGTCAGTTTTTATCACTACATTTAAGAATAAGGGCTTTAGAATCAGTGCCTGGGCAAGAAACAGGTCTATCACTTATTATAGATATTTAAAGTTATAGAAGTTACCTAAATTCTTCTCATCAAAATGGAGATGAAATTTGTGAGATAATACATGAAATGTTCTCAGGAAAACAACTGACTCACATCAAGCATTTTAAAATGTTTAACTGTTAAATTATTACATAACTCCCCCAATGAATTGGTTTCTCTGGATTTCTCTTCTGTCCCAATTCATAGTGTGCTTCAGACAGAAATGTCATTACCTAAACTTTCCATAGAACCTTGACCCACACCTATCCAGCTGTTTTTGCATTCAAAAGAGAATATCCATCTCTAGGGATCTTGAAGGCCAAATAACCACAGCAAGCAGAAACTCTGGGTACGAAACTTCAATGGAATAATAGCAAAACACATGTCATCACTGTCACTCCATACTGATGCCCAGTCTGCTATGCATATTCCAATCCTGGCTTCAGTGGACACTGACTTAGGGAGCATTTTTCCTGATCACAACACTGCATAATCTTCAGCTGTCCACAATAGTGTTGAAAGGAGTGTCTGTGGAACAGTGTCAATTGTGCTTCTAAGAAGAAAAGGAGGAAAAATCTGTTTATTTTGGGACCACTATGACTTTCAAAATGTTCTACTAGTCTTAGGGAAGAAGTATAATCAGCAAATCACAGCATGGGGTGGGGGGAGGGATCAGCCAAGCAGAAGTGTGCAGAGCGAAGGAAAGGTCACGAGGGGAAGTTTGGATGAATTTGCCTGGAGAGGGAGCTCAGTGGAGAGCCAGTCATAGAGCAGTTCGACTAAGTCGATACATTTAAGGGAGGAAGGAAATTCACGAGCGAGGTTATAATCACATTGCCGCAATTCCCTCCCTGGGAGGGCAGGGGTAAACACAGATGTGTCACCTGTGGACAGTCACAAGTAATGCAAAGAGCTGTTCACTTCCTGACACACTGTTATCAGCCCCACTCTGGTCATCATGCTTATTGAGCTCCAGGTTGGTGTGAAGAACCTCCTTCTGGTCCTTCCCAAGCAAGCAACATAGCCTCCCAAATCTTGGAATTCCATTCTCAAAGCTACACCCTATAACTGAGCTTCTTGGCATGTCCCAGAACCAGGATGACTAAAATCTAAAGAAAAAAAAAAGACATATTTTCTCTTCCTGTCATTCCTCCTGCCTGTGTAATTTATGTCTTACAACTGTTTCTAAGTCCTCCAAACCCATAACTCTTACATATTTTTCCCATATGATTCTACATATATGTTTACAAATATATGTACCTAAATGAAAGAAGTTAGTTGAAGGAGCCAGTATATACAATGTAGTTTCGATGAATTAAGCATACAGCTATTCCACTATGCATCGACACTTATGTTTATTTTATTTTTTTATATTTTTATTTAAGTCCCTGTTAGTTAACATACAATGTAATATGGGTGTTGTATGTAAGTACTGAATCACTAAATTATACACCTGAGACGCTTACACATTGTTTAGCTTTCAGTTGGTATTACTCTCTTTTCAGCGGGTAGAAGATTTTGGATTTTGATACATTTAGCTCCAATTTTGGGGACCTGCATATTTTCCTTCATTTGGAATCTACAGATCAGCCCTATTAACAAATCACAACTACAGAATAAAATATGACAGATATGATGAAATTATTAATAAATATTGACAGACATTGTAACTACTCTATGACCTGCAATTCTCTGCATTTTGGCTGACTAAACTCACCAAAGGATTGAAAATTTATAAGCTATTACTATTTATAAGCTATTACTTCTGTTTGGTGCAGAGAAAAATTCGTGAAGAGAAAGCTAGAAATTCTGACACCTGTTATGTCAACATACAATAAGACTGATGTCCACCCATCAACCTTCCCGTCAACATACAGTAAGACTGATGTCCATCCATCAGCCTTCATTCTCATTGGCTTTCTTGGGTTGGAGGCTGCCCACATCTGGATCTTCATCCCCTTCTGTGTGGTCTACGTTTTGGCCCTCCTGGGAAACTGTTCTCTGCTGTTCATCATCAAGATGGACTCCAGCCTCCATGAGCCAATGTACCTCTTCCTCTGCATGCTGGCTGTGGCTGATCTTATTGTGTGTACCACGGCTGTACCGAAACTTCTTAGCCTTTTCTGGTTCCGTGATGGAGAGATTCGTTTTGAAGTCTGCCTCACTCAAGTGTTCCTGATTCACTCTTGCTCCACCATGGAATCTGGCTTCTTCCTGGCCATGGCATTTGACTGTTATGTAGCCATTCGTAACCCATTAAGACATTCAGCTATTCTGACACACGCTGTAATTGGGGGGATGGGTTTAGGTATAGTACTCGGGCACAGCACTTCTCAGTCCTCACCCTTTTCTGCTATGTTGGCTTCCCTACTGCAGGACCAATATCATTTCCCACACCTACTGTGAGTTCATGGCCCTCATCAAGATTGCCTGTGCTGAGACAAGAGTCCGTAGAGCCTACAGCCTCGTTCTTGCCTTCCTCACTGGTGGGGTGGATTTCATATTGATCATCTGTTCTTATGTTCTCATACTCCACACTGTCTTCCACCTCCCATCCAAGGAGGCCTGACTCAAGACCTTGGGGCCCTGTGGCTCCCATATCTGTGTCATCTTAGTGTCTTATACTCCAGCCTTCTTCTCTTTTCTCACCCATAGGTTTGGTCACCATGTGGCTCCCCATGTCCACATATTTATGGCCACCATCTATCTTCTTGTCCCCCCCCCATGGTGAACCCCATTATCTATGGGGTGAGGACCAAGAAGATATGGGACAAATTCTTAAATTTTTCAGTTTTTCAAAGCCTGTGAGCTAAGTCTTTTGTGTTGGGGAGTAACATATGAGCAAATGTTATATTGTCTATCTTAGAATGTGTGATTCCTTCATGGAGCTCCTCTTTTAATGGTCAGAGGGTGTGGGTTTTCTGTGGGAAGTAACTCATCCAAAGACATATTTTATGTTGTAACAATTGTTACATAGAGGCAAATGTATTATTGAGTATGACTCTTTACCAAAATGTTGAAATATTGTTTCCTAAAAAACACACACACAAGCATAAAATGTAGAATCATCTGAGGCTAAAAACAAGAGATATTTAAAATTAACATGATATATAATCACTTATCTTTGGTTTACCATTTAAGACTTACTACCAGATTTACAAATTTCCTTTTTTTTTTTTTTTTGCCCCAGTTCTCCCCTGAGAGGGGCCTGCATAACTTCCAAATGTTCTCTTTCCATTCTGAAGAAAAGGAATTAGTGCTGTTTCCTTCTTCAATTTGATTCTTTACAAGAGCTATGTTTTTTCCTTGGAAAAGACTTTCAGCACCTGTTCTCTAATCTGTTTAGTTCTGACGCCATAGATTACAGGGTTGAGAGCAGGTGGAATGACTACGTAGAAATTAGCCAAAAGGATGTGGATATAGCGCGGTATATTCCGGCCAAACCTGTGGGTCATAAATGAAAAAAATGCTGGGGTGTAGAAAGCCAACATGACACACACGTGAGAGCCGCAGGTGCTGAGTGCTTTGAGCCGGGCATCGTGGGAAGGCAGTCGAAAGACTGCACGAAGGATCTGGACGTAGGAAATGACAATAGCTATGATGTCCAACACCAGGACAGAGATGGCACATAAGCCATAGACGATGTTGACCCTGATGCTGGCACAGGACAGGCGGGCAATGCCCATGTGCTCACAGTAAGTGTGAGGAATAATTTGGTGTCCACAAAATGGTAACCGTAGGATGAGTAGAACAAAGGGCATGGCAAAAGACAAAGGTCTCAGTAGGATTATCAATGCAATGATGACTACCACCTTGTTTGTCAAGACCAGTGCGTACCGAAGAGGGTTACAGATGGCCACGTAGCGATCATAGGCCATGGCCACGAGCACAGCTGACTCCATGCCAGTACATAAGTGGATGAAGAACATCTGGATGAGACACCCCTCAAAGGAGATTTCTCTCAGTTTGAACCAGAAGATGCCAAGCATCTTGGGGATGGTGGACGTTGACAGGCCCAGGTCGATAGATGACAGAATGGCCAGGAAGTAGAACATGGGCTGGTGGAGGCTGCTCTCGGTCTCAATCACTGAAAGGATGCTTATATTCCCAAGAACAGCTGTCAGGTACACAGCAAAGAAAGGGAAACCAATCCAGATATGTATATGTTCCAGCCCCGGGATCCCCAGAAGGAAGAAAGAGTAGGGATGAAATAGGGTGGTAGTAAGTGAGGCCATCTTCTGGGATATTTTGAGAGTGAAATAGATTATCGATCAAGAACCTCCCATTCACTGAATAAGCCTCGTCCTTGCTTCGTGCACAGAGAAAACGAAGGGTCAGTGAGGGGATCAGACCTGTCGTGTCTACCCATCACTGAGACCTGGAAGGGTACAAATTGAATGGTAAAATGAAGCCACGTGATTTCAGCGTACTTCATCATATCCATTCAATTTAATTAGATATTGGTATTCAATCAAAATTGACTGAGTATCTAGTATAGATGTGGCAAGTTCTGCAAAAGGTGAGTTACAGAAGTTTCCTTTTTTGATGGAACTTGAAGTTTTAGTGGTTGAAACAGTTATGCAATCAACCATTTAAATTAATAAAATAATTGTTAAGATAAAGTTGTTCTCTTGGTCCTTAGGTACACAACATATTTTCCTGTAAATCATTTATCATTATTTTATACAAAAATCATTTGATTTATGACTACACACATTATGTACAAGGTAGGAACATAAACATGAGTCTAATGACGGCCATTAGGACTCTGCATGTTCCACATTTCCGAGCTGAGCGTGTATAATGCAGTCTCCAAAGAAACTGCAAGTGTAGCAAACCAGAACTTTCTAAGACAATTTTGGATCTGTGTAGGCTCCTGGATGTTTAAGGCCCCCAAAACAGTTTTCATGCTGTAGTCATTTTCTGGTCTCTCCTTTCTTGCTGGTGCCAGTATCACAGAATAAATCTGCCTTGAGGTTTCATTAACGAAGCCACACCAAACTTCATTTCAGGACAATCCTCTTCATCTGGGTCTGCTTAGAAGGGAACGTACATATTCCTCTTCAGTTCTGTTCTGATGATAAGGAAATAGAACCTTGCCCTGTAAGTACCCTCCTGCGGATGTCTGTGCAGGAAGAAACAGAATTACACACGGGCACAGAAACACTAATGTTCAGGTTTATACAAGATCACAAAATTGTTCAGTAAAGTGAATTAATTTATACACACCAGTCCTGGAAACTAAATTCATCATTTCTCTGACTATAAAAGTTGTTACAATATATACACATTAATAACTCTAAGCACGTTGTGATCAAGAGCTCTTCCTTTCTCTTTTACATACTCTTGAGATGATAGATAAATAGATGATAGATAGATCATAGGTAGATAGATAGATAGATAGATAGATAGATAGATAGATAGATAGATAGATAGATAGATAGATAGATAGATAGATAGATGATAGATATCTGCACACGGAGAGAAGGTCTGGCCCTTAAAAGTACTCAATAGAAATCGAATTACCAAGAACCAGCAGCAGGAAAGTAGGTCTAATCCATACCGGTAGGAGGCTGTCTCCTTACTGACCTGAGAAGTTTGGGAGCACGTGGAGGGCTGTGTTATTGTTATAGATCACCTTTGATGTACTCCACTCTCTTACAGACAGAACTAGGCCTTTCCATTGCTCCTCTGCCCAGTATTCTGTGAGAAAGTCTTGTGCAAAGCAGGAAGAAGCCACAAACTGCATTAGCCAGATCAACTGTATTAGAACAGTATGTCTGGGGATGGAAGCATGTGTGTGTTTGGGTCTGTGCATGTGCATTTCTGTGTGTGTGTGTGTGTGTGTGTGTGCGTGTGTGTGTGTGTGTTGGAAAAGTGCACTGCAGCTTGGGTCTTGGGCGAATTGCTTAAGAAATCCCGGACAGAAGAGTTTGATCACAGGTACAGGAAGGTGACAGTTAAGATAACTAGTCAAACCAAGCAAATTAATAGATCGAGAAAATAGAAGAGGGATTTCAAGAAAGAAATAAGAACGATATAGAAAAAGAGCCCTAATTTGAACAGGGGTGACTGTATGCAAGGAATAGAATTTGAACCCAGGAGATTTGGGAAGGGGATGAAATAGAACCCTAGAATCGGATTTCTTCTTCTGTGATTGTGGTTCAGCTAATTTAGAGTTTAGTAAGATGAGAAATGGAATAATGTTTAGAAGCAGACACTAGGAGTTGAAGCCAGAGTCTTCCTGCCATGTGAATTTGGTTCAATTATTTCCCTTCTTTGGGTCTATGATTCCTCACCTATGAAATGAAGCTAAAATGCAGAGTTCTCATGAGGTTTGCATGAGTCAAAATGTGTCATCAAGAATGTATAGTTACAATTCCTGGTAAAAACCTATCGATTAGAACAGGATAAAGTAGAGAGCTATCGTGGAAGTGGTTCCGACTTATCTCAGGCCTTCAGATAATCCTCACATCAGGGGTCAGCAGACTAAACCCTCATCCTCACTTCACATGCATATAACTATTTTGATAGGGTTTCTAACATTTGTAATAGAGTATATCTGATTAAACCAATAGTTAGACATTTTCACAGACATTAACATTATGTTCTCGGAGACCAAACCATTCCAAAATGATTAGCACATTGGGGCGCCTGGGTGGCACAGCGGTTGGGCGTCTGCCTTGGGCTCAGGGCGTGATCCCGGCGCTATGGGATCGAGCCCCACATCGGGCTCCTCCGCTGGGAGCCTGCTTCTTCCTCTCCCACTCCCCCTGCTTGTGTTCCCTCTCTTGCTGACTGTCTCTATCTACGTCGAATAAATAAATAAAATCTTTAAAAAAAAATGATTAGCACTACCTTCAGTTGAAAGAAAGTAGCAAGTGGTTTGGTGTGTTTTACTAGGTTGTAATTGGTGAGAGGTAATTTCTGAAGAGATTAAGGTAAAGTCAACTATTGTTCTCCGTCTGTGTCAAAAATGCCCTCAGGATGGCAACATTTATCCAACCTTTAAATGAGATTAGAGGGGATTGAAGGACAGGTAACAGTGAGCAAGACACAGAATAGATGAGAAGAAAGAACCTGACTGATCAGTAATTAGACAGACTCCAGGTCAGTGAGGAGCTCTCTGCACAGAAAGAACGGCAGAGTTGTCGAAAGCCGTAGGAGCTGCACACAGAGATGGTGCGAGGATGTATCAGAAATAAAAGCAGCAGTTGCCCATGTGCACGTAAGAGCTTATCTCAGCACATTCTTACAGTCAGTTCCCTTATCCCCTCCCTCCGGTCAGCACGTTTTCCTACTCCCCCCACCCCCGTCCTATCATCCACCACTCTTTTCCTTGTGCTCGGCTGGACACACATAAGGATCCATACTTCTGAAGCATCCCTTACCAGCAAGGACTCCGGGAGAAGTTAGCAAATCTCCCCTAGCATCCTTCTGAGCTCCATTTGCTTTGGTGGGAGGATTTTTTATAATGTGACTGCAGCCTCTAGAGTGAGAACTTTGTCTGTCTTGGAACTCCCTGAGGATAGTGGGGGCTAGAAACCTCGGAGATCTGGATTAACTCCTTTTCTAGTGCAATAGAGTACACCAGACACTGATAGACCATATCCTGATTCTGGCTCCTGACTTCCAAATCTAGGATTAGCATAGTTCCAGACAGACAATTATTATTATTATTTTGGTCTTGTAAAATTCTTAACATTTTTTCCAACAAGGTTCCTGGAATTGGTTTTAGGCTATTGATTTTGAACTCCTCAAAGGGGAGGGGGTGCTGGTCCAGTCCCCAAATATATATAAGCTAATGATTGAATTAAGTCTGGGTATATCTTCTTAGTATTGTGTAACTACCATATTGACTCCATATTTATTATAACTGAAGTGCTCAAAAGTAAAGAAGTACACTAAAATTGCTCCATAATGACTCAGTATTTAGCATAATTGCACTATCCTGAAGTGAAGAAATGCACACAGTTTTGCATCATACTGAAATCTATCATGGCATTCCAGTGGCGGTTTCCCATCAGTAATGGAAAGCAGAGATAAAAATCCAGAAGGCAGAGGCTAGTCATTTTATCACTCCCTTCCTGACCACTTGTTTAAAGCCATGTACGAATGGCCTTAGCCTTTCAATCTCAATTTTGAAACCTGTAAAATGAGGACAATTGTCAAAAGAGTTTCAGTGTTCTGTAGTCCTAACATCATATGAGAGTGTCATCCGTTTCACTGATGAAGAGACAGAAATCAAGAGGGGAAAAGAAGTTTACATGGGGAGGTAGAGCTGCATGTTCAAGCTTCCATTCCAGAGGGCTTTCCATGAGTAACAGGAACTGATCTGGGACATTCAGATGGATACAGCAGTTTCATCGTTCATTCACGGATGAATTGAAATAACTATGCACTGATTATCTACTATGTGTGAAGCACCATTTTAGGCACTGCCCATATAGTAGGAAACAGGACAGCCAGTACGAGAAGACAAGAAACAGAATATAGAATTACATAGATGAGATATACTGTCTGCAAGAGACTCATTTTAGACCCCAATACACCTCCAGATATAAAGTGAGAGGGTAGAAAACCATTTATCATGCTAATGGAGACAAAAGAAAGCTTGGGTAGCCATCCTTTACCAGCCAAATTAGATTTTAAACCAAAGACTGTAATAAGAGATAAGGAAGGACACTATATTAGAATTAAAGGGTCTATCCAACAAGAAAATCTGACAATTGTAAATATTTATGACCCTAACATGGGAGCAACCAATTATGTAAGCCAAATAATACAATATTAACGAAACACATTGATAATAATACAATAGTAGAGTGCTTTAACACCCTATTCGCTGCCATGATCGTCTAAGCAGGAGATCAAGGAAGCAACGGCTTTGCATGACACACTGGACCAAATTGACTTCACAAATATATTCAGGTCATTCCATCTAAGTCAAGGGAATATACATTCTTCTCGAGTGCACATGGAACATTCTCCAGAACAGATGACATAGTGGGTCACAAATCAGGTTTCAGCTGGTACCAAAATATTGGGATCATTCCCTGCATATTTTCAGACCACAATGCTTTGAAACTTGAAGTCAATCACAACAGGGAATTTGGAAAGAACTCAAAGACAAGGAGGCTAAGGAGCATCCTACTAATGAATAAATGGGTCAACCAGGAAATTAATGAAGAATTAAAAACATTCATGGAAACAAACAAAAATGAAAACACAATAGTTCAAAATCTTTGGGATGGAGCAAAGGTGGTCCTAAGAGGGAAGAAAATAGTCATATAAGCCTTTCTCAAGCAACAAGAAAGGTCTCAAATACATAGCCTGATGTTACACCTAGAGGAACTGGAGAAAAAAGTGGGGAAAAAAAGCCTAAACCCACCAGGAGAAGAGAAATAATAAAGATAAGAGCAAAAATCAATGAAATAGAAACCAGAACAGTAGATCAGATCAATGAAACTAGGAGCTGGTTCTTTGAAAGAATTAATAAGAACAATAAATCCCTGACCAGATTAATCAAAAAGAAAAGAAAAAGGACCCAAATAAAGAAAATCATGAATAAATGAGGAGAGATCACAATCAACACTGAAGAAATACAAACAGTTATAAGAACATATTATGGGCAAATATATGCCAACAAATTAGGCAATCTGGAAGAAATGGATGCATTCCTAGAGACGTATGAACTACCAAAACTGAAACAGGAAGAAATATAAAACCTGAACAGACCCATAACCAGCAAGAAAATTGAAGCAGTCATAAAAATATCTCCCAACAAACAAGAGCCCAGGGCTGGATGGCTTCCCACGGGAATTCTACCAAATATTTAAAGAAGAAATGATACTTATTCTTGTGAAGCTGTTTCACAATGTTGAAATGGAAGCAAAACTTCCAAACTATTTCTATGAGGCCAGCATTACCTTGATCTCAAAACCAAAGACCCCACTAAAAAGAGAATTGCAGACCCACATCCCTGATGAACGTGAATGCAAAAATTCTCACCAAAATACTAACCCATAGGATCCAACAATACATTAAAAGGGTTATTCACCACAGCCAAGTGGGGTTTATTCCAGGGCTGCAAGGGTGGTTCGACACCCACAAATCAATCAATGTGATGCACCACATTAATAAAAGAAAGGATAAGAACCATACCTCTCAATAGATGCAAAAAAAGCATTTGACAAATACAGCATCCTTTCTTGATTAAAACTCTTCAGAGTGTAGGGAAAGAGGAAAAATACCTGACTATCATAAAAGCCATCTATGAAAAGCCCACAGGGAATATTACCCTCAATTGGGGGAAAACAGTTTTCTCCCTAAGGTCACTAACACAACAGGGATGTCCACTCTCGCCACTGTAGTTCAACATAGTACTAGAAGTCCTAGCCTCAGCAATCAGACAACAAAAAGAACTAAAAGGCATCCAAATCAGCAAGGAAGTCAAACTCTCACTCTTTGCAAGTGACATGATATTCTCTGTGGAAAACCCAAAGGAGTCCACCCCAAAATTTCTAGAACTGATATGAGAATTCAGCCAAGTGGCAGGATATAAAATCAATGCACAGAAATCAGTTGCATTTCTTTTTTAAAAAAATATTTTACTTATTTATTTGAGAGAGAGAGAGCACAAGCAGGGGAGTGGAAGAAGGAGAGGGAGAAGTGGGCTCCCCACTGAGCAGGGAGGCAGATGTGGGGCTCGATCCCAAGACCCTGGGCTCATGACCTGAGCCGAGAGCAGATCCTTAACTTACTGAGCCACCCAGGCACCCTTCTGTTGTATTCCTATACACTAACAATTAGACAGAAGAAAGAGAAATTAAGGAGTTGATCCCATTTATAATTGCATCAAAAACTGTAAGATACCTAACCAAAGGGGCAAAGGAACTGTACTCAGAAAACTGTAGAACACTCATGAAAGAAATTGAGGAAGACACAAAGAAATGGAAAAATATTCCATGTGCATGGATTGGAAGAACAAATATTGTTAAAATGTATATGCTCCCCAGGGCAATCCATACATTCAATGAAATCCCTATGAAAATACCATCAACTTTTTTCACAGAGCTGAAACAAATAATCTTAAAATTTGTATGGAACAAGAAAAGACCCCAAATAGCCAAAAGAAGGTTGAAAAAGAAAACCAAAGCTGGGGGCATCACAATGCCTGACTTCAAGCTCTATTACAAGGCTGTAATCATCAACACAGTGTGGTACTGGCACAAAAACAGACACATTAATCAATGCAACAGAATAGAGAATCCAGAAATGGACCCTCAGTTCTATGGTCTACTAATCTTTGACAAAGCAGAAAAGGATATTGAATGGAAAAAAGACAGTCTCTTCAACAAATGGTGTTGGGAAGATTGGACAGCCTCATGCAGAAGAATGAAACTGGACCATTTTCTTACACCATACACAAAAATAAACTCAAAATGGGTGAAAAACCTAAATGTGAGACAGGAATCTTTCAAAATCCTAGAAGAGAACACAGGCAGCAACCTCTTTGACTTTGGCTGCAGCAACTTCTGGCTAGACACATCTCCAATGGCAAGGGAAATAAAGGCAAAAATGAACTATTGAGACTTCATCAAGATAAAAAGCTTTTAGAATGCCTAGGTGGCTCAGTCGGTTAAGTGTCTACCTTTGGCTCAGGTCATGACCCCAAGGTCCTAGCACTGAGTCCCACGTTGGGCTACTTGCTCAGTGGGGAGCCTGCTTCTCCCTCTGCCTGCAGCTCCTCCAGCTTGTGCTCTCTCTCTTTCTGACAAATAATAAATAAAATCTAAAAAAAAAAAGATAAAAAGCTTTTGCACAGCAAGGGAAATAGTTGACAAAACCAATAGGCAACTGACAAAATGGGAGAAGATAGTTGCAAATGTCTTATCAGATATAGGGTTAGTATCCAAAAATCTATAAAGAGCATAGCAAACTCAACACCCAAATAACAAATAATCCAATCAAGAAAATGGGGAGAAGACATGAACAGACACTTCTCCAAAGAAGACATACAAATGGTCAACAGACGCATGAAAAAATGCTCAACATCACACGGCATCAGGGAAATACAAATCAAAACCGCAGTGAGATACCAGTCAGAATGGCTAAAATTAACAAGTCAGAAAATGACAGGTGTTGGCAAGGATGAGGAGAAAGGGGAACCCTCTTACACTGTTGGTAGGAATGTAAGCTGGGGCAACGACTCTGGAAAACAGTATGGAGGTTCCTCAAAAAGTTGAAAATAGAGCTATCCTACAACTCAGCATTTGCACTACTGGATATTTACCCCAAAGATACAAATGTATTCATCCGAAGGGACACCTGCACTCCAATGTTCATAGTAACATTGTACACAAACTATGGAAAGAGCCCAAATATCCATTGACAGGTAAATGGATAAAGAAGATGTGGTATGTGGTATATATACAAAAATATATACATACACACACACACACATATACACACACATATGTATACACTCACACACAATGGAATGCTACTCAGCCATCAGAAAAATAAAATCTTTCCATTTGCAACGACATGGTTGCAACTAGAGGGTATTATGCTAAGTGAAATAAGTTAATCAGAGAGAGTCAAGCATATGATCTCACTCATATGTGGAATTTAAGAAACAAAATGGAAGATCATAAAGGAAGGGAGGAAAAAATAAAACAAAACAAAATCAGAATGGGAGACAAACCAGAAGACTCTTAATCATAGGAAAGAAACTGAGGGTTGCTGGAGGGGAAGGAGGTGGATGATGGGGTAACTGGGTGATGGACATTAAGGAGAGCACATGATGAAATGAGCACTGGGCGTTACAACTGATAATCACTGAACTCTCCCTCTGAAATTAATAATACACTCTATGTTAATTAATTGAATTTAAATAAAAATAGATATATATTTACAGATATGTGTAACCATCAAAGCAGTCAATTTTTATCATCTCAAAAATAATTTCATACTCTCTAGCTATCACTTCCATCCCGTATCTTCTACCTAAGCATGGAGGAACCACTAATCTGCTTTCTGGCTCAATTGATTTCCCTATTCTGCACTTTCTTATAACTGTAATAATACAATATATGGTATTTTATGGCTGATTTCTTTCACTTAGCATCCTGATGTAGCATATATCAGTACTTGAGTCCTTTTAATGGTGGAATGATACTTTGTTTTATGGTGTTATATAAATGGGTTCAGGACTACTGCTGTGTGTTGACCTGTTTATTGTTTATTTCTTCACTGCAGGTAGGACTTTGAGCTCAAGCCTACTGGCACAGATTGAAATACTTACACATCCAAATACTTTAAGCAAATCCCAAACAAATACAATTACGACCATATAAAGACTCCGCAATTTGCATATTTCACAAAACCGTATTCGACTTCTGCTAGCTATAGATAAGATGAACTCTAGGGTTAGAAAAAAGACTCTAAACCACTGCGGCCCTTCAGGGCTCTCTGCCTCAGACACTACCTTCCATGCTGCTGAGAGATCCTGTCAAGAAACACGCCCTCTCTCCAATCGCCCGCTATCTCTGGAGTTCCTTCGCTCTTTTCCCCTTGGAGGGGTGGCCCTGCCACTACCCTGGGAAAGTCTCCTCCTGCGTGGCACTTCCCCCACTTCTCCTACCTCACTGTGCTACTGCCATCTCACGGCCAAGCCTTTTCCTTAGTCACTCCCCAGATCCCCGAACTCACTAGAATGTGTATCATATACTTTGTTTCTCATTCAGATGATTGATGAACATTTGGTTTGTTATCACCTTTTGTCTATTATGAATAATGCCAATATGTATATTCTTATACATATTTTTGCATGGTCAGAGAACACCATTTACGTTATTTCTATTATTTTAAATATATGTATTTATATATGCTATAAATTTATATATATATTTATGATCTAGCATATAGTCTATCCTGGAGAATGTTCCATGAGCACTTGAGAAAAATGTATGTCCTCTTGTTGAGTGGAGTGGTTTATAGTATTATTTAAGTTTTCCATCTCCTTGTTGATCTTCTGTCCAGTTGTTCTATCCATTACTGATAGTGAGAAAGTGGAGTATTAAAGTATTTAGCTTTTATTTTGAACTGTTTATTCCTCCCTTCATTTCTGTCAGTTTTTGCTTCATGTATTTTGCTGCTCTGTTATTATGTGAGCGTATGCCTATCATTGGTACACTTTCCTGATGAATTGATCCCTTTATCATTATAAAAATACTATCTTTGTGTATAGTATCCTTTTTGGTTTTGGTTTCAAAATCTGTTTTTTTCCGAGGTAGAAAAGCCACCTTTTTCACAGTTCCTTTTTGTGTGATATTTTGTTTTCCATTCTTTTACTTTCAATCCATGTGTACGTGTCATCCGCAGAGAGCACAGAGTTGAGCCATGTTTTAATATCTGGTCTGACAAACTCTGCTTTTTGATTGGATTGCTCAGTCCATTACCTTCAATGGTAATTTGATCATGATAAGTTGAATTTACATCTGCCATTTAATTTCTTGTTTTTTATATATTTTTATTTTTAAATTTCTCCATTCCTTCTTTGCTACTTTCTTTTGCTTTAAATTAATATTCTTCTATGTAGCATTTTAATTTCTTTAATGACTTTTTCCCTAGATATTTTTGGTGGCTTTCCTTAGTGTTCATAATAGGGCTTACTGCAATCATCTTACCAAAATCATCTTCTGATGTATACTAGCTTAATTTCAGTGATATATGGGAACATTTAAACTGTTACTCCTATATAGCTCTATTCCATTTTCCCTTTATTTGTGGTATTGTTACATGTATAATACATATATTAATGTCACAATCCCGAAATATATTGTTTTAATTATTAACTTACCATCTGTAGACATTTCTAATAATACAGCATCGCACCTGCCTACCTCCTCTGTGCTGTATTGTCAAATACATTATACATACATTATATTTCTATATGTTATAGGGCCAGCAATATATTGCATCTGTACCATTTATAAAACTGCTTTTTAAGGCAGTTAAGAGAAGAAAGGAGATAAAATATACATCTAAACTGTCTCTTATAATTATACAATTACTTTTACTGGTGTTTGTTTGTTTTTTGTTTTTTGGTTTTTTTTGTGTGTGTGCATGTAGATTCGAAGTAAAGTCTTGGAGCATTTACTTTTAGGCTGCATTTGACTATAATCTTAAACCATTGTCCAAGAAGAAGCAATTGTTAAGTTAGACTTAAAGAAATCAAAATATTCTGTGCATCAGGCATAGTGTTAGAAAATAGACAAGCCAGGGGCACCTGGGTGGTACAGTCGGTTGAGTGATGGACTCTTGATTTCAGCTCAGGTCATGATCTCAGGTTCCTGGGATCAAGCCCTGAGTTGGGCTCCGTGCTTAGTGTGGACTTTGCTTGAGAGTCTCCTTACTGCCCCCTTCCCCTCTGCTTGTGCTCTCTCTCTCTCTCTCTCTAATAAATAAATAAATAAATATTTAAAAAATAGACAAGCCAAAAGCTGGAAGAAAATAGTTATGAAACACATGACAAATGATTTGTGTAGAATGAAGTTCTCCTACAACTTGATCATTAAAAGACAAACATCTATTTTAAAATGGACAGAACTGAACAGCCATTTCACCAAAGAAGATATACAAATAGCCCATAAACATATAAAAATGTGTTCCAAAACTAGAGAAATGTAAATTTAAATCACAAAGAAATACATACGGCTACTCAGGCAAGCTAAAATGAAAGGCTAAAACGATAAGCAAGGGCGCGGATGTGATTTTCTGAAATTTCATAAATTTCTCAGGGTGTATAAAATAGTACAACACTTAGAAAACAGATTTGGCAATATGAGTTCTCTGTAAATAGACCCTGAGACGGTGTTTGGGGCATAATGTATTTATGAAAATGTTAATGCTAGTGAAAGGAAACGCAAGGCAGTAGGGTTGGACAGAGAGAAATAGAATTGTAATATCGCCCTGAAAAAGCTGTGTCCAATCCTGGAGAGAGCTTGGCATGAATATTGACTATTAATAGTGATCTTCAGATAGACCTCAGTGAACTGGCATTTTATTTGTGTACCTGCAGCCTTAACTTTTCCTGAGGAGTAGGGTTAGTTATACCTGCTGATATGGTATGCCTTCTTCTTGCTTCCTGGTTCTTGTGCCCAAGAGCCCAAAGTCCCCAGATAGTAGTCACAGCTTATAATTAAACGTAAATCTTGCTGGAAAAAGTACACACTCTTTACACCACCAGGACCTGTGAGCACACAGAGTCACTGTTAGGACAGAAAGCACAATATCTCCCATGACCTGTGTACTCTTCCCATTGTGGTCCTAGCACATAGGAAGGTCTTTGATTCAGTGTGTACATTGACTCCAAGAGGATACCATCCCATAGAATACGGCTTGAGCTGATGCTCCAGATGTGCCTTTTGCAAGCTGTGTGAATGCTCTGTTAGGCTGGTAACTTGCAGTATATGATATAACCAACGGATTGAGTAGTCCTGAGCCCACTGTCTCAGTTCTTTGGTTATAACCTGTGTTCCCTGGTCTGATACAATGTTGAGTGAAATCCTGTGCCAGTGGATGAAACGCTCCATACGCTTTCAGAGAGTGGTTCTGCTGAGGCAATGCAGGTAGAAAGACAATCCCACACCCAGAATGCATGTCTCTTCTGTGAGATCAAGCTGCCCACCGTGGCAGGATTAGGACAAACGTAGTCAACTTGTCATGAAGTGGTTAGTTGGTAACCATGAGAAATGGTGCCACATCGAAGTCTCGACATCAGTCTCTATCGCTAGAAGGTCTGACATTCAGTGTTGGCAATAGCTGGATCAGTCTTAGTTATGTGGGATTCCACAGTGTTCAACCCTTGGGCAGCTCTATCGCATCCTCTATGGCCTCCAAGTTCACGCGCAAGCACTGTGGTGGCTGAAAACGGAGGATGATTGATGGCTGATTATGCTCTTCTGTCAGCGTAGCTGCACCCTCCACAGTGGATAGTCTCTGGTGGGCAATAACGTGTGGTGCAAAGACCTTCACAACATATGCCCACGTCATTCTGCCTCCCAGACCTCCCGGACTCTGGTCTTTCCGTCTTTTCTTGTCAGTCTCCTGGCCAGCCCTAATTCACCACTGCCAATGATTCTGTGTATGTTCCAGTCTCAGGATTCTTTCTTTTCTACACAAAGGGATCACTAGGTGCATCACCTAAGCCTCAGTATAGGGGACCAACACTTAAAATAAAAGCAAAATCTGTTTGCGGAATATATATCATGCAACGAAAGGGAATAATGTGAATGTGTATGCAGTGATATGATTTTTTAAATATGATTTATTGAAAGAGCTGAATAGCAGTGCATGTAGAATTATTTCAATTCTAAAAAAAATAATTCAAACAAGATGTGTGTGTGTGTGTGTGTGTGTGTGTGTGTGTGTGTGTGTTGAGAGAGAAATTCATGGAATCAATCATTTCAAATGGTCAGTGGAGATTATCCTTGGTTATGGGCATGGGGAGAAGGAGAGGCCAACATTCACTTTTTTTTTTTTTTTAAGATTTTATTTATTTATTTGACAGAGAGAGAGACAGCCAGCAAGAGAGGGAACACAAGCAGGGGGAGTGGGAGAGGAAGAAGCAGGCTCCCAGCAGAGGAGACTGATGTGGGGCTCGATCCCAGGACTCTGGAATCACACCCTGAGCCGAAGGCAGATGCTTAACGACTGAGCCACCCAGGTGCCCCTACATTCACTTTTGTATTAAACATGCCAGTATTATTTATTTTCAGTAACAGGCAGTATTTTAAAAGTAAATACTATTCCCTTATCTTTTAAAAGTAATAATTTGTTCCTGTAAGAATTAAAAAACTGAGGGGCTCCTGGGTGGCTCAGTTGGTTGAGTGTCTGTCTTTGGCTCAGGTCATGATCTTGGAGTCTCAGTAACTAGCCCCACGTAGGGGGTCCCTGCTCAATGGGGAGTCTGCTTCTCCTTCTCCCTCTGCACCTCCCCCCACTCGTGTTTTTTCTTTCTCAAATAAATAAATAAATAAATAAAATATTTAAAAAAGAGAATTAAAAAAACCCAGTAACCCAACTGTAGTATCACTAACATAAGGACAGAATAATACAATGTGACAATTGCTAGGAAAAAGCCAAGAACAGAATGCTCTGAAACTGAACGCAAGGGAGCAATTAATTCAGCATAATGGTATCTGGATGCTCTCATATTCTCTTTTTTTTTCCTAAAAAAATGACTAAATCATTTACATTACGGGGAATTCACCTGACTCTGCTTGCATCCAGTTAAGGATTGATTAAAGTATCCAGCTGGGCTTTTTATTCCCTCTGGGGGGAGCATTATCATGCCAAAAGGCCACTAACAAAGCTTCATGGAGGAAGAACTAGCATCAGGAAGTCATCATAATCCTGTGTACCTGAGGCTGGGGTTGAAGTGGCTTCATTCTTGGTTCATATATCTGAGCCTGGAGTGTAGACTTAATGGCCCAGACCTCGGTAAGTACCTGAAAACCCTTATGTTCCAATTAGATATCATCAATGAGGAACATTAAGATGGATAAAATGTGTCCTTGATGAACTGTTAGTATTTTACTATTTAATACCAGCTTAAATCTCAGGATATACTTAAGAGTGCTCCAGAGAAACAGAAGCAATAGGATATGTATTGGGCGCTGAGGATTACATATGGAGGTTGAGATGTCCCGCAATCTGCCACTTAGAGTTGGAGGTCCTAGAAAGTTGGTGGTAATTCAGCCTGAGTCGAAAGACCAGAGCACCAGGGTGGTAAGGGCAGGAAAAGATGGATTGACGTCCTAGCTCAAGCAGTCAGGCAGGAAGGACTGAATTCTTCTTCCCTCCCCCTTTTGCTCTATTCAGGCCCTAAACTGATCGGATCAGGCCATTCCATACTGGGAAGGGCAAACTGCTTTATCTATGAATTCACAAATTTAATAAATCACACATGGCTAGGTTTTGTACAAATTCCATTTAATCTCTTAATTTTAACATAGAGGCCTCCAAGTTGAGGATATGAGTTTTCATTCATTCATTGGATGTCATGGGAAATGAAATATGATTATATGGGAGACCATAAACTAGAGGAAGGAGGAGAAGTAGAACTATTATGAGCAAGAGCACACCACGCTCTGAGTTACCATTCCTCTCATTACTGAGTTAACTCTGACCTAAAATTTGGATTAATTTGTGTTCACGAGGTAAGCAGGGTTAAAACAAACAGCAACAAAACAAGGACTAGTTTTCCAAGCAGGAGAAAAACAAGTGTTGCTCGAGTTTCGTAATATTGAAAATGTCAAGTTCTGCCCTAGGTTGCTCTATGTAAAATAAAACTGTTATACTATTATATAAAAATATGTATCCTTTAAAGAAATGACTGCTTTGCACAGATCACGGCGTTCTTTCTTCAGATCATCTTCTGTAGCAATAACACGGAAGCAGGAAGCATTATGATATGTGTGTTTGGGGCTAACCAACCCACCCAAAGCAGCAGAGGACTGGAGTGGGGGTGTAGGTCCGAGAGCATGGAAGTGTATATACCTAATAGGGGAGAAGGCAGGGCTTTGCATTTCAGTCAAGGTATTTGACTTGGGAAAGTGGGGGTTATTCGGATTTTCTTAAGAGAAAGAGAATGACTGACATTACAGAAAGACAAATCTGGCAGCTGGCACAAAGGCATTGTGTAACACCCGTGCACACACGTGGCCTCTGTGATACTGGTGGTGAGTACCTTCCAAACAGGAATGTACTGACTATTCAATCAATTGCTTATAAGGTTTTTATTTTCTTTTTGTGTGCTAACTGCATTTAGAACTTCCTCTGTATTCTCCACTATTGAGAATTATGATTCCACATGCATTTATTTCAAAACTATATTTTGCTGTGGTTACATTTATTACTAAATCGCTAATAGATGACATAGGGACAGAAGTTAAACTAAGCAAGGAATTCAATCTAAAAAGATGGAATTAAACCCAGAGAAAAAAACTCAAGAGCTCAACAAAATGGTCACATTACTAGCAGCTCAGAAATGCAGGAGGCGTGTGCATAAGCTCATGGATTGTGAAGGAGAGGTTAAGAAAAGGGTACAGGAGATAGATGTGAACACACACGCACACTCACAGAACAGTATGTTCAAGAAAAAGAGAAATGCATGGGCGCCAGGGTGGCTCAGTTGTTGAGCATCTGACTCTTGGTTTGGTTCGGCTCAGGTCATGATTTCAGGTTCCTGGGATTGAGCCCTGTGTGGGGGTCTGTGCAGCTTGAGATTCTTCCTCCCCTCCCTCTGTTCTGACCCCTGCTCACACTCTGTCTCTCAAAAAAAAGAAATAAATAAGATCTTAAAAAAAAAAGGAATGGAGAAAAGATAAAAGCAAGAGTGAGGGAACAAGCATGTGTAGAAAAGAGAGGCACTATTACAAAGCTTGATACTGATTATATACAAAAGAAATCTACAAGACTTTGGCAACATATGTGAGAACAAGAGAGGAGGAGAAAAGAACAAGGCAGCATAATAAACAACTGACCTATGTACCACTTTATGGGCTGGCATCTGTTCCCTAGTGACCAGGAACTGGTATAAAAGCAAATCATATGTGTTAAATTTATGTTTTTGTAATGTACCTTTTAACACTTTGAAATATTTACAGCTTCTTTAAATAACGTCAACAAGTTATCTTCAATAATATTGCTTTCATGCCAGCACAAAGGAGTAGCCAGGCACCAGTTATATTACAATGTATCTCTCTGACTTAAGTGTTTCCCTTTATTCCTCATGTTTTTCCACTTGTAACTAACATTGACTCTCCAAGATTCCCTCCAGCATGCAGATTGGAAAGCAAGCCAAGGCTTGCCGAATGGGATTGGTGCTGGCACGAGGCGGTCACCCATGGGTAGCAGTTACCCTCACATAGTCCATTTCAGTCCTTCATTCCTTTAGCCTCTAGTTGAGAAAGATCACTTGTATTCATCCGACAAATATTTACTAAGAATCAAATGGGTGAAAGCGTCAAGGAACACCAAGATAAACATGAAATATGCCCTGACCACAAAGAGATCAGTGAAGTGGGAGGAACAGATGTGAAATAAATGTCAAATAAATACTCATATGATAAACTTGCAAAAGGTCATAAAGCAAAGCATATTCTATCTTGGATGTAAGGTGAAGAAATGTTCCAGGAAAGGATTCTAAAGGACATGATATCTAATTTAGAATTTGGACAAAGGCAGGCAAGGAAAAGAAGAGTGTTTTTATGATACGTAAAAGCAAAACACTTGAAACAGCACAGTATTCTGGAAATTGAAAGAAGTTGACTGGGACATAAAGGGGAGAGTTAGTCATAGAAAGTTAGGAGACTGGTAATTAACATCCCTCTCTAGCCAGGATTATACTGTGATCATTATTAGAATTGTTTAGTCCTACATTTTCTCTTTTTTGTTCACTACATAGAAAAAAAATACATTACTTTCCTAGCAACATTTCTCTTGATCTAAAACGCTTACACCCGGGGCGCCTGGGTGGCACAGTGGTTAAGCATCTGCCTTCGGCTCAGGGCGTGATCCCGGCGTTATGGGATCGAGCCCCACATCAGGCTCCTCTGCTGAGCCTGCTTCTTCCTCTCCCACTCCCCCTGCTTGTGTTCCCTCTCTCGCTGGCTGTCTCTATCTCTGTCAAATAAATAAATAAAATCTTTAAAAATAATAAAAAAAAATAAAACGCTTACACCCTTATCATATCACAGAGTGAATTTTACGATCATTGTGGATTTTAAACTTCCAATTTGTGGCCCCATTAAGTATTATGGAAATAATAATACTCCTAGATGGTAAAAATAATCAACAATCTAAAATACTAACTGTGGTTCTACTATAATTTTCCAATTCCTTTTACAAAGTTGCCATACCATTTTACAATCCCATCAGCAGTGTACAAAGGTAAAATTGCTCCCAAATCCTTGCCAACACATATTATAATGTTTTTTTTTAATTTTAGGCAGCCTATAGGTGTGAAATGGTATCTTGCTGTCTTCGACTTGCATTTTCCCAATGATGAATGATGTGGAAGATCATTTACATCTGCATTATTGAATTATAAAGATTTTCCCTAAATTCTGGATGCGTGTCCAAATATAGGATTTGCTAATATATTCTCTTATTCTGTGGGTTGCTCTGTGGACTTTCTTGATGGTGTACTTTGAATCACAAACTTTAAAAAAAGGTTAAGTCCAATTAATGTATATTTAATGTATTTTTTGTGTCATTTTACTGTTACAGCTCTTGTATAGAAGTCTTTTATTGTGAAATAATTTGCATATAGTGTGAGGTAAGGATCTAAATTCATTCTTTTGCATGTCAATATGCAATTGTCTTACCATCATGTTTCAAAACAATACAATTTCTTAAAGGTTAAATATTAAATAATTGCACATGTATCTGTAGTGTGATGTTTCGATCTGAACCTATGTTAATGCGTATAATTTCCAAGTTCATAGAGTGTCACTATCCTAACAAAATATGTATAAGAAATAGAGGCTGATAAATTTTCTGTTTCCTTCTTATGTGCTGAGTCTAGGGAAAACATCTAGAATATTTATATCCATCTACTGATGAATATATGAGGAATAGGTATATTTTCATGTTCCTGTATCCTACTTACATGTATTATGATATTATTCCTGTCCACACCTTACAAAATGTTTTATTTTAATCCGAAGAATTTTTGCAGAATAGGTGGAATCACAAGATTCCATTGACCCAAACAACTAGACAAATGGCTACACAAATACACATTTAAGGAAACTAGTTTTTGCCATTGCAGGAAGGCTCTTCTGAGACCCACATCCTCATCTCCCTTTCCTGCAATGTCAGTCTTTAACACCTCGGAGGTGGCAATCTCTACCTTCTTCCTCGTTGGGATCCCAGGCATGGAGCATGCTCACATTTGGGTCTCCATCCCCATTTGCCTCGTGTACCTCCTTGCCATCTTGGGGAACTGCACCATCCTCTTTTTCATAAAAACAGAGACCTCTCTGCATGAACCTATGTATTATTTCCTCTCCATGCTGGCCTTTTCTGACCTGGGACTGTCCATCTCCTCCCTTCCAACCATGCTGAGAATCTTCTTGTTCAATGCCACTGGAATTTCTCCCGATGCCTGCTTTGCCCAGGAGTTCTTCATTCATGGCTTCTCAGCTATGGAGTCATCAGTACTTTTCATCATGTGCATGGACCGCTTGATAGCCATCTACAGTCCTCTCAGATATACCTCCATCCTGACCAGTGCCAGAGTCTTTAAAATTGGCCTTGTATCTGCTATAAAAAGTATCTTATTGGTCTTCCCTTTCCCCTTTATTCTAAAGAGACTGAAATTCTGTAGGAAAAGCCTTCTATCCCACTCCTACTGCCTCCACCAGGATGTCATGAAGCTGGCCTGTTCGGACAACAAGGTCAATGTCATCTATGGACTGTTTGTGGCCCTAACTGCTATGTTAGACTTGGTGTGCATTTCTGTGTCTTACACGTGGATCCTGAAGATTGTTCTGGGCATTGCCTCACACAAGGGCCGCCTCAAGGTCCTCAACACTTGCATCTCCCACATCTGTGCTGTGCTCATCTTCTATGTGCCTGTCATCACCTTGGCGATTATTCACCGCTTTGCCAAAAACGCTTCCCCAGTTGTTAGGGTCATCGTAGCTGATACCTTCCTTCTGGTTCCCCCTCTAATGAATCCCATTGTGTACTCTGTGAAGAGTCAGCAGATTAGAAATCTGATTCTCACGAAATTACGTAAGAGACAAGGTTGATGAGAAACTTGAGGTGCAATGAATGCCCAGCTCACTTGGCAATGTTTGAACAAATGTAGAGGTTCGAGAATGACAGCAAAGTAATAGAGACTGACAAAAATATATATTTCATCTACTCAGCAGGCCCATCAAGTTTCAAAGTATTGAGTTCATTTAGCAGCAACAACATCCAACAGAGCTTGGGGTTATAATACGTTGAGCACTACATTTTCTACCTCCTTTTTCCCTTTTACCTCTCCACACAAGCAGCTATATGACTATATCAACAATAGCTACAGAAGTACCATCTTATTTTGATTCAACAAAATTTTCTATTTATTATTCTAAAAAAAAAAGGAAATTAGTATGTCCATTTGGGAAAAAAGCAAACATAACTCTAACTCAGGCATGATCAGCCCTGACTGAAGTGAACAGAAAGATTAATCACTCTCTCTCTCTCTCTCTCTCTCTCTCTCACACACACACACACACACACACAGCATCAGCATCCCCTAAAAACCTATTTTGTGTGCATTTGTGTGTATATTTGTGTGTTTGTGTGTATGTATGTGTGTTCGTGTGTTGGGGGGGTGATATATGTCTGTTTGTGTTTGTTTCATCAGCAATTCAACTAAATCATAAAAATGCTCCTATCTTCATTTACTGTGAAACATGTACTAAATGTAAATACAGTATAGGTGAGCAAATATGTCATCAATTTATATTTTAAGTTCTCTGCAATATATTAGGGGCACCTGGGTGGCTCAGTCAATTAAGCATCAGCCTTCCTTCAGCTCAGGTCATGATCTCAGGGCCCTGGGATCTAGCCCAGTGTTGGGCTCCCTGCTCAGTGGAGAGGCTGCTTCTCCCAATCCCTCTGCTGCTCCCCCTGCTTGTGAGTGCTCTTTCTCTCTCTGTCAAATAAATAAATAAAATCTTAAAAAAATATTGAATACACTGCTTCCTTTAGTATGCATATTGGGTGAGCTGCTCCTTACAAATTTGTATAGTACTCTCTTTGCCAGTTAGATAGCTAAACAGCAATATTATTTCTTAATTGGCTACATCCTACATCAATGTGTATGTGATTGAAGTCAAATATTTTAATTTCTATCTTTGTCAGTGTCTAGCAAAATACCTCGAACATATGGATTGGTTATCATATGTTTGTTAAAAGCATAGCAATCCTAGCACATTTTGAAGACACGGATATAATGCATGATAAGAAAACCAAAGAATCCATTAAAGTATGTCTGAAAATCCCCATTAATATAAAGTTCACTTCTTTTATGAATTAATTACTTGGATAGAAATTAAAATAAAAGCAAGCACAAATATAGTCAACAATCCTAAAATAAGTGGAGTAATCTCATGTATGTAGATAAGATCTAGTCAGGTCCTCACAAAAATTATCTGAAGTTTTCTAACTGAATTTTGTCTCACTTTTAATAAGCACTAATATTTAATCCACACTAAATCCTGAAAATTAGAAGGTCTGTATTACTAAGGTAAACACTCCCTGCTAGAGGCGGTACTAAATCATAGCATGCTATGCAGCACAACATTCTTAGGTAAGACATTGCAATGGCTCACAGATAGGAAATAGAAGTTGCAGGAACCTGGGGAGCTTCATCATTCTTAAGTTCTAGAAGTCATAGCATCACCAACTCTTGCTCTTTTCATCTTTCTTCTTTGTTGAAATCACTATTCTGAATGAAACCCCCTACGTGATGAGTAAATGGTCACAAGTTGGAGGGATAGGTAGTAGGGACACTTCTTACGTCTCCACTAACAGAGAAAAGAGTGAAATTTCACTATGAACTTCACTTAGAGACTTAAGGAAAGGCCTGAAAAATATGAATTACTTGATATTCTTAAACCAGAACTTGTCGTAACACCCTTGGGTATGAACTCAATGTGATTGGCAAAACCGGTTCATGACATTACTACAATCGCTGTGACTGGAATACACAAAGGAAGGTGTTTCTCTTCCTAGGAAGGTTGAAGAAATGGTATTTGGAAAAAATAGAACAAACCAAATTAAATAAAATAAAGGAAAATGAAATAAAACCAGTAGCTGTCTCCTAGACCTGCCAAAGAACGGAATGACATTATTGAGAAAAAATATAAAAAATATGATTTAAGAAAAAAATTATTAAAGGATACATAAGAAATGAGCTTAAATAGCAGCTTTTAGGAATTTTATTGGGAGTTCTTAGAAAATGGATCCGTTATTATTTTACACCAAGAATTAGCAATGAGTGTACTTAGAGAATGCAATTCATCGTGGAAATGGTAAATCATTTTTAGAATGCTACATTTAAGAAGACAGACAAGTATGCTGAAATATATCATCTTAACTGACAGCACCTATATAAGAGCCATGGAAAGCCCTCCTTTCAATCTTGGCAAGGCATTAGAATCACTTGGGAGCTTTTCAAAGTCTGGATAATAATGTAACATCACAGGCCAATTAAAACAGAATACAAAATTATTTTTAACCTATTATCCTATTGATGGATATTGGAGTTGTTTCCAAATTTTGGCTGTTATAAATAAAATTCCTATAGATATTCTTAGAGATGTGTTTGCTGTGGCAGCTGTAGTATTTATGTTATGGTATCTCATTATGATACTAATTTTTATTTTCCTCAATGCAGATTGAACTGTGAGAGTTCAAGTACACTTTTTTTACATTACTTACTAATTTCTAGGGGTTCTTTATATATCCTTTGTCATATATGTGTAATAAAGATGTTTATTCCTTGTGGATGGTTTGTCTTTTGGTCTTCTTAAAAGTGTCATTCAGTGAATGGAAGTTCTTCCCTTTTGTTAATTATAAGTGATTATTATTACTTCAGGGCTAATCTTTTTATGTCCTTGGTTATTCCAAGGTCATGAACATTTTTTTTTGTAATTTTTGTTCTACATGTTTTTTCCTTTGTTATTTAATGCTTAGGTCTATGATCAAGCTGAAATTAATTTTGATAAAGTTCAATATTTATTCATTTATTTTTGTATATAAATTGCTCCATTTGTTGAAAAGACCTTCCTTTTCCTATTAAATTTTGTCAGTGTCATTTTGTCTCTTCTTGTGTGTTGGTTTGCAACCTCAGGAACTTCCCAGGTAAAATCTGAAACTGGCCCCCATACACGGAGGGCAAGCAGAGACCAGAGAAAGAGGCAGAGCATTCCACGTTGGTAGGTGGCAGGTTTAACAAGCACAGAAACATATATGAGGCTTGTCTTGGGTAGTCGTAGGACGAGGAAATCTCCACATCTGCTCCCAGAATCTTAAAAGTTTACATAAGGCGTTCATGGGTTCAGTCACGTATACCACCCAGAGGGTCTCAATAACACATTGCTTCCTCAAGGCTATGTCTTGAACATTTCAGGGCTCCTACTGTGAATGGTGCCCAGAATGTACATTCGGAGGATTGGGTGGGGGTGAGGAGCCTCCAATTATCCAGGTCCAGTTCATGGGTCAATTGACAGTCATATCCTGTTGATAAATTCCTCCAACATTGTGTCAATGCCACACCGCTGAATAAATGCAGCTTTAGAGTTAGTGAGATCTAATGTTGCAGTTCATTCAATGTTTTTCTTATCTTGCCTATTCTAGGTCTTTTGCATTTCCACATAAAGTTTACAACCAGCTTGTCAATTTCCACAGTAAAACCTACTAGGATGTGATTAGAATTGTGCTGAGTGAATGTTAATTTGTGAAGAATTGTTAGCAACACAGTTTTCTAATCTATAAACCTGATCTCTCTGCTTATATAGATCTTGAAATTTTCTGCAGTGTTTTGAATTTATCCGTGTAGGTATCTTAAAAGTATTTATTGTATTTATTTTTGCATGCTTGGTTTTAGCGATTAAACACCTTGACTGGCATAAATGGTATTTTATATTTATACAAATTGTTTTTTCAAGTGTGTGGGAACTCAGTTTTGTATATTTCTGGCTGGCTTTTTAAAACTAACCTATTCTTGGGTGCCTGGGTGGCTCAGTTATAATGTTAAAAAATTAAAATTAACTTATTCTTAATATTTATAGATTTCTAAACAATCATCATTTGTGAGTACAGACATTTTTACTTTATCCTTTCAAATTTTTATTCTTTTCATTTCTTTCTTTTTTCCATATTACACAGTTCCGGACGTCCAATAGAATTTTTAACAGAATACTGATAGGGACATCCTGAACTTTACATGTCATTGAGAGAAAATGTCCAACATTATTTCATGACTGTAATGTCAACTAAAGCATTTTTATATATGTCTACCAATTCAAAGTAGTACCCTTTATTTCTAGTTTGCTCAGAGGTTTTGTGATGAAAATATATTAGGACTTTATCTATTGAGATGGAATGCAGTTTTTTCTCTATGTCAGTGTGAAATTTACTCATTGATTATTGAAAAGTGTGTATTTTTATGATCAGCTCCACTTGGTCAAGATGTATTGTTATTTTTTATATATCGCTGTACTCTATTTGCTGTTTTTAATGTGTTTGTAGATACCTATATTCACAAAATATATTAACCATCAAATACCATTTGCATTATTTTCTTTGTTCCAAAGATAAGATTAACCCTGCTAATCTCTGAGAATAAGCTGGTAGGCCGTTTAGAATGTTGAAATAATACAGAGTTCCAGCCAACCATTCTGTCTATAACTCCCCAAATATTGATTGACATTCCTGATTGCATGCAACATGTTTAATTATCAGGAATCTGGCAACCCTGAGCTCCTACCTTACCTCTAACATACAACCCCTGCCTGATCTTGGAGAGACCACGTGACCTCCTTGAGAAAGATTTTCTTCATCACCTGAATGAAGGTAGTAAATGTACTTACTATTATCCAAAATATTAAAGGATTCATCATCGTCATCTAGTAATGAATGAATCTCAATATGTGGAACAATTTGAATACTTGATACTGTTAGTTTCTACTATGTATGAAGTGTGGGAAAGAAGAGATTAAAGGGCCCAGATATTTGGCTTGTAAAATATTGAACATCATAGTGTATTCTTATGATAAGTCCCTAAGAGGCAGACTTAGGAAAGGGGAAAATGAAGTCTAATTTGGATCTGTTGGTTTACAGGGATATTTAGTTAGTGATGTCCAGGAGCATGTGGAAGGATGAATCCAACTTGAGGAATGAAGTCTAGGCTAAAAATAGATGTCATAGGGTGTTTGTCTTGCATCACTTCTTTATATACACAAACTCAACTCCCAACATCTCTGCTTGGACTCTGACTGGGGCAGAGGAATATCTGAGCCAAGTACCCAACAGAAGTCTCAGAGATTTTGCTCAGCATTTACCACTACCTTGTTTCTCCCATACCTGGTTACTAAGGACCTCTTACTAATGAAAACGGTTCCTGATTCATAGTCTAGATACTTATTTCATGTCCTTGGTATTAACTCTCACTGGATTTCCTGCATCTGCATGTGTTTGTATGCTTATTCTCAAAGCAGAGGCAGCCTGGCTGCAATCCCCAGAGAGTTCAGTGCCCCTTGAGCAGGTGACTGGGGAAATAAAGAGGCAAGCCCTCATATATGAGGAGGAGACTTGGCGGCAGTCAAATTCACTGACATGTGGGATTTTATACCAGAAGCTTTCAGCTACTCTCAAAAGTGATCTCCAAAATATCCACTCTCTGGTGAGTACCCAGATAGCCCTCTAGCTTTCACTTACTTTTGAATTTTTTTTAATTTTTATTTTATTTTTAATTTTTTGGCTCTCAACCACACAGAACTTCCATATAGAGCAGGAGGAAGCTTCCAAAAGTCATACTTCTAGCAAGAATGTTCCTTTCAGAGACTAGTTAAAAACACTATTTACCTTTTGGAGGATCAGCCTTCGGTAATATTCAAATTCTCCTAAATTGCAACACTGACCATGTCAGTTTATTATTCTCCTGGTAACACTTCACAAGTGGTCACAAATTTCAGGCCAAAAGAAATGAGGTATGATTTGTCAGTAATCTCTGCAGGGACTGCCCTGACAAATATATACATGATTTGAAATACAAGTATTTTTTAAAGAATGTTTAAATAACCAATTTTCAGATGGCAAAAAATAGCATTAAGGACAGTTTAATTTTGAGAAGACCATACATTACAAGGGGGATTTCCAAAGGTTAGGAAGAAAAAGAGTCTGGAATTCCTTTGCCTTTACTAAATGTCACTTTGGGAATCATATATTCTACCCAATATTAGATCTAGCACACAAAAGCAAAACAGTAGACAACTTAAGGGCCCTGGTTGTGATGAGTGCCAGGTGTTGTGTGTACGCGATGAATCACTCAATTTTGCTGAACCTAGTATTACACTATATGTTAACTAACTAGAATTTAAATAAAAACTTGACACGTTTTTTAAAAGGGGGGAATTGATGACTGCTTACTAAAACTTTACAGAAAAAAATGAATTCAGACCTGTATCTGAATGCAAAATAAAGGTCCAGATTCTCTATAGGGAAAATATGGCCAGCAGTAATTTTTCCAAGCTAGGATAACTGAAGATTCAAGTTCAAAGTGACATGTATTTTTCAGTATATGGTAGCCACATAAATTCTTTGTCCTGTCAAAAGAAGCTCTTCAAAAACTATTTTTCGGTGATTTTCCAGATATTCATATTTTACTAACGTAGCATCTCTCTCTCTCATTGTAGAGCCCTCTAAAAGTGTCATGTCCATTATCAACATATCATATGTTGAAATCACCACCTTCTTCTTGGTTGGGATGCCAGGGCTGGAATATGCACACATCTGGATCTCCATCCCCATCGGCAGCATGTATCTTTCTGCTATTCTGGGAAACTGCACCATCCTTTTTGTCATCAAGACAGAGCCCTCTTTACATGGGCCCATGTACTACTTCCTTTCCATGTTGGCCATGTCTGACATGGGCTTGTCCTTCTTTTCTCTACCCACCATGGGGAGGATCTTCTTATTCGATGCCCCTGAAATTTCTGCCAATGCCTGCTTTGCCCAGGAATTCTTCATCCATGGATTCACAGCAGCGGAATCCTCAGTGCTCCTGATCATGTCATTTGACCGCTTCCTAGCCATCCACAGCCCTCTGAGATACAGCTCCATTCTGACTCCTGTCAGAGTTGCCAAAATAGGGATAGTATTATTCCTTAAGAGTATCCTCCTAGTGCTGCCCTTCCCCTTCACTCTGAGAAGTTTGAAATATTGCAGTAAAAGCCAGTTATCCCATTCCTACTGTCTCCACCAGGATGTCATGAAGTTGGCCTGCTCTGACAACCGAATTGATGTCATCTATGGCTTTTTTGGAGCGCTCTGCCTGATGGTAGACTTTATGCTCATTGCTGTGTCTTACATCCTGATCCTCAAGATTGTGCTGGGAATTGCATTCCAAAAGGAGCAGCTCAAGGCCCTCAATACTTGTGTTTCACACATCTGTGCAGTGATCATCTTCTATCTGCCCATCATCAACCTGGCCATTGTCCATCGCTTTGCCCGACATGCCTCACCTCTCTTCAATGTTCTCATGGCAAATGTTCTTTTACTTGTGCCTCCAATGATGAATCCCATCGTGTACTGTGTGCAAACCAGGCAAATTAGAGTGAGAGTTCTGGCAAAATTATGTCAGAAGTAGATACAACAGTGATGTGTAATAGGAAACATAGCAGCTAGTTGTTTTGGGAAAGATTCCCAAGATAAGTTGCAGAGAACCTAATATTTGACATGAAGATGCATCAGTATCACTTTTTGTTATTATGTGAGATTTATTTCATTCATAACTGATACCGGGCATGGATATAAATAGAAGTGGTAACAGAAAGTGCATATCTTGAGGTCCCTCCCTTAAGGGATATAGGAAAATCCATTATCAGGATGAAAATAGATGTCTTATGATGTCATCTATGATAGAACCAAAATGATCATGTATATCCTTCCAAGGGATATACAGAAGTGGATACCTCATCCCTCAAATGCAATCCATCTGTATTCATTTCTTTGAGGTCTAGACTCAAATTATAACTTAGTCTGTCTTCCTCTCACTATTTTCATTTTAGTCATCCCAGTATAAGTCACCAGTATCTCTTTAATGAAATACTGCAATAATCTCACAAGTTTCTAAACATCTACTCTTGTTACTTTCTATTTGATTCTTTATGTTAGACAAGAGTTATGTCTTTAAAATGAAAATTAGATAGTATGATGATGACTCTTTTGAATATTGTTTCTCTTTTTTTTTTAAATTTTGTTTATTTACTAGAGAGAGAGAGAGAGAGAGGGAGTGCACAAGCAGGAGGGGAGGGGTTGAGGGAGGGGGAGAAGCAGACTCCCCACGGAGGAAGGAACCCAATGTGGGACTGGATCCCAGGACCCTGGGATCATGACCTGAGCTGAAGGCAGACGCTTAACTGACTGAGTTACCTAGGCACCCCTAAATATGAAGTTTCTTATTTCTTTGAGAATAGAATTGAAGCGATGAAGTACATACTCTAAGACTATACATTGACTGGATCTTTCTCCTTCTCCAGCATCATCAGACAGTCCTTAAACTCCAGCCCTTTTGGCCTTCTGCGTATTTGTAGAATTTACAGAGCTCTCTGCTTCTTGTGAATTATCACATCTGATCCTCAATTTTAGAATGTTCTTGACCCCAATTTCATATAATTCATTTCTATTCACTTTTTTGTTATATTTTGACTAAATTTCACTCTAGAATACTTCCTTAAGCCCTCAGTCCAAAACATAACCCTTGTTTTGAAATCTCTTTTATAGCTAGTTTATCCTCTATTCTGTTTATTATTGTTTGCAATCACAGATATAATTTCTTTCTTTCCTTTCTACTTTCTGAATAAAGCGTGCTTTCAAAAAAAGGCAAATCATATCCATTTTATTTGTTTCTGTTTACTTAATGCATAGCATGTTTTCTGATGTGGCGTAAATCTCCAATAAATAATTGTTGAATGAATTTGAATGAACAAGCCACATTTGGGGAAAGGGGAATTACTTGTTGAAAAGTTCAGAAACACTCCACCCAGATGTGATATAATTGTCTTCAGTTGTGTATTACAAAGACAGGCATATCACAGGTGCTCAAAAATGTTAAAGAAAAAATAATAAAGGGTTAAGGAGGAATTTATCGTGTAGGTTGTGGTAAGTGACAAACCTTCCTAACCTTCCCAACGTGACCTCAAAACTCAGATCATAGAACCGAGTTATCATCTTTTCTCATATCCACTCATTAACTCAAGTCTTATCCACAAATCACAATAATTCTTGTCTCCTACATTTTTATCCTCAGGTAAATCAAGAAACAAAGTCTATAAATGTCAGATGCTTAATGAACAATAATGAGCCCACACTTGGAAGGTAACTCAGAATTAATGAGAACTTTTCACAGCCATAAACATTGTTTTTGAACCTCTAATATGTGCAACATGGGCTTCCAGGCATTTTCAGACATATATTTTATTTGATTCTCATAATACCCTGGCTTTATATAAAACATTCCGGGGCACCTGGGTGGCGCAGTCGTTAAAGCGTCTGCCTTCGGCTCAGGGCGTGATCCCGGCGTGCCGGGATCGAGTCCCGCATCGGGCTCCTCTGCTGTGAGCCTGCTTCTTCCTCTCCCACTCCCCCTGCTGTGTTCCCTCTCTCGCTGGCTGTCTCTCTGTCACATAAATAAATAAAATCTTTAAAAAAAAAACAAAAACAAAAACATTCCTGCCTATTTTTTCATTTGAAGATACTGAGGCTCTGAGAAACTGAAAAAAATTCTCATAGACAGGAAATTAAAAGCTTTCATTCAAACCTTATCATTTATACCCCAGGATAGTACTGTCTTGGCTACATATTAGCTCTCACGTACATTCAGGATTGCACCTGTTTCCACCATGTGTCCTAGAATAGAAAATCCCATCATCAGATCAGACTAAGAAGTTTTTCTGCTTCTTGGGTGTCTTAATCCACCCACAACTTTCACAGTGCACCCAATATGAAAGCAGCAAATATGTTATCTGCTTCAAAAAGACAATAGTGGGGCAGCTATAGAATAGATGGCCCCATTCCAAATAAGATAAATTGAAAAGTAATTGGGTGATGGGCATTAAAGAGGGCGTGTCATGTGATAAGCCCTGGGTGTTATATGGAACTGATAAATTATTCAATACTACATCTGAAACTAATAATGTACTATGTTGGCTAATTGAATAAAAAAAAAAAAAAAAGAAATGTGAAGGATCACAGGTCCCAAGCAAGTCCAGGATTTAGCAGGGAAAATCCCATTATGCTTAAAGTTTTGAGAATAATTCTCTTTTGCTTTATGTTCAGTCCCCCAGGTCTGCCAGGATGGCATCCTCGCCTTTTTAGACCAGTTGAGTATTGGCCTTGTCCCTTCAACCCTGGGTATTGGCAGTCTGTTCCACTGAAATCAAAGCAGTGGTCCTGTCCTTTGTCCTTTGAAGCCAAAGGAGGAACGACCCTGTCCCCGAAGCCTTTGGCTCTCTGGGCCCGTGGTAGTGTTGGCAGTTCTGCTAACCTCTGAACCACCTTTGGGGTCATTCCTCCCTTTTCTTAAAGGCTAGTGCATGTTTGTAGCTTAAAAGCTGTATTGGCCAGTCCCATAGCCTCTCAAAAATCTGACACCTTTCCTTCATTTCATCTCATTTATGTCCCCATCAGTATAAACTGCCAACATTCCTGTTGGTGTATAATGCTCTAACACCTTTTTGGCTTCCCATACAATTCGCCAGGTCATCACAGATTTTACTCATACTGCTACCACAGGGGACAGAGACTTCAGTATAGAGCTGAGCTCATCTCCTCCGAAGCAAAAAGTGAGAGGGTTTTGAAATGCTGAAATGTGCTGAAGGAAAGTATTGAAGGATGTGGGAAGGGAGCGTTTGACCACTGTGATTAGCCCACTTGTGTTTGATTAATAGTGTTTATTCAAATTAGGCTTCTAGCCTCTCACAGAGACTAGGAGACAGGGGTCCTATCTTTCTTGATGATTTAATTTCAAAGGGAGGTTCCCATGTCTTTGCCAAAGACATTCCTGATTGTAGAAGATACTGCCCAAAGAGACGGAGAAAAAATTTACAACTGCAAATTTTCTAAAGTAAATGTTCTAAGAAAAGGCAGATCAGGGGCCTATCTCAGGTTTTAGTTGGGACAACCAGTAAACTCTTTTGGCAGGGCTAATCTTTCTCAGATAGACATTTTAAGAATAGAGGTCATTATCCAGGGATATGGCCTTGAATTGATAGAAGCCATGCTAGTGTGTGGTCAAGGAGAAGGTCCTCCCTCTGTTGGGATGTCTCAGTGTCTCATGATACATTGCCTTCCCTTTATGTGTCTCTGTGTCCAAATTTCTTCTTATAAGGATATCACATCATATTGGATTAGAGCCCAAGACCTTATTTTATCTTAATTACCTTTTTAAAGGCCTTATCTCGGGGCGCCTGGGTGGCACAGCAGTTAAGCGTCTGCCTTCGGCTCAGGGCATGATCCCGGCGTTATGGGATCGAGCCCCACATCAGGCTCCTCCGCTATGAGCCTGCTTCTTCCTCTCCCACTCCCCCTGCTTGTGTTCCCTTTCTTGCTGGCTGTCTCTCTCTCAGTTTCTCCCTCTATCTCAAATAAATAAATAAAATCTTAAAAAAAAAATAAAGGGCCTATCTCCAAATATGATCACACACTGAGGTGCTGAAAGTTAGGACTTCAATATATAAATTTGAGGGGAGTGATACAATTAAGCCCATAACAATATGCTTTCCTTTTTCTCCATTATTAAAGAACTATTTGATGTGTGCATTTGACTATTAAAATATTCAGTTATCTGACAAATGGGTTGGTTTGATGGTGATCAGAGCGACTAAAAATGGCCTCATCATTTAAAATATCTGTCTTCAACACACAACTGTGATCTGTATGAAATATGTCTCTGCTTCAGATACTAAATTTGAGATGAGGGAATGACCCTTACATGTAATCACTAAAAATCAAACAAACAATAAATATTATAAAATTTAGAAGAAATTCATCCTTTCATTTCTTTCTATGTTTCCTATTGTCGAATACCATCTACTGGTCTCTACAGGACAAGTCAACTTCCTAGCCTTTCACTTTCTATGGAAGTTCTACTTAATGCCATATTTCATTATTCTATAATTTGTCTCTCTTCCATTCAATAATTTAAGCCATGTTAATGTGTTATTTTCCAATAAGGTAAAATCATGACCCTGACACATATATAAATAATGAACATCCATTAAAGGTATCATTTAACTTATCTTTTTTAATGAGGGAAATAGGCTAATGTAACAATCTGTTCAAAGTAGAATTCACAGAAAAGGTATGTTTATAGACAGAAATGTTGACATGAATTTGCAAATGAGTACAAAAATGGATTCATCCACATTGGGAAAGGAAGTCAATTGAGCTCTGACCAGACAAAATATATTTGCTTGTCTACACTGGGGCACCTGGGTGATTCAGTCAGTTAAGTGTCTGACTTCGGCTGGGTCATGATCTTGGGGTTCTGGGATTGAGCTCCGTGTGGGACTCCACGCTCAGTGGGGAGTCTGCTTCTCCCTCTGTCCCTCTCCCTGATTGTGCTCTCTCTCTCTCAAATAAATAAATATAATCTTAAATATATTTGCATGTCTACCAAACATGAATTGTTTTTAGTAATTAGTATCTATAATTAACAGAATTGTAAAATAGTGCAAAGACATAGAAAGGCACAAAGCCCCCACATAATCGGGATCAGATAACTCAGAAGGCCATGCTTTAAACAATGCATAGTTTTCCACTGACGCCCACATTTTCCCCTATAGTCTCCTCCATTTAAGGAAAATAGAATCTTAAGGAATAATTATTCTTGATTACAAAATGAGGCTAACTCATTAGCTTTGGCCTGATTATTTACATAAAGGCAGGAAGGATGTTAAATTGCCATAAAGGTCTTCTTAAATTTGCAATGCCAGAGATTTTCATAAGCAATCTCAGACTGAAGAGCACCTGCGTGACATCAGTTAAGCATCTGCCTTCTGCTCAGGTCATGATCTCAGGGTTCTGGGATCAAGCCCTGGGTCAGGCTCCCTGCTCAGTGCAGACTCTGTTTCTCCCTCTCCTTCTGTCCCTCTGCTTGCCTGTGCTCACTCTCTCTGTCTGTCTGTCTCTCTCAAATAAATAGATAAAATCTTTAAAAAAAATCGCAGATTGAAAAGCCGCTTATATTTGCTGTACTGAAACTAGGAAGCCAGTCCAAGAAACTTTCTCCATCAGATTTCCCTTACAGTTCCTGTACACTTTGAATAAATTCTTCTCTTCTTGAAGTCATCAAAATGTCTCTAGGGTCCTGGCCTTCCATGGAAGTGACCTCTCTTAACTCTTTGAAGGCTGAACGGTATAACCAATTGCCAGGCCAGTTTTTCTCAAAGGGCTTGGTCAGCACTGGCTCTAGAAGGTCAACTTTAGTTCCTTAACAGTGGTTGCTAATACCTGATTACATGAACGACGTGTTCAAGTATGCCATCCCAGGCCATGCCCTGGTTGCATAATCAATTTTTCCAATCATTTCTTGCTAAAAAGGTGAACAAGCTTTTATTGCACCTATAGAAATAACTTCATTGCCATGAAAAGCAAGGACACACAATTGAAATTGTGGAACTCAGTTAGAGATAGGTAACATCCCCTCCAGGAGAGGATTATGCTAAGTGAACTGAATCAAGCAGAGAAAGACAATGATCATGTGGTTTCACTCATATGTGGAACATAAGGAAGAGTGTGGAGGACCACAGGGGAAAGGGGGGAAAATTGAATGGGAGGAGACCAGAGAGGGAGACAAACCATGAGAGACTCTAGACTCAGGGAAACAATCTGAGTGTTTCAGAAGGGAGGGGGGCGGGGAGATGGGACAGCCGGATGTTGGGTATTAAGGAGGGCATATATGGTGATGAGCACAGGGTGTTATGTGCAACTAATAGATACTTGAACACTACCTCAAAAACTAATGATGTACTTATGTTTACTAACTGAACATAATAAAAAAAGTAAACACATGTCATCAATGCTGAAAAATAAAAAAGAAATAGGTAACATTTCGAGGCACCTGGGTGGCTCAGTTGGTTAAGTGTCTGCTTTTGGCTCAGGTCATGATCTCAGGGTCCTGGGATCAAGTCCTGTTTAAGGCTTCCTGCTCAGCAGGTAGTCTGTTTCTCCCTTTCCCTCTCCTTCTGCCCCCTCCAAATAAATAAATAAAATCTTAAAACAAACAAATAGGTAACATTTCAAAATGTTTCACTTCAGTTTACAAAAGCAGAGTCTGCTAGATTATTATGGGTTGCAGATAGCTTAAGAAGGCTTTTATATACCCAGAAAATAGAACATTAAAAAAATCAAACAATATTCAAAACAAACACAATAAAATGGACCTCATCAGTGCAGAATTGTTTAATTCCTCTGCTAGATCCAGGATTAGTAGTCTCCAGAAGCTATCCATCTCTCAATGTGAACAGTCCTGGCTACCATGACTCAGTCCGCTGGAACAGACTGATAGTTACCTAAGAATCTAGTTTTGAAATGAGAAGTGCTACTACAGTCCTTTTCCCTGGGCTCTGAGACCATCATTCCTTGTTGAAGACCCAAAACTCTGGCTTGTTGAAGATTGCGGAGTTTTCAGATAAGCATCGGAATAAAACAAAAACAAAAACTATCTACAGGTTTAAGATAGTCAAGATAGTTAAGATAATCTTATAATGGCTATAATTTATAATTTATTTCTTTCTGATAACTTTCATATGTCAAAGTTCCAAGGAGACTTGGTAACAAGAATAATGCAACTGACAAGAAAATTTATTTGATTCTCTGATATGCAAAACAAGATAATGAAGTCATTACAAGAAATGAAGTTCTTTTTTTTTTTTTTTAAAGATTTTATTTATTTATTCGACAGAGATAGAGATAGCCAGCGAGAGAGGGAACACAAGCAGGGGGAGTGGGAGAGGAAGAAGCAGGCTCATAGCGGAGGAGCCTGATATGGGGCTCGATCCCAGAACGCCGGGATCACGCCCTGAGCCGAAGGCAGACGCTTAACCGCTGTGCCACCCAGGCGCCCCAAGAAATGAAGTTCTTGATAACCATCTCAAGAATAATGATAAAGCTTATTTTTGAGGACAGTGGATGTCACATTTGTGTATGAAAATTAATAAGTAGAAATTTTTTCTGAGGAAATTACCCTGACTCACATTAATCATGAGAAACAATATATATACTATACCAAGAAAATATCAAGACTACACCAAGAATATCAAGTAAAGAGATTCAGGGAGTCTAGAATAGGACCTAGACATCTGTATTTTTATATAACTCCATGGTGAAGTCTATCTGTATCTCCATTTAAAAACCCTTGACTTTAAAGATGCTTAGTGAAAATTAAAATTTCAAAACCCTCTCAACTTGTAGAAGAAAACACTAACTTTCAGGAAGTAAATCCAGTGGAGGAGGCAGAGCCAGAAAGGCATAGTTACGCAATCTGAAACTGCTGTATTATTCACATGGTGCTCTGAGATCATGTGGGGTGAGCATCGTTGTGCCTGAGGGAGCAGAGGAGGCTTCTGAGTGTTCTCCACAAATGACTAAGTCCTGTGCTCTCCTGGTCTCTGATCCCCTTGAAGGGTCACCTATGGGGAATTTTCTTCTCTTTTCCTTCTGAGTACATCCTATTAAGTTGGACTCTGCAGAGATTTCTGGGCCACTTGGGAAAACATCAGGGAGGGCTAGATTCTGTAGGTCAGGAGAAATCAGTGTGCTTATACAGCAGCAGAACCCCAGTAACGGTGGGCCACCTCTAGGTCTTCTGGATTCAAATGTGTGGTACGACGATGTTCTTACCCACTTGCTGGTAAGTTTCCTGATATTCACAGGTGTCATTTCCTGATTCTAACAAAAATGGTGTCTATGAGTTCATGGCTTTTAAATCATCTTTTGAGGGTTTTTTTTTTTTTTTTTGGCATACATTTTATTTGATATAAGGACACAGCTCTCCAAGATGAGGTTATAATTTTTCATTCATTCAGTGTTTGTCAGTGCATATCAAAATGTTATCTGCTGACCTGGGATTCTATGCAGCCAGAGAGAGGAAGCCAGGTAGCACTATCAGTCAGTGGGAGCCCACTGTGCACTGAGTTACTGTTCATCCTTGACCAAGAGTTTGAGGATTACTTTGTGTTTGCTAGGTAGGCAGGATTAAAACAAAACAAAACAACAAAATGTCATTCCAAGCTGTGGGAATTATAGATGTTGCTCAACTTTTATAATATTAAAATTGTCAAATTCTGTCCTAAATTCACCTAACTCAAAGAAAAGAATCTACACTATCATTTAGAATTATGATGGGAATGAAGCATGAGAGATTATGGACTCTGAGAAACAAACTGAGGGCTTCGGAGGGGAGGGGGGTGGGGGACTGGGATAGGCTGGTGATGGGTAGTAAGGAGGGCACGTATTGCATGGTGCACTGGGTGTTATACGCAAGTAATGAATCATGGAACTTTACATCGGAAACCAGGGATGTACTGTATGGTGACGAACATAATAAAAAACATTAAAAAAAAAAGAATTATGTATCCTTTAACCAAGTGACTGCTGCCCATTGATCACTACAGTCCCGCATTTCAGATCATCTTGTGAAGAAATAGTATGAAGCATGAAGCTCTAAACCCATGAAATATTTATAGGCTAATAAGCCCCACCTGGCAGAACAGACTTAAGTGGTGGAGTATGGTGGGAAAGAGGCTGAAAATATGTGTAGCCTGACTAGGGAGAGGGCAAGATCAGACAAGGAATTGGATGTTGGAGTGCACGTCTGAGTTTTCTTAAGGGAAGACGGACTGATCAAATTAATGATAGAGGAAGGCAACTCTGACACCTGGCACAAAGGCATTTTGTAACAATTGTGTACACGTAAGGTCTCCCCTTCAAAATTATTTAAAATCTGCTTAGTTAACATACAGTGCAATATTAGTTTCAGGTGTACAAGTTAGTGATTTGGCAATTCTATACAACCCCAGTGCTCATCACAGGAAGTGCACTCCTTTGTCCCCATCACCTGTCTCACCCATCCCCCCACCCACCTCCCCTCTGGTGACCATCAGTTTGTTCTCTATAGTTAAGAGTCTGTTTTCTGGTTTGCCTCTCTCTCTCTTTTTTCCCCCTATGCTTTTTTGTTTTCTTAAATTCCACATGTAAATGAAATCATTAGGTATTTTTCTTTCTCTGACTGACTTATTTCACTTAGCATAATACTCTCTAGCTCCATCCACATTGTGGCAAAGTGGCAAGATTTCATTCCTTCTTACAGCTGAAGAATATTCCATTATATAGAAAAATATCATATGGTAATATATAATAAATTAATATTTTATTAATATTATTAATATTTTATAAATAATATTAATATATTGATATATAATATAATATAAAATATTGATATATTATATATATATATATATATTGCATCTTTTTTTTCCATTCTTCAGTTTGACATTAGTGGCGAGTGCCTTCCAAGTTTCATGTAATAACTATTCAATCAACTTCTCATAAGGTTTAAATTTTTTCTCTGTTGTTAATTGCATCTAGAAATTCCTCTGTATCCTCTGCTAAGCGTCCTGTTATTCCCTGTTTTATTTCAAAGCTTTGTTGCTGTGGATTCAATTATCACTAAACTGCGACAGGCAATCTAAAGAGACACAGCAAACTCAGCAGCAACTTCAACCCAGGGAATGCAACTCGGGAGCTCGAGAGACGTGATCTTGGAAGTGGCGGCTCAGAAACATACCATGAGTACGTTGCAGTTTACCAACTGTGAGTATGCAAGTAAGAGAAAATATACAAGAGAGGGAAAGATACAGACAAAAAGTTAGGAGCAAGGAAGAGAAAAATGGAGAAAGGGATTGTTGAGAGTCTATGCTTAGAAAAGAGAGGCAACAATAGAAAAACTGGGCACTGATTCTGTATGAAAAGCATCTGTGAGCCTCTTGCGGCATGTAGGAGNNNGAAAGAGAAGGCAAGAAAAAAGAGCAAGGAGGTAATGCGACATTGCTAGATGCCTCTAGGTGTAAGAATATCCATTCTCTAATCACTGTGTATTGTTGTGAATGCAAAACATTTGAATTTTATATTTATTTTAATTTGTCCTTGGACAATTTGGAATATAGATGGTTTGTTTAAATAACGTGGATAATTTTCTTCAATATAATTGCTTTTCTGTTGTCAGAGGAGAATAGCCAGATACTGGTTATGATAACATATACATCTCTTAATATGCACCTCATGTTTTCCACTTGTAAACTAAGATTGACTGTCTTGAGATTGAGTACTTTATTTCTGTTCTACATTTCTTTAGCCTCTCTGTGACAAAGATAGATTGTCCCACAAATGTTTAATGAGAACCAAATGTATCACAGGATCAAGTGACAATGAGATAAATATAAAATATGCTCTGCTCTCAAAGAAAGCAGTGAAGTTGGAGGAACAGATACCAAACAAGCAAACCATAATTAGTAAGGTAAACATGCGAAGTTCCTGAAGAGGTTATAGAGCAAACCATCTGTCATCTTGCAGTAGAAGGCAGGGGAGAGTTCTACAGAAGCTTTTCTCAAGATGATGCCTAACTTAGGATATAAGCAAAGGCAGACATGGAAAAAAATGTATATATTTATATATATACATATACATATATATGCGTATATATATATGTATATATATATGCTATAGGGCATTTGTGGCATTTGCAAAGGCAAGAGATTAGACACAATATTATATTCTGATAATTAAAAAAAAAATGGCTAGAACATAAAGAGGTTAGCTGGCCACGAAGAGAGAGAAGATTGGCAATTAACTTCCCTCTCTGGCCAGGAGTGCATTAAGATTACATTAAGATTACTATGATATTGCATGGGGCACTGGGTGTTATATGCAACTAATGAATCATGGAACTTACATCAGAAACCAGGGATGTACTGTATGGTGACTAACATAATATAATAAAAAAAAACATTAAAAAAAGATTACTATGATAGGTGATTAGTCCCATATTTTCTCTATTTTTTGTTCATTTTATAGGAAAAATGCACATTACTTTCTTTAAAGAATTCAATTTGTTTTGAAGAAAGCAAACTTCCTCTTGATCTAATACTATTATGCCCTTACCATTTCAGAAATGGCATTCCACAATTCTATGACATTTAAATTACCAATTTGTGGCCTCAGTTGTTTTGTTTCTTAAATTCCGCATATGAGTGGAATCATAGGGTATTTGTCTGTTTCTGACTTACTTCACTTAGCATAATACTCTTTATCTCCATCCGCATCATTGAGAATGGCAAGATTTCATTCTTTTTTATAGCTGAGAAATATTCCATTATATATATATAAATAAATTATAAATATTTATATATATATAAATCTTCTTTACCCATTCATCTGTCGATGGACAGTTGGGCTGTGTCTATAATTTGACTATTGTAGATAATGCTGCTATAAACATTGGGGTGCATATATCCTTTGGAATTAGTATTTTTGTATCCTTTGAGTAAATACCTAGTAGTACAATTGCTGGAATATAGGGTAGCTCTATTTTTAACCTTTTGAGGAACCTCCATACTGTTTCCCACCAACAGTGCATGAGGGTTCTCCTTTCTCCACATCCTCGCCAACATCTGTTGTTTCCTGTGTTGTTGATTTTCGCCATTCTGACTGGCATGAGGTGGTATCTCATTGTGGTTTTGATTCGTATTTCCGTGATGATGGGTGATGTTAAGCAAGAAAACTCAGAGGCAGCATTTACTGTGAGTTGAGTATCAATCTCTACCTCAAGGGAGGTAGAGAAATATTTAGAAGCAGAACAAGAGACAAAGAGAAAGTTACTAAAACAGAAGAAAGATAGAAAAGAGCATGATTAAGGGACAAAGCAAAGAGAGAAAGTCATGGGAAAACAATGGATATACCCAAGACAATGAAATCTGGGGGAAAGGGGTAAGGACTGCAAAGAGATGGAAGCAGACAGGAGTAAAAAGAAATGGGTAAAGGAAGTGAAAGTATAGTGAGGGCTCAACAGGAGAGAAAAAAGGACAAAGACTGTGAAATGGGAGTCAAGGAATCAAAGTAGTAAATACATACACATATACGAAGGAGTTTTACTCACAGGAGATATGGCTACAGAAAAGAGAGATGAGAATGAGCAGAAAGGGAGGTAGAAAGAAAAAGACAGAATGACTTTCACACTCTTGGAGAGAAATCGCTTTTGTAAGACCTTATACTTGACAGGAACACTGATCTTTACTCTTCCTTTACTCTCATCTGGTGGCAAGGCATACCTGACTACCCTCGTGTGTCCGCGCTGGAGAGACAGCATATCATAGTTATTAAGAGCACAGAGTCTGGAGCCCTATTATTATGTCCTGAAACCCTGCTTCACTACATCCTATTTCTAGGACTTCGGGCAATATGCTTTATTACTCCACGCCTCCATTTCCTTATGTGTTAAATGAATATAATAACAGTACTTCCTTGTATGGTTGACAAATATGGTGACAAAGCAGTACCTGGAATCTAACAAGTTCTTTGTAAGCTTCAGAAGAAAAAAAAAAAAGGAAGGGGTGTTTTTGATCATGAAGGAGGGACACTGGAGCATGTTATACTTTGCAACAATATTGAAAACATTAGCTCAGCTCTGCATACTCCTCCAATGTGCTGAGAACCACAAGATTGGGTTTAGAGATGGAGGGAGGAATTGAAAGGGGATCCTTCAATGTTCTTATTAAAAAATCTGGTAAGGTTCTGTTTCAGGTCATGGGTGATGTATAATTGCTTATTACATTGCCCAGAATTCCCAAGACTGAGAAAGTGAGTATCAGTGAGCGATGGAACCAGAAATCAGTTGAGAGACACTACAGAGACCGGGAGATGTAAAGAGACACAGACTCAAACAGTCATTTTGAAGAGTCGCAGGAACAGTGTCAGAGAGACAAGGACAGAGAGCTTGAGAAAGAGAACACGACGGGGACTGATGGATGTGGCCCAAGAGTAGTGAGAAAGGATGGTGCTAGAGGTAGGGACTTCTGGTTGGAATTCCTACCTGAGGTAGGTAGGTATTCCTAGAACACTGGTAGATATTCCTAGAATCCAGCATGGGAGAAGACAGACTACTTAATGGAACTTATGTCCATCTTTCATTCTCCATCTCCTCCAGGAATGAGTGAAACATGAGTTCAGAAAATAGCACAAGAAGTCATAAAGAGACTCCTCATAGTCAGTGGAAATAACTGCTCTTCCTCTGTAGACACAGAGTAACCTTAGATTTTCTGTGATGCATGACAGAGGAGCATAGATTAAGCAGTGGGGCAAGGTAGACGGGACAAGGTTTTACAGGTGAAGAAGGAGAAAAGAAGGTTGAGAGTTGATATCAGCGGATCCTAATTAATAGAAGACTGTTGTTTGGCAATTATGACAGAAAACCCTCCGAGTGGGGGTGGAGTTGTTTGCGCTTGGTCAGGATAGAACATGGGAGGTGAACAGATGAGCGGCTTTCTCGGTGCTACGGAGTCCCAGGAAAAGATTTCAGATTAGAGTGGGTCAAAGGCATGTCAGTCCCTTAGGGAACAGGATGAGAACATACGGATCAGGAATTGCTGGACTTGGGAACTAGAGAAATGTATTTATACTTTTTCCTGAAGGTCCTGGTTCCATGTTCCTTCTGAACCTTTCAGTTATTTCGTGGGACAAGGCACACTTTAGAACAGAAGGATGTTAAACTTGAACCCTCAGGTTCCAACCCCTGAATTAAATATTCAGTTTTCTCTACCAGGAAAGAAATGCACACACATCAGTAGAGGCAGCTGAAAAGTTAAAAGAAAAGTCAAAATCTTTGCAGGGAAGTTCTCACCCTGGTCTGGGCAAATACCAGAGATAGATTTTAAGAGGTTGGAGATTTAGGCATCGTTGAGAAGAAGGGTAAGATCCTGGAATTTCTGCAGATTTTTGAAGAAGAGATAATTTGACAAATGATAAGTAAGGTTAGAATTTAGTAATTATAAACATCTAATAATATTGTTCTTTATACTATATTTTTCCTCGCATACATACACATACAGCATCTGGACAGATGAAAAAGTTTATAGGTCAAACCAAAAAAAGCATCAAAAGAGATTTTATTTAATATTTATTAATTGATGGAAAACAATGCTTTCTCATGTTTGGAAGGAAGAGATAAATAAAAGAAAAGATTTGTTTAATTTACCACCTAAAATTGAATTCTAAAGCAAAATGACCAGAGTAAGAAAATTATAAGAAACTATTAAAAATGGGTTGTTTTGATTAAATCATCAATTTTGTATAATTTAGTAAACAAATATAATTGACATATAAAAAGCCTAAGGAGACAATTCACAGAAGAATTCAAATAAATAATCATTTATGTGAAAGAATGATCTATCTAACCAGTAAACAAATGAGAATAGCTTTTTTTTTTTTGAGGGAAAAGGGGCTAAAAATAACATTTAGTAATAGCCAGAGATAATTTCATACATAATTTAGACATGAGCTGATGGTAGAAAGACTCGTGAATTTCCGGCTGGCTATTCTACTTATCTGTTGTATGACCTTGGACAAATAACTAGACACCCCTGCATTTGAGTTACTTTGTTTTTATGTGGTTACTACAATAACTAAATAAGATGAGGTATATATACTTAACAGAGGGACTGGTGCCATATTATTCAAGAAATGATAAGTTAATTATTATTTTTAAATTTGTATTGGGCACTATGTATCAGTATATATTATATATCAGTATATATTAAATGTTATACTATTTGGTTCAGTGTACCCCTTTCTGAAAATTGATGCTGAGAAAAAGCTTAAGATATGATAAAAAATTGATTTACATGAAGATATTCATATAACGTTAGGTACAAAAACAGTGGCCTGGAAAATTAGTAAAGGATATAGAGATACCACATTATATAAAATGAAAAGAGAATACAATAATATTTATACAATGAGATCAACAAGTACATAGACTAATAAACATACATTGGTAAATAATATAGACGTCAAAATAATGAACATAAAGCGCATATCCTCTATGATCGTCTATTTCAATTGAGTAAAGTCTTGGAATATCAAAGAATTTATATTTTGTATACACAATTCAAATTTATCCAAGAGTAATAAAAAATTCATTTGGGGATTGGTATATATTTGTCTAAGTCAGTTGGATAACAAACAGAAAAGTGTAACAGATTATCATCACCAAGTATTGAGAAAGATGAGTAAAATTCAGAGGCAAAAATTCTGATTTAATATTTAATCCCACAATGATTAATATTAAATGAAAGACAAATGTATAAGAAGGTCTATTGTTGTGTGCTTTGGAATCACATATGCAGGACTACTCAGGTTCCTGGAAAAACAAATAAATGAATTAGAAATTAGAAATCATTTGATATGTAGATAAAATAACTAATCGATTAAGTCATTTGATTTAACTGAGACATAGGTTCATATATCTGAACAACGTTTTTTAAACTGAAAAGCATTATGAAGTAAAGAAAGGTAAAGAAATAAAAGTGTTATATATCATTATTCTTATTAGTAAATAAATATGCCACAAATATTTTGTCCTTTGCTGCTAGGTTTTAATGAATGCACACATATATTTAAAGAGGTTTCAGAGGTTCATTTGTGACCTATTCCCTGAACTTTCTTTCCTCTTGATGATTTAACAAATCAGTCGCAGATTCTGCTGCAACTGGAACTTCCATGCTTTGCGGAAATTTGAAAAGCTAAAAGGTATCAAAAATGTTAAAATGATACATCATGACCTTTTCTTTTCTCATCGTGTTGCATTTTCATAGAACATGCATGTTAATTTTTAGAAAAACAGAAAAATATATTAAAACAATGAGATTAGGATATAAGGGTACTCTTGAGGAGTGAAAACGAGATTGAGAAACGATCCACAAGCTAATTTGAAGGAGATCAATGCAGCTTCCTTATTTTCACTTAGATTTTTTTTGTATTAATGTATGCAATTTATCTAAAGGTTTACATTTCTCTATTTTGCACGTGCATTAAGTTTTTCAAGGCTGTGATGTACACCTGATAGCATCCCAGCAAAGATCACACGTCCCTGTATACAGCTGCGACCAGATTGCGTGTTTTATGAACTGTCCCTGAACTGAGAATTCAGCTGCCTGCGTTGCCTTTCTTCATACTTGCATTTGTGTGAGTCATTTGAAGAACTAAACACTGATGTTACATGAATATGGTAGGATTTGCTCACCAGTCTGAATAACCTGTGACTTTCTCAGCATCTCACACACAAAGGGCATCTGAAGCACCACCATGGTGGTCTGGAATAACAGTGGTGCTACGGAACCCGTCTTTCTCTTAGGGGGTTTCCATGGGCTGACGTCTGTTCATGCTTGGCTCTCAGTTCCATTTTGTCTTGCATACCTAGTGGCGTTTGTAGGCAACATCACCATCCTCTCTGTTATCTGGAATGAGTCTTCACTCCACCAGCCCATGTATTATTTGCTGTCCATCCTGGCAGTAACTGACCTGGGCATGTCCATGTCTACGCTCCCCACAATATTGGCCATGTTGTGGTGGGAAGCCCAGGAAATCAAAGTAGGAGCTTGTTTTGCTCAGCTTTTCTTCATCCACACCTTCACGTTCTTGGAGTCTTCAGTGCTGCTGGCCATGGCCTTTGACCGATTCATTGCTATATGTCGTCCACTGCACTACTCAAGCATCCTCACCAATGATGTGATTGGTAAGATTGGCTTGGGCTGCTTGCTACGAAGTGCAGGAGTCGTGATGCCCACACCCATATTATTAAGGCGCTATCAATATTGCCATGCCAATGTCCTCAGCCACCCCTTTTGCCTGCATCAGGATATTCTGAAATTATCCTGCTCTGATGCCAGTGTCAACAACATCTATGGATTGTGTGTGGTCATTATCACACTGGGCACAGACTCAGTCCTCATCCTCCTCTCCTATGTCCTAATTCTCCATGCTGTGCTGGGCATTGCGTCTCGTGAAGAGCGACTGAAAGCACTCAACACGTGTTTTTCCCATGTATGTGTGGTGCTTATCTTCTTTGTACCTCTGATAGGGGTATGCATGGTCCATCGCTTTGGGAAACACCTGCCTCCCATAGTCCACATTCTCATGGCTGACATTTACCTGCTTCTTCCACCAGTACTTAATCCCATCATCTATAGTGTGAGGACCAAGCAGATTCGTCTTGGAATTTTCCACATGTTTAGGCGAAGTCCGAGTCTTTAGAAAACACATGGAATTGGTTTGGACGAAAATTTTCTCCATCAGCTTCTTAATGGTACAACTTCCTAGATATGTGATTTTGGAGAATTCCCCACATCTCTTTCATTTCTAAGTTTCTTCTTTGTAAATTTGAAATTTTATCATTGCTCTGATGATCTTCTGACAAGGCAGAACCCCAGAGAGGAGAGAGCTGTGCAGAGACAGACACACGACCTGAGGACATTCCTTAGAAGCCTTCGGTTGTGTATCGGTCTGTGTATTACTGCAAAGAAACTACTGAGGCCAAGGAAAGAACCACCAGAAAGGAGCAGATGCAGCAATTCTCAGGTCTTATATATGATTGAGAAGAGTTCCTAGGCTTACAGACAGTGTGGAGAAACCTTGTAATAAACAGAACATCTGGCTGTGTACCCTTAGTAATGACCCCGTTATCTCACCCAGTTACGGTGGACCAAAAGCTGTATTTGGTCTTTCCTAACAAAGCCTGAAGAAAATTCTTGAAGGGGGTAAGGCCATTTCCATGTAATTTTATGACACACAAGAATAAAGGTAAAATATATATTTAGAGAAGTACAAAAAAAAAGTGCATTTTATTTTGTGTCCTTTCTTTTGGAAAACAACAGAATGGAAGGAGCATACATTATGCCTCCTGCTATATTTTATAGGAATAGATTGCACGTTCTAGTCCTATAAATGCCTGTTCTCAGACCATGATGGGGTTAGTAGGCCCACCTAATTCAATGGGTCTGTGTTAGGAATTTCATTGTAAAATACATCTAAACCAGATTCTCAGTTGACAGCTTGTCAATAATGAAGTTCTTTGTTTTCACTTGTTTGACATTAAAAAAAAAAAAATCCCTCCATTTAACTCAGGACTCAGCACAAAAAGTTTTGTAATTCTGGAGTGCTTCTTAAATGACCACCCATATTTTTATAAAAATCAGTACAAGTATAGGAAAATAAATTTAAAGAAATTTAAAGAAATAAATTTAAAGAAAATAAATTTAAAGAAATTTAAATTTAAAGAAATTTAAAGAAATCTCATAATATTGGGAAGGAGGGAAATCATGACTAAAATATGAAATAAAGAAAAATATACATAAAAGATCAATCTAGAAAAGCAATTGTCAACAAAGAAGAGTTATAGAAAGAAAAAAATGTAGATCAAGAGATTTTAAATTAAAAATAATTCCAAAAAATTAAAAATAATCCCCAACTTTTAATGTCATAGATCCACGCCTTAAAAAGGCCCAATTCATTTAGTAAAAGAGGATGAATTTTCAGAAATTTAAGGAGATAATACTAATCTATTTCAAAGAGGAGAGAAAAATTACAAGAGGTTACTTGCAGGAAACATGAGTTACGGTGGTATCAGAATCCTTGATTTCCATATGGACGATAGATGTAATCATGTTTATAAAATCATCTTCAACCAATATAACTGTATTAGTTCGCTAGGGCTGTGGTAACAAAGTACCACAGACTGGGTGGCTTAAACAACAGAAATTTCTTGTCTCACAGTTCCGGAGGCTGAAGTCTGAGACAGAGGTGTCAACTGTGTTGCTTCCTTCTCAGAACTGTGAGAAGGTGTCTGTTCCTGGCCTCCCGCCTAGAATACATGGCGCCTTCCCGATGTACATGTGTTTCCTCACAGAGTTTTGTTTTGTTTTGTTTTTTGTTTTATTAAGGATACCAGTCAGATTGAATTAGGAGCCCGCCCTACTCTAATATGACCTAATTTTGACTTAAATTACTGAATCTGTAATGACCCTATTTCCGAATAAGTTCACATTCTAAGCTACTGGGTATTAGGACTTCGACATGTAAACTTATGGCAGGGAGGGGCACAGTTCAACCAATAATGACAAAACCCAAAATATCAACCATAGTTGAGGGCAAAATAATAGTTCGGTCATACAGAGATGTTGGAACTATACCTCCCATTCATTCTGTCTTTGGAAATTAATATAAGGATGTGTTCCCGAAAAAGTAGGGAGCTGTCTGTAAAATGGGAAGACACGACGTATGAAAAAAAGTGGACCCAAAACAGGGGAGTAGAATAGGGCATTCCCAGCTGGGCACATGAAAAGCAACCATTTGAGACTGGAGCTACAGAATTGAGGCCACCGGGTGGGAGGTCTTTCAGGAAAAAAAAAAAAAAAATTAAATCTGTATCTGTTGAGATATTTTACATTGTAAGTTTCTGAAAAGATAATCCAAACTGTCTTCACCATTACAAAGAATTTATTGGCTTTTACAACAATAAAGATGTTGGTCTGGTTTTACATAACAGCTATTTGAATAAATAAACTGTGTTACTGGGGACCAAGCTTGTTTTAATATTTGCAGTTGAGAGTCTGTGTCTCATCTTGACCTTAATTTTGCTGTCTTTATGGATCCAAGATATCTTTTAGCAGCTCTCAAGATTCGATGTGTCCTTCACACTCACAGAGGAAGAAATGTGCCATTAAGCAAATGTCTTAAAATTGATTTTGATTATGTATAAAGACGTTATTGGACCCAAGAGAATATTTCATGGTATATGTACAGGTGAACAGAAACTAAATGTGCAGGAAACAGCTTGAACGTTTGTAGAGAATGATGGAGAAGTTTGGCACGGTCAAATGAAAGATATTGTTTCTCATACTTTGTAGTCAGTGTTTTATTTCTTAAGCCTAAATGCTGTTTTAGGGAGGTTCCCAGAAACTTCAGTTGTGGGATAAAGGGATATAATTTTTTCAATCCAAATAATCACATTCTTTTTTAAAAAATAATTTTTATTTTGTTATATTAGTCACCATACAGTATATCCCCAGTTTTTGATGCAATGTTCCATGATTCATTATTTGCATATAATACCCTGTGCCAAATAATCACATTCTAATAGAATCTGCATGATATATGCATGATTGACTCTAAAATTAGAAAAGAAAATGTATTTTTTAAAGATTTTATTTATTTGACTGAGAGAGAGCAGGAGCAGGTTGAGGGGGAGGGGAGGAGGGCAAGGGAGAAGCAGTCTCCCCTCTGAGCAGGGAACCTGATTGCTTGATCTCAGGACCCTGGGATCACTACCTGAGCCTAAGGCAGATGCTTAACTGACTGAGCCACCCAGGTGCACCTGAAAAGAAAATATTTAATGTTACTAGAGGTTTCAGAAGAAAAATGGTTACAGAGTTAGTCGCCATTGGTGATTCCTAAACTTGCTTTGCATGAATAGTATTTATGCAGCTGTGCTCATGAGGTGAAATCTATAATAATAATTAATGATAATAATAATAATAATAATAAGAAGAAGAAGAAGAAGAAGAAGAAGAAGAAGAAACCAGTTATAACTGACCACTTACTATGTACAGGACACTGTTCTAAATGTCTCAGAGACATTTAATTTGTATCTCAAATGTACCCAATGAGGAAGACACTATTTTGATTCCCGTTTTATAGTTAAGGAAACTGAGGCACAGAAATGATACATAAGTCACCCAAAGTCACGCAGCTACCGTGAACACCGGCACGCTGGCTCCAGGATTGAAATTTAGGCACTTTTCAATAGGACTTTTGAAATTTGTACAGGCAAAATCATGGTCGTGGTAGGGAATTCATGTACAGAACACAGCGTGGAAAAAGGATCATGGATCTTTGTCTTCAGTGCTAGTTGGGGAAACTCAAAACAGCTGTATGAGAGGAGGTTGGAAAAAACTTAGTGAAAAGAAAGAGTAAAATTAAAAAAACCCTTCTATACTAGTTCAAGTATTTGAATTTAAATTAGCTAGTTCCAGTAAATAAATAAATAAATGAAGAAATGGAAAAATAAACAACTAAATAAGCTAGTTTCTTCTATAAGTAGGTCAGTAAGCCCTAGACTTGGCCCACAGGGTCACATTCACGCGGAGATACAGTGTATCTGTTTTCACACGTGTCAAATACAGGTGACAAAACCTCTGCGCTTTATCCCCACTCTTCAACTTTTGTTTATATGTCCTTCAGTTTGCCTTTATGTTCCTTGGGATTTTTGGTTTGGGGAATAGAATCTAGAAGTTTGTGTGCAGTCTCCGTGGACTCAATCCCAGAGGTTGGTGTAAAGCTGGGATTAAAACGGGATGTTTTCTTAGAAATATCGCTTAGGTGCTAGAAGCCTAAAATACAGGTACTCTCCATGCCGTCCTCAGAGGGAGGTAGAAGGGCTGTGCTGCTCGATGCTGTGTGTAAGTCTCGGTGCCTGGAGAAGGTGAATCAGCTGCTGGTGTCTGGTGGCAGGAAATGCAGAGATATATGGGCAAAGCAGCCTGAGAACTGGACCAAGTGGCCAACTGCACCAGGCAGGGAAAAACCAAAATTATATCTTTAAATGGGGATGAGATTATCTTTAAACGTCTCGGGAGATCCAATGCCTTTAATATCATCCTGGCAGTTGCTTTGGATGAAATAAATTTCCATGTCGGTAGGAAGGGATGGGGCCCGTGGAGAGCTGCAGTTGAGAGTAGTCTCCTAGTATTGCTCCACAATAAACGACGGGGACTCTCCACCTTGGCCTTGGCCGTCACCTTTCTAGGCAATGGTTTCTTACTTGGCCAGGGCGTTTCTGTTTTTACAGACAAATAAGAGTCTGTGCACTTTGCGGCACTTGTGCTTTCTTCGTTGCACCGAACTACAAGTGATAGTTTATATTTTTTTACCTTGATATGTTTTCTATGTTGAAAAAAATAATTAAAAAATGGTAAAGTGAAGCTATGACAAGGACAAAAACAGATATCTCTGCTTTATTTTTTAAAATTTGATTTATTTATTGAGAGAGCGAGAGAGCATGTGTGAGTGGGGGAGGGGCAGGTGCAGAGGGAGAGAGACTCTCAAGCAGACTCCATGTTGAGTGTGGAGCCCAACACAGGACTCAATCTCTCGACCCTGAGATCATGACCTGAGCTGAAATCGAGAGTCAGACGCTTAACCAACTGAGCCACCCAGGTGCCCCTATCTCTGCTTTATTTTTGATTACAACTGCTGCACCGTACATTCCAGGGCAAGTTCCTCTACCTCATTCTGAGTGGTTTGATGCATTCTGTAGCATTTTGAAGGCATTGCTTAAGTACCATTCTCCATACCCTTCAGATCACTGCAGAAGTAAATTCTTCTCTATTGAGACATGACTGTCTCAGAGAGCTGCAAAAAATACCTTCTCTGGTACCAAAAGCAATTTGAGGATTCTCTGGTACCAAAAGAATTTGAATACCCAGATTTTCAGTGTCTTGAACTGGTAGGAAAAGTAAACCAACAAGTATTGTCTCCATAAGCAGTGGTAAAATTAACACCGATAAGATTAACAGGTGCTCTGGGAGTCCTGGATATGCTGTGAGAGTGAACGGGTATGAAATGGCATTAGACAGCCCTCCTTGCCGCTTTCCCAACTGATATTCGGGGCTGTCTGTAAATCATAAGCAATGGCTCTTTCTACTCCTGGCCAGGCATCCCAAGAGGCCGGCCCTTATTATCTGATATGGTGTCTGTGAGAGGCTGCTGAGTTTTTACCTATCAGTCAGAAGAATTCAGATTTAATTGTGAGAGCACCTATACACCTGGACCTATAATTAATTTCGTTACGGATTTTTAAAGGTATTTTCTTTCTTTCTATGTCTTTGTCTGTGTTTTTTGTTTGTTTGTTTGTTTGTTTTTTGTTTTTGCTTTTGTTTTTATTTTTTTGTTTGTTTGTTTTTTTGCTTAAAGGCATTTTTAATGGCCTCTGTAGTGTATTAACTTGACCTCATCTGTAGTCTTGATATGGCCAGTGTCACTCACCAGAGTATATTTCCAAGAGTGGACTCACATCCCATTCTCCTTCAAAGGGAATGGTAAGCTCTAATTATTAGAAATCTTCCCTGAACTTGCTGCAAACCTCCATGTTTGGTATTAGAACTCAATCAGCAGGCAGGGTGGAAACTCTGAATGTGACCTTGACCTGCCTATTCTGGCTGTGACATATCTCATCAAAGTCCTTCAGTAGCACACTTACTATGCTTTAAGCATGACATCAACTCTATGCTGAAACACTGAGCTAGCAATTAGCATGGCATCACCTTCACCCTCTGACCTCTCTTCTGACCTCTCCTTCTACTCTCTCATTTTTCCCCTAGAGTAAGGGCAGCTTCACCTCCTCTGACCAGTGACAGGATGATACACCAGAACAGGAGTGTTTTTCACCCACCCACATTCTTCCTCGTTGGAATCCCCGGTCTGGAAGGGGCCCATGCCTGGATCTCCCTGCCTTTCTGCTTAGTCTACCTTGTGGCTTTACTGGGCAATGCCACAATTGTGCTGGTCATCAAGACAGAGCAGAGCCTGCGGAGGGAGCCCATGTTCCACTTTCTAGCTCTCCTTTCAACTATCGATTTGGCCCTTTCCACAACCTCTGTGCCCCGCATGCTGGGTATCTTCTGGTTTGATGCTCATGAGATTAACTTTGGGGCATGTGTGGCCCAGATGTTTTTGATCCATGCCTTCACTGGCATGGAGGCCGAGGTCCTGGTGGCCATGGCCTTTGACCGCTATGTGGCCATCTGTGCTCCACTCCACTATACAACTATCTTGACATCCCGGGTGCTGGTGGGCATCAGCATGTGCACTGTGGTTCGTCCAGTTGTGCTTACACTTCCCATGGTCTATCTCATCTACCGCCTGCCCTTTTGTCAGGCTCGTGTAATCACTCATTCCTACTGTGAGCACATGGGCATTGCCAAACTGTCCTGTGGCAACATCCGTGTCAACGCCATCTACGGGCTCTTTGTGGTTTCCTTCTTTGTCCTGAACCTGGTTCTTATTGGCATCTCATATGTCTACATTCTGCGAGCTGTCTTCCGCCTCCCGTCACAGGAGGCTCGGCTAAAGGCGCTCAGCACGTGTGGCTCTCATGTTGGGGTCATCTGTGTTTTCTACATCCCCTCAGTGTTCTCCTTCCTCACTCACCGATTTGGACACAACATACCACGCTACATTCACATTCTTGTTGCCAACCTCTATGTGGTTATCCCACCTTCACTCAACCCCGTCATTTATGGTGTAAGGACCAAACAGATTCGAGAGCGAGTGCTCCACGTCTTTATCAAGAAATAAGACACATGACATGTTCTTTGACTAAGGATTTTGCTCCATCTAGAGAGATGTGTGTGTTCTTGCTTTAACAAACATCTCCTAGTCCTAATCTATTGCCGCCAGGTTGAGATACAAGCTGATGTATCCCCAGCTGTTGACGAATGGACTCTAAGACTTCTGGAACCTTCACTGGAGCTCAAGTTCAAAGGCTAATGGTCTATCTTGGAAGGAGCAGTGTGGCCTCTTTTTGCATGTCTTTAGGCAGAGTCCTTCATAGGATAAAGGTGCTCTCCTTCTGGGTGAAGAACATATTATACTGTTTTTGTTTTGTTTTATTTTTTGTTTGTTTGTTGTTAGTTCTGTAATTAGAGAAATGTGGCAGTGGAAATTTGACCCTGTGTCCTTCCTCATGTGTTGGTTGGTTTCTCCATTCCTTCATGCGTTCATTTTATTACTCCTTTAATTAACATTCATTTTGTATTTGTTGTATGTCTTGGATCATTTAATTGCTAGGGATATATCCATGAACCACGCTAACATAAAATGTCTGGTCTTGTGGAGCTTGCATTGTCTTATGTTCTCTAAAAAAAGCCAAGTTCATGGGTTCAAAAAAAGAAAAATCATTGCCAAATCTGTAGGTTGAACTGGAATGATTGCCAAATATGTAATATTCAGTGGAAAGATAGCCAAAACAAACACAGAATTTCAAAACTATTTCTTTTTTTTTTAAGTGTATTTAACATTTTGGGAGATACAGAGTGGGTGTGGGAGGAGAGCGGCAAGGGAGAGAATCGTAAGCAGACCCCGACTAAGCACAGAGCCCGACGCAGGGCTTGATCTCAGGACCCTGGGATCATGACCTCAGCCGAAATCAAGAGTTGATGCTTAACGAACTGAGTCAACCAGGTGGCCACAAAACTGTTTCTTAGGTAGCAACAGTACCATACCCCTGAGTGTCTCTCTGCAGTCAGGCCCAAAACAGAAGCGTAGTCTTATCATTGAATTACGTATAGTATTTCTCTCTATTTATGTGATGCGTGCTGGCCCTTGTCTATCATCTTATTCCCTTTTGTTCTCTCAATCTACATTTGACCCTGAATTACTCCATCCCCAAATACAAGGGCTCTCATCCTAGACCTATGATCTAGTTCTAGTTCCTCCACTGACTTTAATGCACAAGCTCTGAAACCAATCTATGAATAATCACCTTTTTTTTTAATACTCCTGTGGGCTTTCAGTTGATGCAATAAAAATACTTCCCCAAAACCCAAGCAATGATCTTTTGCATCATCAAACTTGTCATATAGCTTTTAACATTTTTCTCTTTTTCAGTAATAGAAACAGAAGAAAGAGTCAAAGAGTCAAAGTGTATAATTATTTACACCTTTATTTTTGTTACAAGTTTTTATTTACGTTCCAGTTATTTAACACACAGCGTGATATCAGTTTCAGGTGTAGGATTTAGTGATTCAGCACTTCCATACATCGCCCGTGTTCATCACTAGTGCCCTCCTTCAGCTCCATCACACAGTTAACCCATCCCCCCACCGACCTCCCTTCCAGCAACTCTCAGTTTGTTCTCCATAGTTAATAGTCTGTCTTATGGTTCACCTCTCTTCCTTTTTCCCCCCTATGTTTATCTGTTACATTTCTTAAATTCCACATATGAGTGACATCATGGGATATTTGTCTTCCTCTGACTGACTTATTTCTCTAAGCATTATACTCTCTAGCTCCACCCATGTCATTTCAAATGACAAGATGTCATTCTTTCTGATGGCTGCGTAATATTCCATTGTATATACATACCACAAATTCTTTATCCGTTCATCAGTCAATGGGAATTTGGGCCTTTCCATAATTTGGCTATGGTTGGTAATGCTGCCATGAACATTGGGGTGTATTCACACATTTAAAGCAAAGTAAGAACAATACCGTATTTGTAGGACTTTAGCCTTCATTGTTGACTCTGAAAATGGAGAAGAGAGCCATGAGTTAAGGAATATGGGCAGTCTACAGAAGCTGGAAAAGGCAAAAAAAAAAAAAAAATGTTCTCCGCTAGTGTCTCCAGAAAGGCATGCAGACCCTCTGAAAACTTGATTTTAACTCAGTGAGATGCATGAGCTTTCTAACAAACTGGACTGCAGGATAATAAATTTGCTTTGATTGAAGGCGCTGCATTTCTGGTAATTTATCACAGTGGCATTAGAAAACTAATAAAGCTTTGCTCCCATGATCAGCACCTGGGAGAGGTGGATGAAGAAAGAGGGAGAAAATGATTTGGAATGAAATGGCAACAAAAGTGTCAGCTGGATGTTTATACGGGAGTGTCTGGAGCTGGAACAGCCCTTCCTAGTTGTCCTGATTGGGCTGGATCAGGTCGGCTTTCTGCTCCTTCATCCACCAGGCATTATGGGGGCTCTCTGGGAGGGGGATTTGACCTTAGGTGAGGAAGGTCCATTAGGCAAGAGAAAAAGCAAAGAGGGCCACATTCTCAGTGCTTAGATGATTGAGAACTTCAGATCTGAAAGGGGGATAGAGAGGACACACTGTAGCATCCACTATAAAACCCAAGTAGGGTAGGAGTTTCCTGTGGTGGAGACACTACCATGAAACTGCATCTAATTCTTTGGAATTTGCCTTTTGGTCCTTTTTGCCTCTGGCTTTTCTGAAAACCTCAAGTGAGAAACCTTTACATCCCTTCCCTGTCTTTGAAGTCTAACTAAGCCTTGTGTTTGCAGGTATAGGTTAGGCTTCTCACTCTTGTCCTTTAATAGCTGTTTCTATTGATTTCGAAGCTATTCATATACAAAGCACTTAGTTTTCACGTCAATTTTAATGTCTCTAAAGCTTTCTGGGGGGAATGACATACATAGACTGCCATCTTGACAGCGGAAACTGTCACATTATGGTTTAAAAGCTTGGGAAACCAATTTTTTTAGTGTATCTATTTGACAATAGGTCTGAGTGGAGTCATTTTTTTCATTTAATATTCACTTATGATAGTTTTCATTGTTAAGTTATTGTATGGTCTTTACTGACACATTTTAAAGTCCATAAATTAGAATGAGAGAGAATATGTTATGTGTATTGCAATGCCCTCCAAACACTTTGGTATTGTTTTGCTATTTGGAAATATATTCTTTTGTGTTTTTGACTTGTTCATTGAAATTATATCACATATTATTTTATATATTTCCTGTATGTCTATAAATAAAAGGGTATGCGTTATGTATAGACTCCTAATGCACTTTATTTTTAATGGAAATATAATATCTTTGAGTGAATACACTCTTTTGTCCATTTAAGTACTTATTTTGTTTGCACTGATTCAAAGCAGTATAATAAAAAGTTTTGTGCACAAAGCTCATCTGGTATTTGAAGTAGATAATGTAATTATTCGACATTTCCAACGATCCTCAGTTCTTCGTTTACAGCCATTTGAAAGCTTCAGCGTTTTCCATCAGCTGGTACTAATCCTTCAGCATTTCTTGTGGTGCAGGTTGGCTGGCAATGAAATCTGTCAGCGTCTGTTTACCTCAAATTATCTTTATGGATAACTCAAGATGACAAATGAAATTTGAGTAGACATTTGTAGTTGAATTAGGAATCAAATACTTCCCATAATGAAAATGCCAGGTCCACATATGTTCCCTGGTGAACTCAATGTGTAAAGAGGAATTAATATCTCATAACGCAGCACAAAGTCTCCAAATCATAGGAGTGGAAATCCTGTATCTGAACTGAATCAGACCACCTCTAAGACTGGATATTTTCACCACTTCTCTCTACGGCCTCTGTGACCTAGATATGAAAAATTGTCAAGGGGGAAGATTGAGAAGATCAATCATGGACAAAGGACAGTGAGACCCAAAACTCACAGATGTCAATCCCCATGGCTAAGCATTCAATGAACCTAGAGAACGTGGTCAGGTCAGTGCAGAGAGATACCGAGTACTCAGGCTGAAAACAGGGTCTCCTGTGCCAGGTTATTATGTTTGAGAATATAATATGGATTAAGTACGGTTTTTTATCTAGGAAAGAAAAATCCATAGAATCAGGCAGTGAAGTATTACTTAGAGGGAGATGGGATGTATCTTTCTTTGTATCTTATAGAAATGATAATATTTGTGTGTTTTTGCCCCATATTCGTAGTTTTCTCTCTATAAATTCCTATCCGTGTCAGTTTTTCTTAGGCTTCTGTTTCTGGAAATCATAGTCTAGGAGTTTGGCCAGCAATCTCAGAGGATTTGATCCCAGGGCACAATTTACGCCAGAAAACGGAGTTAACCCGTTTGTCTACTTTTATAAGCAGCTAAGGCCTTAGTATAAAAGGACTCTCCTCAGACTGTATTTGTTTACAAAAGCACGCAGAGCTGTGCTGCTTGAGATGTTCCTGCGTCTCTATTCCTGTGGAGGAAAGAAGCATCCAAGATGAACTGTGGTTTGATTTCAGTGTGTAGTGCAGTGAAAGGGAGATGATCAACGGTGGCTGAGAACTGCTGGTTTGATCTGATACGATATGATAGCATCGTGTGGTCCAATGTCTGAATGTAAGAGGGGAAAACTTGCAACATTTTTTTTAACTGAAAACTTTAACTAGAATGATCAGTAGGAGAAGAAAGGGATAAAGAAAGGGGGGTAATCAGAAGGGGGAATGAAACATGAGAGACTATGGACTATGAGAAACAAACTGAGGGCTTCAGAGGGGAGGGGGGTGGGGGAATGGGATAGGTCGGTGATGGGTAGTAAGGAGGGCACGTATTGCATGGTGCACTGGGTGTTATACACAACTAATGAATCATCGAGCCTTACATCGGAAACCGGGGATGTACTGTATGGTGACTAACATAATATAATAAAAAATCATTATTAAAAAAAAACTTTAATTTTTTTTCATTGTAATTTTTTTAATGTTTTAATTTTAACCTTGCAACCTTCAGATGGAGATTGGGTATCTGTAAATATATCCAGACGATCCCAGGCTTTTAAAATCCATCTACAGAATGATTATGTAGTTGGTTGATAAATTATCATTTCTGTTTCTCCTCTGGGTTATAGGGAATGAATGAATGGACTTCTGAAGCACAATGAAAACCTGAGGGGAGCAGTGCCATGTTACTGAGAGTTTATTTTCGCACAGAAACCCAAGCTAGGCATCGGGGTGTTAGGAGGCTTGTTCCTGGCCAGCATCAAGAATGGCTGTTACCTGGAGTTGCAGTTCTTAAAAAAACACAAATAAGGGGGCATTGCAAAATGCAGCTTTTATCTCCTCCACCCTCAAGAAACACACACATACACACATCTAATCTTAGAATGGATAGAACTATTATTTTTTTGCCTTGTTATGCTTCCCAAAGAAATAGAGAGCTATTTCAAGGATAAAAACTGGAGTCTGGGCCACTATATCCTGATCTTGAACCAGTCTGTCCTAAGGTGGAGACCCAGAGGACGTCCTTTATTTCGTTATTTGAGCTTATGAGGGAGGAGGGGCTTTTTCATTGTTTTGAAGTCAGTGCAAAAGCCGTCTTCTCTATGCCCTTTAGACAACTACAGAAAGCAGTTCTGTCCAGACTTTGTTTCTCCCGACAGTTTTGTGATGCTCGGAATGCCTTCTTCACAGGTCCGTGCCACGCGAATTAACCCACATTCCCAGTTCACCAGGTAGAAGGAGTGAAGGCAATACATGCTCGTTCTGGAGCAGTCCTAAGATTAACAGGTGTTCCCAGAGGAACTGAGGTGGTGTGGAGAGTAAATGAAGACGCTTCAAATACTGCTAGAAACCACCATTCCCTCAACGCTCTAACACACGATGGGCTATGAAATGGGTTGGCCTTGGGAAACTGGAGACATGAACAAAAATACACATAAGGTTTATCATTATCTTTCTGGGATGTTTCATGTATGGACGTACATGACCCAGCCTGTGATGCCCCTCAGCAGGCATCCCAGAGTATCTGTGCTTTTGTTTGGGACAATGTACTTCTGATCTTCTGTTTCTCTTTGACAGGCTATTTGGCTGGACCTTGACATTTTCTCTATGTCAATAGTGATGAATGACTCATTGCATGATTTCTGCATTTCCTAATTACAGAAGTGTCTTGTGCATCTGTGCCTATCACCTTGCTTCTAGCTGCCTGTCGCCTTTCAGATTATATCTGCATTTCCATGTGTGCTTCCTTGAGGATTAAATTCCTTGAGACTGGCCTATTGAAATGAGTATGGCTTGGCTGACAATAAAAAAAAAATACATTAAAAATCCCTTTCAAACACCAACCTTTTTTATTTTCACTGTATACTGAAGCATTAAGCTAGTAATTTTCATGACCACCTGCAAACTCTTTCCCCCTCTTTCTAGGAATGACATCTCCGCTGTCATTTGGAAGGATGTTTTATCCCAACAGGAGTATTTTTCACCCACCCACATTCTTCCTCGTTGGAATCCCCGGTCTGGAATGGGCCCATGCCTGGATCTCCCAGCCTTTCTGCTTAGTCTACCTTGTGGCTTTACTGGGCAATGCCACAATTGTGCTGGTCATCAAGACAGAGCAGAGCCTGCGGAGGGAGCCCATGTTCCACTTTCTGGCTCTCCTTTCAACTATCGATTTGGCCCTTTCCACTACCTCTGTGCCCGCATGCTGGGTATCTTCTGGTTTGATGCTCATGAGATTAACTTTGGGGCATGTGTGGCCCAGATGTTTTTGATCCACGCGTTCACTGGCATGGAGGCCGAGGTCCGTGGCCATGGCCTTTGACTATGTGGCCATCTGTGCTCCACTCCACTACCGATATCTTGACATCCCGGTGCTGGTGGGCATCGGCGTGTACTGTGTTTCGTCCAGTTCTGTTCACACTTCCCATGGTCTATCTCATCTACCGCCTGCCCTTTTGTCAGGCTCGTGTAATCACTCATTCCTACTGTGAGCACATGGGCATTGCCAAACTGTCCTGTGGCAACATCCGTATCAATGCCATGTACGGGCTCTTCGTGGTCTCTTTCTTTCTGCTAGACCTGGTCCTTATTGTCATCTCGTACGTCTACATTCTGCGAGCTGTCTTCCTCCTCCCGTCACAGGATGCTCGGCTAAAGGCGCTCAGCACGTGTGGCTCTCACGTTGGGGTCATCTGTGTTCTCTACATCCCCTCAGTGTTCTCCTTCCTCACTCACCGATTTGGACACAACATACCACGCTACATTCACATTCTTGTTGCCAACCTCTATGTGGTTATCCCACCTTCTCTCAACCCCATCATTTATGGTGTGAGGACCAAACAGATTCGAGAGCGAGTGCTCCACGTCTTTATCAAGAAATAAGACACATGACATGTTCTTTGACTAAGGATTTTGCTCCATCTAGAGAGATGTGTGTGTTCTTGCTTTAACAAACATCACCTAGTCCTAATCTATTGCCGCCAGGTTGAGATACAAGCTGATGTATCCCCATCTGTTGACGAATGGACTCTAAGACTTCTGGAACCTTCACTGGAGCTCAAGTTCAAAGGCTAATGGTCTATCTTGGAAGGAGCAGTGTGGCCTCTTTCTGCATGTCTTTAGGCAGAGTCTTTCATAGGATAAAGGTGCACTTTTTCTGGGTAAGGAACATAGTATCCCGGCTTTTTTTTTTTTTTTAATTCCAAAATTAAATAAATGTGGCAGTGGAAATTTGACCCTGTGTCCTACTTCATGTGTTGGTTGGTTTCTCCATTCCTTCATGCGTTCGTTTTATTATTCCTTTAGTTAACATTCATTTTGTGTTTGTTGTATGTCTTGGATCATTCTAATTGCTAGAGATATAACCATGAACAAGGCTAACACAAAATGTCTGGTTCTGTGGAATTTGCACTGTGTTATGTTCTTTAAGAAAAGCCAGTTTATGGGTTCAAAAAAATCATTGCCAAATCTGTAGCTTGAAGTGGAATGGTCTCCCAAACATGTAAGATTCAGTGGAATGATAGCCAAAACAGACATACAATTTCAAAACTACTCCTTTTTTTTTTTTAAAGTGTATTTATTTATTTGAGAGAGAGAGAGAGAGCGAGTGTGGGGGGAGAGTTTTCACATCAATTTTAATGTCTCTAAAGCTTTCTGGAGGGAATGAGAGGAGTTACATAGACTGCCATCTTGACAGTGGAAACTGTCACATTATGGTTTAAAAGCTTGGGAAACCATTTTTTTTTTTAGTGTATCTATTTGACAATAGGTCTGAGTGGAGTCATTTTTTTCAGTTAATATTCAATTATGATAGTTTTCATTGTTAAGTTATTGTATGGTCTTTACTGACACATTTTAAAGTCCATAAATTAGAATGAGAGAGAATAATGTTACGTGTATTGCAATGCCCTCCAAATACTTTGGTATTGTTTTGCTATTTGGAAATATATTCTTTTGTGTTTTTGACTTGTTCATTGAAATTATATCACATATTATTTTATATATTTCCTGTATGTCTATAAATAAAAGGGTATGCGTTATGTATAGACTCCTAATGCACTTTATTTTTAATGGAAATATAATATTTTGAGTGAATACACTCTTTTGTCCATTTAAGTACTTATTTTGTTTGCGCTGATTCAAAGCAGTATAATAAAAAGTTTTGTGCACAAAGCTCATGTGGTATTTGAAGTAGATAATGTAATTATTCGACATTTCCAATGATCCACAGTTCTTCGTTTACAGCTATTTGAAAGCTTCAGCGTTTTCCATCAGCTGGTACTAATCCTTCAGCATTTCTTGTGGTGCAGGTTGGCTGGCAATGAAATCTGTCAGCGTCTGTTTACCTCAAATTATCTTTATGGATAACTCAGGATGACAAATGAAATTTGAGTAGACATTTGTAGTTGAATTAGGAATCAAATACTTCCCATAATGAAAATGCCAGGTCCACATATGTTCCCTGGTGAACTCTATGTGTAAAGAGGAATTAATATCTCATAACGCAGCACAAAGTCTCCAAATCATAGGAGTGGAAATCCTGTATCTGAACTGAATCAGACCACCTCTAAGACTGGATATTTTCACCACTTCTCTCTACGGCCTCTGTGACCTAGATATGAAAAATTGTCAAGGGGGAAGATTGAGAAGATCAATCATGGACAAAGGACAGTGGGACCCAAAACTCACCGATGGCAATCCCCATGGCTAAGCATTCAATGAACCTAGAGAACGTGGTCAGGTCAGTGCAGAGAGATACCGAGTACTCAGGCTGAAAACAGGGTCTCCTGTGCCAGGTTATTATGTTTGAATTTAGAATATGGATTAAGTACGGTTTTTTATCTAGGAAAGAAAAATCCATAGAATCAGGCAGTGAAGTATTACTTAGAGGGAGATGGGATGTATCTTTCTTTGTATCTTATAGAAATGATAATATTTGTGTGTTTTTGCCCCATATTCGTAGTTTTCTCTCTATAAATTCCTATCCGTGTCAGTTTTTCTTAGGCTTCTGTTTCTGGAAATCATAGTCTAGGAGTTTGGCCAGCAATCTCAGAGGATTTGATCCCAGGGCACAATTTACACCAGAAAACGGAGTTAACCCGCTTGTCTAATTTTATAATCAGCTAACACCTTAGTATAAAAGGACTCTCCTCAGACTGTATTTGTTTAAAAAACCACGCAGAGCTGTGCTGCTTGAGATTTTCCTGCGTCTCTATTCCTGTGGAGGAAAGAAGCATCCAAGATGAACTGTGGTTTGATTTCAGTGTGTAGTGCAGTGAAAGGGAGATGATCAACGGTGGCTGAGAACTGCTGGTTTGATCTGATACGATATGATAGCATCGTGTGGTCCAATGTCTGAATGTAACAGGGGAAAACTTGCAACATTTTTTTTTAACTGAAAACTTTAATTTTTTTTCATTGTAATTTTTTTAATGTTTTAATTTTAACCTTGCAACCTTCAAATGAAGATTGGGTATCTGTAAATATATCCAGACGATCCCAGGCTTTTAAAATCCATCTACAGAATGATTATATAGTTGGTCGATAAAGTATCATTTCTGCTTCTTCTCTGGGTTATAGGGAATGAATGAATGGACTTCTGAAGCACAATGAAAACCTGAGGTGAGCAGTGCGATGTTACTGAGAGTTTATTTTCGCACAGAAACCCAAGCTAGGCATCGGGGTGTTAGGAGGCGTGTTCCCGGCCAGCATCAAGAATGGCTGTTACCTGGAGTTGCAGTTCTTAAAAAAACACAAATAAGGGGGCATTGCAAAATACAGCTTTTATCTCCTCCACCCCCAAGAAACACACACATACACACATCTAATCTTAGAATGGATAGAACTATTATTTTATTTTTTTAGCTTGTTATGAATCCCAAAGAAATAGGGAGCTATTTCAAGGATAAAAACTGGAATCTGGGCCACTATATCCTGATCTTGAACCAGTCTGCTTAAGGTGGAGACCCAGAGAACGTCCTTTATTTCATTGTTTGAGCTTATTAGTGACTAGGTGCTTTTTCATTGTTTTGAAGTCATTGCAAAAACCACCTTCTCTCTGCCCTTTAGACAACTACAGAAAGCAGTTTTGTACAGGTTTTGTTTCTCCAGACTGTTTCGTGGTGCTCGGAATGCCTTCTTCACAGGTCTGTGCCACCTGACACTTCCTAGGCATTCTTTTACCCACATTCCCAGTTCATCAGGCAGAAAGAGTGAAGGCAATACATGCTCGTTCTGGAGCAGTCCTAAGATTAACAGGTGTTCTCCTAAAACTACTTCTAGCTGGCCTGTTGTCTTTTGGATTATATCTGCATTTCCATGTGTGCTTCCTTGATTTTTTGCATATCTCTCTTCAGATAGGAGCTTTACAAAAGGTACAGGGCATATGAAATTATTCCATATTTAATAGCAAGTTCTGTGTCTTATCATTTTGCTGTTGGCTTCCTGATAAGCAGTGTAGATTGAAAAAAAAAAAAAAGAGGATTAAATTCCTTGAGACCGGCCCATTCAAATGAGTATGGCTTGGCATAAAATAAAAGAAAAAAATACATGGAGCCCCTCGGTGGCTTGGTCGTTAAGCTTCTGCCTTTGGCTCTGGTCATGATCTCAGGGTTCTGGGATGGAGCCCCCCATCAGGCTCCCTCCTTGGCGGGATGCCTGCTTCTCCCTCTCCCACTCCTCCTGCTGGTGTTCCCTCTCTCCCTGTGTCTCTCTCTGTCCAATAAATAAATAAAATCTTTAAAAAAAATTATCCCTTTCGAATAGCAACCTTTTTTGTTTTCACTATATATTGAAGCACTAAGCTATTTGATCCACGCGTTCACTGGCATGGAGGCCGAGGTCCTGGTGGCCATGGCCTTTTTCGTCCTGGTGGCCATGGCCTTTGACCGCTATGTGGCCATCTGTGCTCCACTCCACTATACGACTATCTTGACATCCCGGGTGCTGGTGGGCATCAGCGTGTGCACTGTGTTTCGTCCAGTTCTGTTCACACTTCCCATGGTCTATCTCATCTACCGCCTGCCCTTTTGTCAGGCTCGTGTAATCACTCATTCCTACTGTGAGCACATGGGCATTGCCAAACTGTCCTGTGGCAACATCCGTATCAATGCCATGTACGGGCTCTTCGTGGTCTTTCTCTTTCTGCTGGACCTGGTTCTTATTGTCATCTCATACGTCTACATTCTGCGAGCTGTCTTCCGCCTCCCATCACAGGACGCTCGGCTAAAGGCGCTCAGCACGTGTGGCTCTCACGTTGGGGTCATCTGTGTTCTCTACATCCCCTCAGTGTTCTCCTTCCTCACTCACCGATTTGGACACAACATACCACGCTACATTCACATTCTTGTTGCCAACCTCTATGTGGTTATCCCACCTTCACTCAACCCCATCATTTATGGTGTGAGGACCAAACAGATTCGAGAGCGAGTGCTCCACGTCTTTGCTAAAAAGTAAATATTCTTGCCCATGTTTACCAAGCGTTTTGACCTAGGAAGGAAAATGTGGGCTCTTTTCAGCAATTTTTCTCTGTCTAAATTTAGTGCTGCCAAATTATATTCCAGAGCATTTGATCTTGGCCTAATATTGATTCTATGATTTGAATAATTTTCAAAATATTACAAGTTGAAGGCTAATTCCTTAGAAGCAGGAAGTGTTTGCATTATTTCACGCTGTGTGAGAAAGAAGAGTCCACGCAATGACCCTTCCCATCATTACATTTGCAGTGCTTTTTTTCTCCCCTGATTTTTAAGTCCTACTTTTCCCTCTGTTCAACAAAAGTCAGACAAGGAAACATACTACAAATGCCTTTGTTCTCACAACATGGAATTAAAAACTATTGTTACTGCAGCTTATTTATCTTGAATGTTATTGTTAATCAAACACACAAGACATTTAATTTGAAATGACCTATGAGACTTACCCTGCCCAGTTCCAATTTTGTCTTATCCTCAGAGATGGCAATGATCACTACACGCTCTTCTTCTTTGAGCGTAAATTGATCTTTTTAAATTCAATAATTTCTGTGGGGTTTGCGATTATAATTTTTTATTTCATGTGAATGGTAATGCACTGTGTATCATTTCACAGACAATTGTTTCACTTACTATTAAATTTAGAGACTGTCTATGTTGATACATATGGGATATAGTGTTCTTTTTTAAATGTAGTAATATCTTTCATTTGCATTTTATCTTTTCATAATTTGAAGATCTATAATACTTTAGTTATATTTAATTCAGAATTGATGTTGTGACGTCTTTATGAATTATTTTTGTTCATCTTTGACAAATTTCTAAAGGTTCCAAGCTTAGAAAATGTAGGACCGTCAGATAGTAGGTTACTAATTGAATAGGTCATGTCTTTATTTTTATGGTGTTTATTTACTGATTTCGTTGCCTCCTCTCCAAGTTTCCGCCTAGTTTCTTTGAAGTCTCATAGCATTTTTTTTTAAAAGATTTTATTTATTTATTTGACAGAGATAGAGACAGCCAGCGAGAGAGGGAACACAAGCAGGGGGAGTGGGAGAGGAAGAAGCAGGCTCAGCAGAGGAGCCTGATGTGGGGCTCGATCCCATAACGCCAGGATCACGCCCTGAGCCGAAGGCAGATGCTTAACCGCTGTGCCACCCAGGCGCCCCTCATAGCATGTTTTTGATTACACTTGACATATTAGCACTTTCCTATAAGCCCTTTATATTTAATACCTTAGTTTCAAATGGCAGATTACATTTTTAAATGAACTCAATACTGATTATATTGCCTATAACACATGCTTTTGACACTTTCAAACCGAGGACTTCCTCGTAGCTTTATTATATATCAACATCCCCACATCTATGTTGTTATTGGGGTGTATGTTAAGTTTTACTTTTAATTCCACTCTAACTGCAATTTATTTTGAGGTGAGATTTAAGAAAAGAAATACCTTTCTGTTTCTATTTAATAACATAATTTTTCTAACCTGTTTAATTACATAAATGACTTAATAACTCATCGCTTCAGAACTGATTTTCATTTATTCTTTCTTTGTATTAAATTTCAATTTATACACGAGTATGCTTTTCACTTATAGAGCTGGTTTGTCTGTTCTTGAACCAATATCACAATGTTCTTCATCACTAAACATTATAAAATATTTTAATAACTTTTAAAGCTGATTATCCTCCTGTACTTTTCTCACTCTCCCTTTGTTCTTTAAATTAACTTCTAGAAAAACAAAATAACATGCTGTCATTTTGTTGTACTTAAAAATATCCTGTTGGAATTTTGAGTTCATTTATTATTTGGTTCATTTACTATCAATTAATTAAACAATGTGTTTTTAATTCCTTAAAGTATTAGCTGAGAATTATTATGCTCTTCACTTGGACAAGCACGGATACTAAAATGTGCCCTGGGGCAACTGCACCGTGACTACCCTTCCCAGCCCCCTGTTTCCCAGCATTCTCTTCCCTGTAAGTTTCCAGTTTAGAGTTGGTCACATCAGAAATGCATAAGCTGTGGGAGCAAATGTGAAACAGCAACCACTATTTTCTGTAGTTCATTATTGTTTACAGGGAGAGACAGAGAAACACAACGATACTAGAGCATTCTCATTTCTCCCCCTGTCCTTCAGCTCCATACACAGCTCTCCATGGCTACTGACCTGCTTATCAACAGCGTTCACAAATGCACCATCAAATATTTTACTGCAAACAGAGGCAGTAGCCAGGAATAACAAACCATCTTCCTTAAATTTCTACACTCACTTCTTTTATGGATCCATCCCAGAAGCGGAGAGTACCAAGTCTTCTGCAAATACCAACTCATTCACGCAGGCCTAATCTGGCTAATAAATTTATTTTTGGATCTTCCCCCCCCAGCTCCTCCCACAATTGTATCTAATTCCTATAATAAATTCTTTATTCCTTAATACTTGTAGTGGTTCTGAACCCTAACTGATGTAGGTATAGATACCAGAATTGCTTCCTTACTTAATCAGTCTTAGGGAAATTAGGGCCTTGCTGCTATTGGCAAAGGGGAGACATTGGTGGTATGTAGAATGTGGTAACAAAACACATTATTACCTTCTATAATGAAGTGCTTAAAGAAGGCAAGACTTGGAGTGTCCAAGTATTTCTGTTAAATATTTTAGTAAGAATAAGAAAAGTATAGATTGTTCTTTCTGTGATAAGCTGGAGAAGGAGGATAAAGGAAATAATGAGTCAATGAGCTCAGGGCTTTAAATATCTAGCTCAAGGCCCAGGCACAGGAAACAAAGCATGTTAAACTATGCTTTAAAAAAAATAAAAATAATAAAAAAAATTATCTCCCGATCTCCTGCTAGGTCATTTATTTGAAAGAAACAAAACTCTAAAAATTGGAATAGACATCAATGAAGTAAATCCTGAGCTCTGCTAAACCCCCTTTACCATTAGAAGCAGCTCTTCTTGTCTTGTATGAGGTAGATAGTCTCCCCCTGTTCAAAGAAAATACCTTCCCCTGAGATAGCTGGCTTTAAATGGATTGGTGATCTATGCCACAAAACTTCCCACCACTCTGTATGGTTTCTGAGAATAGTGGTGTCTAATAGGAATAAAATGTGGGTCACCTATATAGTTAAGATATGCTATTAACCATGTTATGAAGCCTAAAACTAACTAAAGGTAGTTCAATGGAATATTTAATCTAACTTAATATTATCTAAAATTTATTTAAGCATAAAATCAATATACATATCAATTAAATATTTAATATCATTTAAATGATAAAAGTAAGTCTTCTTAATCTAGTATTAAACACAAAACACATCTTATTTTGTACACTAAATTTTCAATGGCTAAAATAAAATGCAAAACAAAACAAAATATTATGTTGAACTGAGAAATATTTTATACTGCTTCAGACTTTAAGCTTTGATTAAAATAGTTAAAAATTCATTCTTTCAGTTGAATTTGCCACATTTCAAATGTTCAATAATCACATATGGTTAGTGTGTAGTGTGTGGGAAAGTACAATTCTAGATTTATGATTGGACACAAATACTAGCAGCCTCCAGGGATAAAATATACTAACCTAAAGATAAACAGATAAAACATGGGGAACATGTGTGATACTAAATTCTGAGTACCGGATATGAGTCAGAGAAATATGACATAACAGGAGGCTGAATTGTAGTATGAGGACCTTAAATAGAGATTCTGGACTCACTGTATTTGGAAATGGTTCCAACAGTTGGATAGTTGACTGAAACCTGTACTCAAAGATGGTCTTCAGTAAATGAACTGAAATACCAGAATTTTCCTGAAGAAAACCATAAAGGAAAGTTTCCAAAGACTCAGGGAACATAGAATGTTAGAGTGGATTTGTCATGCCTATTCAACCAGCCCCTAACTGTGCCCCTAGCACCCCTAGAAAACACTCTCCTCATCATGGCTATGACAGATATGTTCCTGAGGAGAACCTAGAAAACCAGGAAAAGTTCTGCTTGGGCTACTTTCTGCAGGTCAGGAATGATGTCAGGAATTTTTGCTGTCAAACTGTTTCCTGAATTCAATCTTGAGACAACTCTGAAACCCAGAGCTCATTGAAGTGGAGGCTGTTTTCCCCTGTAGAAGGATCCTACTGAACAACCAAGTATCACTGGTCTTCCTGAAAGGGACATGTGATCATCTATCATCAAAACAATGCTTTGAAAAAGAAAAGCAAAGCTGGAGGCATCACAATTCTGAACTTCAAGCTATATCACAAAGTGGTAGTCATCAAGACAGTATGGTACTGGCATAAAAACAGACACATTACGACAATGGAACAGAATAGAGAACCCAGAAATGGACCCATAACTCTATGGTCAACTAATCTTCAACAAAGCAGGAAAGAATATCCAGTGGAAAAAAAGACGATCTCTTCAACAAATGGTTTTGGGAAAATTGGATAGTGACATGGTAAGAATGACACTTTCTTTCCCCATACACAAAAATAAATTCAAAATGGATGAAAGAACTGAATGTGAGACAGGAAACCATCAGAATCTTAGAGGAGAACTCAGGCAGTAACCTCTTTGACCTTGGACAGAGCAACTTCTTACTAGTTACATCTCCAGAGGCATGGGAAACAAAAGCAAAAATGAACTATTGGGACCTCATCAAAATAAAAATCTTCTGCACAACGAAGGAAACAATCAGCAAAATTAAAAGGCAACCTTTGGAATGGGAGAAGATATTTGCAAATGACATGGATGATGAAGGGTTAGTATCCAAAATCTATAAAGAGATTATCAAACTCAACACCCAAAACACAAATAATCCAGGTAAGAAATGGGTAGAAGACACGAACAGACATTTTTTCCAAAAAGACATTCTTCAAAGAAGAAATTCAGATGGCCAACAGACACATGAAAAGATGCTCAACATCACTTATCATCAGAGAAATACAAATCAAAACCATGATGAGATGCCACACTGTATATTCCACTGTATATTAGAATGGAATGGAATATTACTTAGCCATCAAAAAGTGAAATTTGTCATTTGCAGTGATACAGATGGAGCTAGAGTGTATTATGCTAAGCTAAATAAGTCATTCAGAGAAAGACGAATACCATATGTTTCACTCATATGTGGAATTTAAGAAACAAAACAGATGAACATATGGGAAACGGGGAAAAAAGAGAGCGAAGCAAACCATAAGAGACTCTTAATGATTGAGAACAAACAGGGTTAAAAATATGGATGATAACTTTCTAGTTACAAAAATACTTATAAATATTTACATCAAAAGTTTGAAGTAGTTACTAGCCTATAATATAAAATTACATGACAACAAATGCATCGGAATTTCAATTGATCAAAGATAAGGGGAAAATAAAAGGAGATATAAATAAGAAAATTCAGAAACCCAAAGAGGAAAGACAATCTGGTCAGATATAAAGTTCTTATAGACAACATGAACTTCAGTTAAGAATTAAATACTATTTTTACTATTCTGAAAAAAATTAGACTTAATCTCTTTACTAAAAGAGCTTTGGCACAGGCATTATAGAGAAAAGTATGAAGTTTCTTCAATAAAAGAAAAAAAAAACTAGAACTACTATATGATCCTGCAACTCCACTTCTTGGTAAATATCCTAAGGAATAAGATCAGTAGCTCAAAAACATATGTACACTCCTGTGCTCACTGGATCATTAGTCATGAAAGCCCAGATAAGGAGACAAACCAAGTATCCATTGACAAACGAATAGATAAAGAAAATATTGTATATGTAAACAATGAAATATTACTTAGTCTTAAAAAGAAGGAAAACTTCCCAAGAGGGCTTGTGCTAAGTGAAGTAAGCCAGACACAAAGACAAATACTATATGACCTAATTTTTATATGGAATCTAAAAAGTCAATCTCATAGAACCAGAGAGTAGAACAGTGGCTAGGAGTGGGGGAAAGAGGAGAAATACTCATAATGGGTACAATCTTCCAATTATAAGATGAATAAGTGTGGGGATCTCATGCACAGCATGACAATTACAGTTGATAATACTGTATTGTATTCTTGAAATTTGCTAGAGTAAATCTTAAGTTTTCTCACCACAAAAACCAAAATGTAACTATGTGAGGTGATGGATGTGCTAATTAACTTGATTTTGTAATCATTTCGTAACATATATATAAAATCATAACGTGTACACCTTTAAAAAATCGCACTGTGTAAGCTAAATATAGACAGTTTTTTTATAATGACATTTTTTTATTATATGTTAGTCACCATACAGTACATCCTGGTTTCTGATGTGAAGTTCCATGATTCATTAGTTGCGTATAACACCCAGTGCACCATGCAATACGTGCCCTCCTTACTACCCATCACCAGTCTGTCCCATTCCCCCACCCCCCTCCCCTCTGAAGCCCTCAGTTTGTTTCTCATAGTCCATAGTCTCTCATGCTTCATTCCCCCTCCTGATTACCCCCTCTTTCTTTATCCCTTTCTTCTACTACTGATCTTCCTGTTTCTTATGTTCCCTAGATGAGAGAAATCATATGATAATTATCTTTCTCTGCTTGACTTATTTCACTTAGCATTAGCTCCTCCAGTGCCATCCATGTTGCAGCAAATGTTGTGAAATCGTTCTTTTTGATGGCTGAGTAATATTCCATTGTATATATGGACCACATCTTCTTAATCCAGTCATCTGTTGAAGGGCATCTCAGCTCCTTCCACGATTTAGCTATTGTGGACAATGCTGCTATGAACATTGGGGTGCATATGGCCCTTCTCTTCACTATGTCTGTATCTTTGGGGTAAACACCCAGTAGTGCAATTGCTGGATCTTAGGGTATCTCAATTTTTAACTTTTTAGGGGACCTCCACACTGTTTTCCAAAGTGGCTGTACCAACTTGCATTCCCACCAACAATGTAGGAGGGATCCCCTTTCTCCACATCCTCTCCAACAATTTTTGTTTCTTGCCTTGTTCATTTTTGCCATTCTAATTGGCGTAAGGTGGTATCTCTGTGTGGTTTTGATTTGAATTTCCCTGATGGCTAACGATTTTGAACATTTTTTCATGTGTCTGTTAGCCATTTGTATGTCTTCATTGGAAAAGTGTATGTTCATATCTTCTGCCCATTTTATGATTTGTTTATTTGTTTCTTGTATATTGAGTTTGAGAAGTTCTTTGTAGATCTTGGATACTAGTCTTTTATCTGGAGTGTCATTTGCAAATATCTTCCCCCATTCTGTGGGCTACCTCTTAGTTTTTTTGACTGTTTCCTTGGCTGTGCAGAAGGTTTTTATCTTGATGAAGTCCCACAAGTTCATTTTTTCTTTTGTTTCTCTTGCCTTTAGAGATGTGTCATGAAAAAAGTTGCTGTGGCCGATGTTATAGAGGTTGCAGCCTATGCTCTCCTCTAGGATTTTGATGGATTACTGTCTCACATCGAGGACTTTCATCCATTTGGAGTTTATCTTTGTGTATGCTGTGAGAGAGTGGTCAAGTTTCATTCTTTTGCATGTAGCTGTCCAATTTTCCCAGCACCATTTATTGAAGAAACTGTCTTTTTTCCACTGGATGTTTTTTCCTGCTTTATCAAAGATTAGTTGCCCAAAGAGCCGAGGGTCCATTTCTGGGTTCTCTATTCTGTTCCATTGGTCTATGTGTCTGTTTTTGTGCCAGTACCATGCTGTCTTTGTGATCACAGCTTTGTAGTACAACTTGAAATCTGGCATTGTGATGCCCCCAGCTTTGCTTTTCCTTTTCAACACTTCATTGGCGATTCATGGCCTTTTCTGGTTCCACACAAATTTAAGGACTATTTGTTCCAGTTCTTTGAAAAACGTCATTGGTATTTTGATCGGGATAGCATTGAAAGTGTAGAATGCTCTGGGTAGCATGGACATTTTAACTATGTTTATTCTTCCGATCCATGAGCATGGAATATTTTTCCATCTTTTTGTGTCTTCTTCAATGTCTTTCAAGAGTGATTTGTAGTTTCTAGAATATAGATCCTTTATGTCTCTGGTTATAGCATCCTTTCCTGATTAAAACACTTCAGAGTGTAGGGATAGAGGGTACATTCCTCAATCTCATAAAACCCATCTATGAAAAGCCTACAGCAAAATCATTCTCAATGGGGAAAAGCTGGATGCCTTTCCCTTAAGATCAGGAACACGACAAGGATGCCCACTCTCACCATTAGTATTCAACATAGTACTAGAAGTCCTTGCAACAGCAATCAGACAACAAAAAGGGATAAAAAGTATCCAAATTGGCAAAGAAGAAGTCCAACTGTCTCTCTTTGCAGATGACATGATACTCTATACGGAAAACCCAAAAGAATCCACCCCCAAACTACTAGAACTTATAGAGCAATTCAGTAATGTGGCGGGATACAAAATCGGTGCTCAGAAATCAGTTGCATTTCTATACACGAACAATGAGACTGAAGAAAGAGAAATTAGGGAATCAATCCCATTTACAATAGCAGCAAAAATCATACGTTATCTTGGAATTACCTTAAATATAGACAGTTTTTATTTGTCAATCATATTTCTATAAAGCTGGGAGATCATCAGTTAATTTATAATACTATATCCTCCAAATAACCTTAAAATGAAGATGAAACAAAGGGTTATTTTTTAGGCAAAGAAAACTCACTACCAGAAAAATTGCGTCAGGTACTATTTAAGTTTATTTCTTCAGTCATGAGTAAACTCATTACAGATGAAATTTTAAAGATGCAAGAAGGAATGAACACCAGTGGAAATAGTAAACATTTGGAAACTTTTAAATAAATATTGACTTTCCAAAACAATAACCCTATGTGTGTAAGTTTCAAAGTTTATAAGAAGTAAATTAAACCATCAATAGTATATAAGTCAGAAAGTAGAAAAAGGGACAATTTTTTTTTATCCTTTATGAATAGAAAGCAGTAGGACTGCTAGTTTATACTAAAATTTAATAATTTGCAGGGGCATCTATAGGAGAATGGCAAAAGTAACTGTAAAATTATGTATGAAATCAAAGCAAAGTGAATGAGACTTACCAGTCATGATTAAAAAATTCTAAAGAAGAAAATCTTTGTTGTGAAATATCTGTATCTCAGGTGAAGTAAAAGATAGTAAATATGAGAGTTAGTTAAGAAAGAGAATAATTATGTTAAACGTGCATGAAATTTGCAGTGTATTTAAAATATGAAAATTGTCAGACTGGTTTAAATACAAATTCTTTTATTGAAGAGACTGTCTTTTTTCCATTGGAGGTTCTTTCCTGCTTTGTCGAAACATTAGTTGACCATAGAGTTGAGGGTCCGTTTCTGGGGTGTCTATTCTGTTCCATTGGTCTATGTGTCTGTTTTTGTGCCAGTACCATGCTGTCTTTGTGATCCCAGCTTTGTAATATAGCTTGAAGTCAGGCATCATGATGACCCCAGCTTTGGTTTTCCTTTTCAACATTCCCCTGGAGATTCGGGGTCTTTTCTGGTTCCATACAAATTTTAGGATTTTTTGTTCCAGCTCTGTGAAAAATGTCCATGGTATTTTGATCGGGATGGCATTGAAAGTGTAGACTGCTCTGGGCAGCATAGACATCTTAACAATGTTTATTCTTCCAATCCATGAGCATGGGATGTTTTTCCATCTCTTTGTGTCTTCCTCCATTTCTTTCATAAGTGTTCCGTAGTTTCTAGAGTATAGATCCTTTACCTCTTTGGTTAGGTTTAGTCCTAGGTATCTTATGGTTTTTGGTGCTATTGTAAATGGAATCGATTCCTTAATTTCTCTTTCTTCAGTTACACCGTGAGTGTGTAGAAATGCCACTGATTTCTGAGCACTGTACCATCTTCCTTACCTACCACCACTAACAGGAGGGGTGTCAATAGCGTCTTGCAGGGGATAATATGCATGCCGTCTTTAGGAAGATGCACTCTGCCTCAAAAAAGCAAGACAAGGGGCACCTAGGTGGCTCAGTTGGTTAAGCGTCTGCCTTCAGTTCGGGTCATGAACTCAGGGTCCTGAGATTGAGCCCAGCATTGGGCTCCCTGCTCAGCGGGGATCCTGCTTGTCCGTCTGCCTGCCACTCCCGCTACTGGTGGTCTCTCACTTTCGGGCAAATAAATAAAATATTTTTAAAAAAGCAAAAAAAAATTCTTTGATACTTGTAAATGGAGACAAATTCAATTATCAAGACATTAAAAGGCTGAAAGAAAAAAGATAGATGTTTATAAGTTGAGTTTGCTGACTAATTTTAAACTCTACAAATTCCATAAAGTCAGAGAAAGTGGAATAGTCATCATTTTATTCATATTTATGAAAATATGCACTCGAAAATGATTATATTCAGAGAAAAAAAAAGCTCCATGAAATATCAACTACTCTAGCGGCAATGGATGCATTCAAACCTTTTTATATATACAAAGACAGCATGGTACTGGCACAGAAACAGACACATAGACCAATGGAATGGAATAGAGAACCCAGAAATGGACCCTCGGCTCTTCGGGCAACTACTCTTTGACAAAGTGGGAAAAAACATCCAGTGGGAAAAAGTCTCTTCAATAAGTGGTGCTGGGAAAATTGGACAGCTACATGCAAAAGAATGAAACTTGACCACTCTCTCACACCATACACAAAGATAAACTCCAAATGGATGAAAAACCTCGATGTGAGACAGGAATCCATCAAAATCCTAGAGGAGAACATAGGCTGCAACTTCTTTGACATCGGCCACAGCAACTTTTTTCATGACACATCTCCAAAGGCAAGAGAAACAAAAGAAAAAATGAACTCGTGGGACTTCATCAAGATAAAAAGCTTCTGCACAGCCAAGGAAACAGCCAAAGAAACTAAGAGGCAGCCCACGGAATAGGAGATTATATTTGCAAATGATACTACAGATAAAAGACTGGTATCCAAGATCTACAAAGAACTTCTCAAACTCAATACACAAGAAACAAATAAACAAATCAAAAAATGGGCAGAAGATATGACCAGACACTTTTCCAATGAAGACATACAAATGGCTAACAGACACATGAAAAAATGTTCAAAATCATTAGCCATCAGGGAAATTCAAATCAAAACCACACTGAGGTACCACATTACATCAGTTAGAATGGCAAAAATGGACAAGGCAGGAAAAAACAAATGTTGGAGAGGATGCAGAGAAAGGGGATCCCTCCTACATTGTTGGTGGGAATGCAAGTTGGTACAGCCACTTTGGAAAACAGTGTGGGCGTTCCTTAAAAAGTTAAAAATTGAGCTGCCCTAAGATCCAGCAATTGCACTACTGGGTATTTACCCCAAAGATACAGACGTAGTGAAGAGAAGGGCCATATGCACCCCAATGTTCATAGCAGCATTGTCCACAATAGCTAAATCGTGGAAGGAGCTGAGATGCCCTTCAACAGATAACTGGATTAAGAAGATGTGGTCCATGTGTACAATGGAATATTATTCAGCCATCAAAAAGAATGATTTCTCAATATTTGCTGCAACATGGACAGAACTGGAAGAGATAATGCTAAGCGAAATAAATCAAGCAGAGAAAGACAATTATCATAAGGTTTCACTCATTTATGGAACATAAGAATTAGGAAGATCGGTGAGGAGAAGAAGAAGGGAAGAAGAAAGGGGGATAAACAGAAAGGGAATGAACCATGAGAGACTATGGACTCTGAGAAACAAACCGAGGGGCTTCAGAGGGGAGGGGGTGGGGGGAATGGGATAGACCGGTGATGGGTAAGGAGGAGGGCACATATTGCATAGTGCACTGGGTGTTATACCATAGTAATGAATAATGGAACTTTACATCAAAAACTAGGGATGTACTGTATGGTGACTAACATAATATGATAAAAATATTATTAAAAAATTTAAAAAGGACTAAAATGATAAAAAAACTTTTGATATGTAACTATCAATCATATATTTAGATAAATAGAAAATATGACATGACCTACTAAATCAATAGGAAGATCGGTAGGAGAAGAAAGGGAAGAAGAAAGGGGGGATAAACAGAAAGGGGAATGAACCATGAGAGACTATGGACTCTGAGAAACAAACCGAGGGCTTCAGAGGGGAGGGGGTGGGGGAATGGGATAGACCGGTGATGGGTAGTAAGGAGGGCACATATTGCATAGTGCACTGGGTGTTATACGCAAGTAATGAATAATGGAACTTTACATCAAAAACTAGGGATGTACTGTATGGTGACTAACATAATATGATAAAAAATATTATTAAAAAAATTTTAAAAAGGACTAAAATGATAAAAAAACTTTTGATATGTAACTATCAATCATATATTTAGATAAATAGAAAATATGACATGACCTACTAAATCAAATTTTGAGGGACAAAGAGGATGCAATAATGGATACTGGGAAGTGGTCTGAAAGGCACGTGGAAATTAAATGCATTTAAATACAGAATAGAACCACTATAGACACATATATTTTTTAAAAGATTTTATTTATTTATTTGACAGAGAGAGACAGCCAGAGAGGGATCACAAGCAAGGGGAGTGGGAGAGGGAGAAGCAGGCTTCCTGCCAAGCTGGGAGCCCGATGTGGGGTGATCCCAGGACCTTGGGATCATGACCTGACCTGAAGGCAGACATTTCACAGATGAGCCTCCCACGCTCCCCTACAGACATATATTTTAACATAATCTCTATGAGAAGGCATCTCTGATTTAATTTTCATAAAATTTCATACTGAACTGCACATGTATTAGGTGTCATTCTTTTCCATTTCCTTGTTTCTGGAATAATATTTTCTTCACACGGTCATAGATCTGCTTGGTCCTGACTCCGTATATGACAGGGTTGAGCATTGGTGGCACGACAACATACAGATTGGCCAGGAGTATGTGGATATAGCGGGGGACGTTATGGCCAAAGCGATGTGTCATAAAGGAAAAGAGGGCCGGTGTGTAGAAGGCAAGAATGACACAAACATGAGAACCACATGTGCTGAGGGACTTGACGCGTGCTTCCCGGGAAGGAAGATGGAAAACAGCACGGAGTATCTGAACATAAGAAAGGGTAATGGCCATGATGTCAAAGACTAGATTACAAATTGCACATAAGCCATAGATGATATTGATCCTGATGCTGGCACAAGAGAGGCGAGCAAGACCCATGTGTTCACAGTAGGTGTGGGGAATGACATGATTCCCACAGAAGGGCAATCGCAAAATAAGAAATACAAATGGGATCACAAAAATAAACGACCTCACTAACACGCCAGCACCAATCACAGAAACGGCCTTGTTGGTGAGGATGACGGTGTATCGGAGTGGGTTGCAGATGGCCACGTGGCGGTCATAAGCCATTGCCAACAGGACTGCTGACTCCATAAGTGTGAAGCTGTGAATGAAAAACATCTGCACAAGGCAGGCTTCAAAGAGGATCTCTCTGAGGTTGAACCAGAAGATCCCGAGCATCTTGGGGATGGTAGCCGTGGACAGACCCAAATCAATGGCAGCCAGCATGGCCAGGAAGTAGAACATAGGTTGGTGTAGGCTGCTCTCAGCCTGGATCACGAACAGAATCGTGAAGTTCCCTATCAGTGCGATGGTGTACACAGCACAAAAGGGAAAGCCAATCCAGACGTGCAGTGCTTCCATTCCTGGGATTCCCAGCAACAAGAAGGAGGAGACGTGGAACTGGGTGTCATTGGGAGGGAACATTCTATTTGGTAATGCATAAGTCTTCCAAAATGTATGCTGACCCAATCTACAGGTCACCAGAGAGTCTCTGTACTGCTGGAGACCTAAAGATAATAAAGGACATGTAATTAGACATTTTTTCTCATTATTACAATCATCACCAACAGAATCTCCTTCAGTTCTGACCAACTTAGGATTCTGCTAGTTTCTAGATACAGCAATGCAAATTAATTCCAGTTGATTGACAACACTCAGGGGTTAGCGCACAGGATGAAAAATAAATATTAAAAATTACTTTAAATTGTTGAATTGGTCCATCTCTTAGTATTTAGTAATTATTATTACAAAATATGATTGGGAATAATAGTGAAAACAGCAACATCAAATACCAATTATTAAGGCGCTATTTTTTTATTTTCATTTTTTAAGAGTTTATTTATTTATTTGACAGGCAGAAAGACAGAGAGCACAAGCAGTAGAAACAGCAGGCAGATGGAGAAGGAGAAGCAGGCTCCCGGTTGAGCAAGGAGCCGGATGTGGGCCTGGGTCCCAGGACCCAGGGATCATGAACTGAGCTGAAGACAGATGCTTAACCAGCTGAATCACCCAGGCACCCTGAGGTGCTGCTATTTTTTACAAGGTTTGTTGTCAGGCTCTGTGCAAAAATCATCTCCAATATTTAAATAAAAAAGCTCTTCAAGAAGAACATTAATTTTGCTTATTTTACATATAACTTATCTAATGATCCAAGAGTTTAAGTAGTTTACCAGAAGTTTAAAATGCTTTCAATGGAAGGTCTGGGAAATTAAGTTAGGGAGGAAAGTGCAAATAGAAATAAAGGAAAAGATTTGCTTTACCTATGTTATATATATATATATATATATATATATANATATACTAAGACCACACACACACACACATACACACACACACACACACACACACACTGTACTCCACACATGTACAAATACAAATACATAGATACAAACTACAAATCTTTTTTAAAACTCACAACATCCTTTTCATCCATTCGTCTGTGGAAGGGCATCTCGGCTCCTTCCAATGGAACATTACTCAGCCGTCAGAAAGGTTGATTACCCAACATTTGCTACAACATGGCCTGGACTGGAGGAGATTATGCTAAGTGAAATAAGTCAAGCAGAGAAAGACAATTATCATACGGTTTCACTTATTTGTGGAACATAAGGAATAGCAGGGAGATCATTAGGAGAAGGATGAGAAAAATGAAGGGGGGATAACAGAGAGGGAGAATGGGTATAATAGGCAAACAACGAATCATAGAATACTCATCAAAAATGAATGGTGTACTGTATGGTGACTAACATAACATGATAATAAAAAAAAGAATATGGGAATAAAATTAAAAACAATGAAAACTAAAAAAAATCCAAAAAACAACAACATCGAAAAAACCTCACAACATCCATCTGAATAAAATTTTTTAGTATTTCTTGTTTTTAGCTAAGGCAATTGTGACTTTAGGAGTTGAAAACACAGGTCAAAATGTCAATAAAAATACTAGCGAGAGAAAACAATTAGGAATATTGGATAATTAGGTGTATGATAATTCAATCATTTTCAAAGTTCCCTATGCCCTTATTATATGTCTTAATACAGCTTGTTTATAGCATTTGATAGGTGAGTATTTCCAAAATATTTACTCATTAATATGTGTAATTATTTTGTAGTAAAAAGTCCCTCTTCTGGGTGCTTGGGTGGCTCAGTTGGTGAAGCGTCTGCCTTCAGCTCAGGTCATGATCCTGGAGTCCTGGAATTGAGCCCCCCTGTGCAGGGCTCCCTGCTCCATGGGAGTCTGCTTCTCCCTCTCTCTTCGCCCCTCCTCCCTGCTCCTGCGCGCTCTCTCCCCCACACACACTCTTAGATTCTACGCTGGCAATACTAATGGTGACCTAATTTTGAACACGAAAATCAGGGTATTTAATCTAGACGTTGATATAGAGGAGAAAATACCAAGAAGAGTGTTAGACAAGGTATAGAGCAAGCAGTTGAATATGGATGGTGAACGTGAGAAGCAAAGCCAGGAGCAAGAGACACTCTGGCAGTTTCAACAGGATCAGAGGCTATTTCCATAAAGTTATATTATTACAGTGACATTGTGAATGTTTTTAAAAGGCATGACAATGGATAAGATGAATAAAATAGGATTCAGTCACAGAGGCAAGTTTTCCCATGGAAATCAGCAAGAGAAACCAATGAACTTTTCCTTTTTTCCAGGATACACAATGCAACCATTTCTCAGTTACTGGGACGTTTACTTTAGGCACTAGCTGTAGATCGGATTGCACAGGGTAAAAATAAGCTGTCTCTGGCTTTCTAAGAGAGACAGAATGGTACTATATTCTGTGATTGCAAATAAAATGAGGGAAATTATGTCTCCCCGGTCACACAATTATATTCTGCAATTATGCAGTATTAGATACTATTAGATAAGCAGCCAGAAAGTGATATGAATACATCAAGTGGAAGACAAACATAGACACAGAACATAAAAACCTGGAGTGGAAATAGGAAATATGGAGAAAGGAACAAGATCTGATTTCTCAGCGATTTCTCTTTCTTCTGTGGACACTAAATAGTTTTTCTTAGATGACAATTAAAGAACAGATTTAGTAAAACCCCAAGAGCAACATGAATATATAAAGGTGGGAACGAATAGTAAGGATAATCTTATACCTGTTGACAAGGACTTCAGGAATTAAGAAAGTTTAAATGGGGCAAAGTTACAGTGAGATGGATGTGATAAAGGAAAGGTTACTAGCCATCTTGGTTCTTATCTTCCCAACCAAGGATATCTACAATCTTGTGCTTAAGCCGTCTTGAACTTTTACTCCTCTCTCCTTCCCAGAGATACTGTATCCATCCGATGTTACCATAGGACTACCCGGTTATTTTCTCCTTGACTCCCTTGTCTTTGAATTGCTAAAAATATCAGTATTATGCCTGAGCTTCCCATGGAGAAAAGTGTGTAAACAGTAATGGAAAGTTCCATTGAAAATTTTTCAAAAGCATCCTGCAAGACATAATTCAGATCCATACACGGGGTGCTGGTGCCTGGATCCCCTCCGTGTTCCTACAAGATCTAAAACTAATCTGTATTACAGCATTATTACAAGTGTCACTCACGCTTACATCTCTGTATCTAATTTAAAATGCAGACCACTTACCAAATGTCCAGAATCTATTGTATCAAGTAAATCAATATTAAAATGATGAAAATGATAATACTTAATAAATGATGGATATTAATAAAGATTAATGATTAAGAGTAAATAATTAATGGTTATAAAGAATTCCTGGGTCAGTTGTTCTTTAATCTTTTTGCTAATAGTTTCGTGCTAATGTATATATTACTAATTTGTTAAATAAATATTACAGAATGTTTCTTACGTATCAGAAACTGTTCTGAGACATTTTAAAATTGAGGTCTGTGCGATCATGCATGATAAAAAATGTTATATATAATCTGAGGCAGTGTTTATAAATATGCACGTGTAAGAGAAACACATTTTTATAAATAAATTCATGAAACCATCCTACCAATAGTGAAAGAAACTACACCAACAGTTTAATCTGATCATGCAGTCTATTCTTAAGATTAATACCGAGTAGAAGTTCTTAAAATTGTAACACATTCTGATTCACACGTACGTACCACTTCGCAATAGCAAGATTGAATGCTTCCCTACACATGTCGACCTGGCCTCACATCCTGACATCTGTAACTGTAAAATGTGCACTGTGGCAGCATTATTGTAAGCTGCCGAAAGAGAAAAGCTATGATATTGAGCATTTCTGATTTTTTTCCCTCTCTCTGGTTTCATTTTCTCATTTTCCTTTAAAGACATTTTTTCTTCTGACCATTCATTAACGATTGGTGAACCTTAACCATCAGCCTCAGCTACTGTTATTTCTCATCCGATTTCAGCTCTATGACAATCTCATTCACACCCATTGCTTTAAGAGCTATCTTTTTTTTTTTTTTAAGATTTTATTTATTTGACGGAAAACGAGAGAGTACAAGCAAGGGGAGCAGCAGGCAGAAGGAGAGGGAGAAGCAGAGCCCCGCTGAGCAGGGAGCCCCATGTGGGACTTGATCCCAGGACCCTGGGATCATGACTTGAGCCAAAGGCAGACGCTTAACCGATTGAGCCACCCAGGCGCCCCTTTAATAGCTATCTTTAATAATGAAGAATCCTAAATAAAAGTCCCCAACCCTCCAAATTGTATTACATTCAGATTCTCAAACCAAATTCCTTCTGGCAATTACTTTAACTTTTCTTTTGCCAAAATATTACAAATAAAATATTTCTAAAATTGAATCCTCAACCCTGCCTCTACCAAACTCCTGCTTTAACTTAATCTTACTTTCGTTATTGTCTGATCTCAGAAAATGTTGTTATCATGTAACCTATCAGAAATAGGAGCATGATCCTTTTCCTTTCTCTACCTATTAAAAATATACTCTAGATTCTATTTCTAAACATATCGTGAAAATCAGTACAGTGGTCTCCATCCTCATTGGGAGAGTTCCAGTCATCATTTTTTTGGCTGATTAAGGCAAAGTGCTTTCTACTGCTTAAGAGCGTGAGCTCCGCAGTCAGACTGATTGTGCTGAAACCCAGCTTCACAACTTATTCACTCTGTAATAAAGTATTACATATTAGCTGTGTGAGCTTGCAGAACTGTCACATCGCTATACCTCAGTTCCTTCATCTAGCAAATAGAAATAATAAGTGCAAATAAACCTTTAAAAAGTAATTCTTAATTAATTAATTAATTAATTGTTTATTTATTTATTTTAAGTACGTTCCACGCCCAGCACGGGCCCTGAACTCAGGACTCTGAGATCAAGACTTGAGCTGAGATCAAGAGTTGGACACTTCACTGATTGAGCCATCCAGGTACCCGAAACCCTTAATTTTAGAATAGATAATCCTTTTAAAACATTTTGAACCATGTTCTAATGATACCAGTTGTCCCTCATTCTTTTTTTAGCTATCGAGCAGACTGATTTTTCTAAAATGCACATTGAATGGATTCAGGCTAAAATCCATATCCTTTTACTGAAATTTTATGGGCCTTTCTGACCATGATCCTACTTACTGTCTAAGTTTCAGCCTTAGTCTTCTTTCCCACATAATTAGCCCATGATCCTACTTACTGTCTAAGTTTCAGCCTTAGTCTTCTTTCCCACATACTTAGCCCATGATCCTACTTACTGTCTAAGTTTCAGCCTTAGTCTTCTTTCCCACATACTTA
>NW_024424008.1:545327-575187 GCF_017311325.1 Ursus maritimus
TTTCCCTTCAGATCACTCCCTGTGAAGTAAGGATGCTCTGTGAGCTGGGAGGCGGGGAAGACTCACCAGGCTGAGCACCAGGATGGAACCCTGTGTCTGTTTTGTCTCTACCGGCTCAGTCGTTATGAGGGTGCTGTGCTTTGCCTGGTTGGAGCTTTCAACAGAAAATCCCTTGAGCCAGTTTTGTAAAAAACACAAAGTCTCTGAGGATTCTAGCTTCTAATCTGGTCCCAAGTCATGAATAGAAAGCCATGACGTGTAAGGAAATGAAGGCAGGAAAAAGTCAGGCTCCTTGGTCACTTTGCAAGTTTCCATTAACCTTTGAGTTCCTTGCTGTTAGAGCCTGTGATGATCGATACAGCTCATTCTCTCAGCATCCAGATCATCACTTTGGGGAACAGTGGAATCTGGTGTTCAAGAGCCGGGCTCTCAAGTCAGGTCACTGCTGGTCTACTCGTAGCTTTATCAATTTGCTTAGATAAGTGAAATCTGTCAGGTAATTTAACCTCAGAAGTTTGTATCCCATTTAGTTTTCAGTTGCTCCCTCTGTTTTACTGCACCAACCTACTCCTCACACAGAGTTAATCTCAAATGTAATCGTGTACTCTTTCAATTCTTTTTATATTGATTACATTGGGATTAAAATTTGAGTTACATCCAAAAGGCAAAATTAACATAAAAGTTTGTAATGGAACTCTGTAAGCCCTGTAAATCAATAACTTTAGGCAGATGTTAATATCGTCTTAGGTATTTCACGTCAATCTATTTATTCTATGAAAAATAAAAACCCGATTGGTGCAGGTATGGTCCCTACACAGTCCTTTTGCTTTCTTTCTTTCCTGGTAATGAAACTATATATCTCAAAAATTAGACCTGTAGAGGCTTAGTTAATGCCGTTAGGATCTTCATGGGTGTGTGACCACTGCAGTACTCAGGACTCTGCCTTCAAAAGGGGGCCCTACACTTGGGGGTTAATCTCTGTCGTACTTAGGGTTTCATGCCATCTTGACTTTTAACAATTTTATCTTTGCATTTATGTTCTGGAATGGAAATCTTATATGAAAATGGGGCAGGTGCTGGGGGCTTGGAGTCCGACTCATACATTCTCACCTGCTGTACCCTCCGCACACTCCCAGGATGATTGCTTGGCTACTTGCTGCCCTACCCTTGCTCAGAGATTACTGCTGCTTTTGCCCTTGGCATGCTCCTGGCCCTGATCCTATCCATACCTGTGACCGGTGCTCCAGTTCACAGGACAGTGACCCTGTGTTCCTGTGCATGTTTGCACTTACCCATTGGATTCTCCCATGCCCAAAAGAGAGCAAGATAAAAGAGAAAATGGAACATACCTTCACTGGTTAAAAGAGAGACCATGGAAGAAAAATAAAAGCTATGTTCTTCCCTGTATTTTGAGCAAAGGGCCAAATGCCTTCAGTTTGTTCTGGGTTTCTCACGTTATGCAGCCAGCACTAGTTAAGACACTAGTTAAGACTTTAACTCTGTGTTCCGAAACTGGCCACAGCTCTGCACAGTGAGGACCTCCGCCACACGCTAGGAATTAGAGTGGTGGGTGCACTTCATCAACTCCTTCGAGTTTCACCTGAACATGTGTTAACTTTTCACTCTCCAGCTGCGTTTTTCCAAGAAAGATAGGCCTAGAAGAAAACTGGGCAGGGGGCGGGGGGCAGATCTCGAAAAGAAAAGCTTTTGATGGGCACAGAGGGAAGTGAATGGGGAGAGTTTCGAGAATCTTGGTGGCCAGAGTGCTACTTTAGGCAGTTGCTGGAACCCAGTTATTAGGGAGGAGAAGGAAGATAATCAGATAATCGGGTGCATTTTGGCACTTTGACACAGAGGGACAGTATTCTAACTTTATGGCAACTAACCAACTGTGTTGACAGATCGAGACATTCCTGCCAAAAGAACTTGAGCAGCAAATAAAGTGGAAGGGAATAGCAGAAAGTGTCCGTATTAGACACTGAGCCCAGGATTCTACAAAACAGTGAACCAAAAGTGGATATTTCTATGGTGAGAGTTAAAATCCTAGAACTCGGAGCTAGGAATGTGTATATGTTTCTGGTGACAAGGCCTGAGAACAAGTGAATGAACAGTATCATCCCCCCAAGAATTATGGATCCATTGCCATTCTCTAAAAGTAGATGAAAAAAGACCATGAGAGATCAACAAGGTGTATAATCTGTCTTTCCTCACCTCGCCTCATCTCTCTAGACTGGCGCTCTCCCCGTATCTTGCCAAAGCTGAAACACCTCTAGTCAAGCGAATGATCTCTAGTCACCCAACCCAACCCAACTCTGCCCTCATATGACAACTTCCAGCTGCATGTGAAACTGACCACGCTCTCATTTAAAAATGCTCATCCTCATGTACGTTTTTGTTGAAACTACCCTTACATGTTTTTGTTTTCTCCCACCTCACTACGTGATCTTTTTAAAAATATTTGTTAAAAATTAAATTATTAAATTAAAATATAAAATATTAAATTAAAATAAAATTATTAAATTAAAATTATTAAATTAAAATATCCTTCTCTACAGCCTGACTACTAAAAATTGTCATGAGTACCCCATGTCTTACTTCTGCTTTTCTCTTCTATAACTATATTCTTTTTAAAGATATTTTATTCAGGGGCGCCTGAGTGGCACAGCGGTTAAGCGTCTGCCTTCAGCTCAGGGCGTGATCCCGGCGTTATGGGATCGAGCCCCACATCAGGCTCTTCTGCTATGAGCCTGCTTCTTCCTCTCCCGCTCCCCCTGCTTGTGTTCCCTCTCTCGCTGGCTGTCTCTCTGTCACATAAATAAATAAAATCTTAAAAAAAAAAAAAGAAGTAAGGCTAATAATCAGACCTTAAATCTGAGACCTTATTCTAGATTTTCTAGATAGGCTGAAGGTAATCAAAATGGTCCTTAAAGGTGGAAATGAGAGGTAGCAGAAAAGCTAGCCTTTAAAGGTCAGATGTGATGGGTGCCGGGGTGGCTCAGTCCTTAAGCGTCTGCCTTCAGCTCGGGTCTTGACCGGGGGTCCTAGGATCAAACCCCACATAGCATCAGGCTCCCTGCTCAGCGAGGAGCCTGTTTCTCCCTCTGCCTGCTGCTCCCCGTACTTTTGTGTGCTCTCTCTCTCTCACTGTCAAATAAATAAATCAATTCCAAAAAAAAAAAAAAAAAAAGGTAAGATGTGAGAAACCCTTGGCTCACCTGGGTGGGTCAGTTGGTTAAGTGTATGCCTTTGCCTCAGGTCCCTATCTCAGGATCAAGCCGCACATCTGGCTCCCTGCTCAGTGGGGAGTCTGCTTCTCTCTCTTTCCCTCTGTCCCTCCCCACTCCTTGTGCTTTTTTTTCTTGTGCTCTCTCAAATAAATAAAATTAAAAAAAAAAAAAGATGGAGAAACCCTTGCCTAGCTGCTATAGACCTTGAGTCTCCCTCCAAATTCATATATTGAAATCTAATCCCCAATGTGATGGTATTGGAGGCGGGACCTTTGAGAGGCGATTAGGTTCTGAAGATGGATCTTAATTATGGAATGGAATGGAGCTAAGGTCCTTCTGAACGATACCCCAAAGTGCTCCCTCATCCCTTCTGTCATGTGATGACACAGCAACCATCTGGGAACCAGGAAGCTTCTCACCACAGACTGAATCCGCCTGCACCTTGACCTTGGACTTCCCAATCTCCGGAGTGGTAAATAATAAACTTCCCTTGCGTATAAGCCACCCAGTCTATGACACTCTGTTACAGCCACCCAAATGGGCTGACCTCAGCCATTGCCAGCCTTGAAGACTGAAGGAGGCACATGGTCAAGGAACGTGGGCAGCCTCTGGAAGCTGGAAAAATCAAGAAAAAGGAGTCACCTCTAAAGCTTCCAGAAAAGAGTGCTACCCGTCTGACATCCTGATTTTAGCCCGGTGATATGTTTTGAATTTCTAACCTACAGAATTGTAAAGTAATACATTTGTGTTGTTTTAAGCCCCTAAACTTGCCATGGTTTATTATGGCGGCAGTAGGAAACAAATGCAACTTCCACAGGTTTAAATTCCTATATAGACTACTTGGGGGGGAAAAAAGGCATTTTAGTAGAGCTGATCTAATCAATAGGGATAAAACTCTGCATATAAGATTATTGAATATCATTTATGGCACGCACACACCCACATACATGAAAACTGTGCATAAGAGGTCATAATGCAATTACAAAATTATCACTAATGAATATAAGAAAATGAAAAAAAAAATGGGTATATTGGAAGATAAATGTAGATTGCCAAAAACATATGTAATGAATTTTAGGAGGGAAATAGTAAATGAAAAGGGTGAAATATTTGAAAAATATGACTAATAATTTCAAACATTAAAGAAACATAAAACTTCAGATTTATGGGGCATCTGGTATGTTGAATGATTTTTTTAACTGTGATATTACAGAAATAATTAACTACTTTCAAATTACTATCAAAGTCAAGGTAAGCATTCCAAAAATTTCAAAGAGTAAACTTGTATCACTTACAAGGTGGTAATAATTGTATTGAAATTAACATTGCCTCAGTGGCCCTGGATCCAGGGAGCGCTAAAGCGATATTTGCAAGTTTGTGCAGGTCAGTCTCTCTCTCTGGCAAGGGTACCCTGCTGACTGCTATCGATTTGCTGTAGATTTTCTTTGAGTGTACAAGTAATGAGTTGCCATAAAAAGACCCCCACCCCCATTTTTTCATGTGCGGGCGTTGCTATTCTTTTTTCATCCAATCTGACTGATAACTACTTGAAGGAATAAAACACTCATCCTCTCTGTTTTCTTTGTCTATGTGAAATCTTTGAATATCTGATAGTGATTACCATAACTTGCTAGAAGAAAGAGAATGAGAAGGCATGCCGATATATTTATGTATTACCAGTCAATTAAAAAGAAATGTTAAGTATTGATGCTTGGTACTGTTCTTGGTTTATTTTCTGTTGCCGTGTTTTGCTGTATAAAACAAAACAAAACAACAAGTAATTGAGTTGATGTGAATATGGCTCCTCGGCTGAAAGAGTAGCCATGAGCGGTCCTAACTGCAGCCGCAGTATGGGGGTCTCCTTTGGGGTTTGTCCTGTTGGATGATGCTTAGAATGACTAACTCGCACCATCTGCACCCTCTCCCACTTCCCAGCTTTATGTTTCAGCACAGCTTATTTTTGTCATCTGTGTGATCCTTTATTCTGTTTCTTGTCTTCTCTTACTGGCTGTCCTGTTTCCTACTATACGGGCAGTGCCTAAAATGGTACCTGATACATCGTAGACGGTCAGTGCATAGTTGTTTGAATTCATCCAAGAATGAACGATGAAACTGCTGTATCCATCTGAATGTCCCAGATCAGTTCCTGTTACTCACGGAAAGCCCTCTGGAATGGAAGCTTGAACACACAGCTCTACCTTCCCATGTAAACTTCTCTTCCTCTCTCGATTTCTGCCTCTTCATCAGTGAAACGGATGACACTCTTATATGATGTTAGGACTACAGGACACTGAAACTCTTTTGACAATTGTCCTCATTTTACAGGCTTCAAAATTGAGATTGAAAGGCTAAGGCCATTTGTACATGGCTTTAAATAAGTGGTCAGGAAGGGAGTGATAAAATGACTAGCCTCTGCCTTCCGGATTTTTATCTCTGCTTTCCATTACTGATGGGAAACCGCCACTGGAGTGCCATGATAGATTTCAGTATGATGCAAAACTGTGTGCATTTCTTCACTTCAGGGTAGTGCAATTATGCTAAATACTGAGTCATTATGGAGCAATTTTAGTGTACTTCTTTACTTTTGAGCACTTCAATTATAATAAATATTGAGTCAATGTGGTAGTTGCACAATACTAAAGAGATACACGGACTTAATACAATCACTAGCTTATATATATTTGGGGCCTGGACCAGCAACCCCACCGTTCAAGGAGTTCAGAATCAATAGCCTAAAACCAATTCCAGGAACCCTGTTGGAATAAATGTTAAAGAATTTCACAAGACCAAAATAATAATAATAATAATAATTATCCCCCTGGAACTATGCTAATCCTAGATTTGGGAATTAGGGGCCAGGATCAAGACATGGTCCGTCAGTGTCTGGTGTATTCTATTCCGCTACAAAAGGAGTTAATCCAGATCTGTGAGGTTTCTAGCACCCACTATCCTCAGGGAGTTCCAAGACAGACAAAGTTCTCACTCTAGAGGCTGTGGCCGCTGCATAAAAAATCCACGCACTAAAAGAAATGGAGCTCAGAAGGATGCTAGGGGAGATTTGCTAACTTCTCCCGGAGTCCTTGCTGGTAAGGGATGCTTTAGAAGTATGGATCCTTATCTGCGTCCAGCCGAGCACAAGGAAAAGAGTGGTGGATGATAGGACGGGGGGTGGGGGAATGCGGCAGGGGGAGTAGGAAAACGTGCTGACCGGAGGGAGGGGATAAGGGCACTGACTGTAAGAATGTGCTGAGATAAGCTCTTACGTGCACATGGGCAACTGCTGCTTTTATTTCTGATACATCCTCGCACCATCTCTGTGTGCAGCTCCTACATCTTTCGACAACTCTGCCGTTCTTTCTGTGCAGAGAGCTCCTCACTGACCTGGAGTCTGTCTAATTACTGATCAGTCAGGTTCTTTCTTCTCATCTGTTCTGTCTCTTGCTCACTGTTACCTCTCCTTCAATCCCCTCTAATCTCATTTAAAGGTTGGATAAATGTTGCCATGCCGAGGGCATTTTTGACACAGACGGAGAACAATAGTCGAGTTTACCTTAATCTCTTCAGAAATTACCTCTCACCAATTACAACCTAGTAAAACACACCAAACCACTTGCTACTTTCTTTCAACTGACGGTAGTGCTAATCATTTTGGAATGGTTTGGTCTCCGAGAACATAATGTTAATGTCTGTGAAAATGTCTAGGCATCGGTTTAATCAGATATACTCTATTACAAATGTTAGAAACCCTATCAAAATAGTTTCATGCATGTAAAGTGAGGATGAGGATTTAGTCTGCTGACCCCTGATGTGAGGATTATCTGAAGGCCTGAGATAAGTCGGAACCACTTCCACTATAGCTCTCTACTTTATCCTGTTCTAATCAGTAGGTTTTTACCAGGAACTGTAACTATACAGTTTTGATGACCCATCTTGACTCATGCAAACCTTGCAAGAATTCTGGTATGTAGGCATTTTATCCTCATTTCATAGGTGAGGAATCATAGAGCCAAAGAAGGGAAATAATTGAACCCAATTCACACGGCAGGAAGACTCTGGCTTCAACTCCTAGTGTCTGCTTCTAAACATTATGCCATTTCTTATCTAACTAAACTCTAAATTAGCTGAACCACAATCACAAAGAAGAAATCTGATTATAGGATTCTAGTTCATCCCCTTCCCAAATCTCCTGGGTTTAAACACCTTTCCTTGCATATAGTCATCCCTGTTCAAATTAGGGATAGTTTTCTATACTGTTATTTCTTTCTTGAAATCCCTCTTCTATTTTCTTGATCAAATAATTTGCTTGACTTGACTGATAATCTTGACCGTCTCCTTCCTGTACCTGTGATCAAACTCTTCTTTCTAGGATTTCTTAAGCAATTTGTCCAACATCCAAGCTGCAATGCACCCTTCCAACCCCCCCCACACACACACAGAAACACACATGCACAGACGCAAACACACACACATGCTTCCATCCCCAGACATACCGTTCTTATGGTCGATCTGGCTAATGTACTTGGTAGTCTGTTCCTGCTTTACGCGGGACTTAGGAGTCTCACAGAATACTGGGCAGAGGAACAATGGAAAAGCCTAATTCTGTCTATAAGGGAGTGGACTACATCGAAGGTGATCTATAACAATAACACATCCTACCTCAACCCTCCAAGTTCTTCCAGACTTCTCAGGTCAGTAAGGAGACAGCCTCCTACCGGTATGGATTAGACCTACTTTCCTGCTGGTGGTTCTTGGTAATTCACATTTCTACTGAGTACTTTTAAGGGCCAGACCTTCTCTCTGTGTGCAGATATCTATCATCTATCTATCTATCATCTATCTATCTATCTATCTATCTATCTATCTATCTATCTATCATCTATCTATCATTTATCTATGTATCATCTATCCAAAGGGTATATAAAAGAGAAAGCAAGAGCTCTTGATCACAATGTGCTTAGAGTTATTAATGTGTATATATTGTAACAACTTCTATAGTCAGAGAAATGATGAATTTAGTTTCCAGGACTGGTGTGTATAAATGAATTCATTTTACCTAACAATTTTGGGATCTTGTATACACCTGAACGTTAATGTGCCTGTGCCCGTGTGTAATTCTGTTTCTTCCTGCACAGACATCCGCAGGAGGGTACTTACAGGGCAAGGTTCAATTTACTTATCATCATAACAGAACTGAAGAGGAATATGTACACTCCCTTCTAAGCAGACCCAGATGAAGAGGATTGTCCTGAAATGACGTTTGGTGTGGCTTCGTTAATGAAACCTCAAGGCAGATTTATTCTGTGATACTGGCACCAGCAAGAAAGGAGAGATCAGAAAATGACTACGGCATGAAAACTGTTTTGGGGGCCTTAAACATCCAGGAGCCTACACAGATCCAAAATTGTCTTAGAAAGTTCTGGTTTGCTACACTTGCAGTTCTTTGGAGACTGCATTATACACGCTCAGCTAGGAAATGTGGAACATGCAGAGTCCTAATGGCCGTCATTAGGCTCATGTTTACGTTCCTACCTTGTACATAATGTGTGTAGTCATAAATCAAATGATATTTGTATAAAATAATGATAAATGATTTACAGGAAAATATGTTGTGTACCTAAGGACCAAGGGAACAACTTTATCTTAACAATTATTTTATTAATTTAAATGGTTGATAGCATAACTGTTTCAACCACTAAAACTTCAAGTTCCATCAAAAAAGGAACCTTCTGTAACTCACCTTTTGCAGAACTTGCCACATCTATACTAGATACTCAGTCAATTTTGATTGAATACCAATATCTAATTAAATTGAATGGATATGATGAAGTACGCTGAAATCACGTGGCTTCATTTTACCATTCAATTTGTACCCTTCCAGGTCTCAGTGATGGGTAGACACGACAGGTCTGATCCCCTCACTGACCCTTCGTTTTCTCTGTGCACGAAGCAAGGACGAGGCTTATTCAGTGAATGGGAGGTTCTTGATCGATAATCTATTTCACTCTCAAAATATCCCAGAAGATGGCCTCACTTACTACCACCCTATTTCATCCCTACTCTTTCTTCCTTCTGGGGATCCCGGGGCTGGAACATATACATATCTGGATTGGTTTCCCTTTCTTTGCTGTGTACCTGACAGCTGTTCTTGGGAATATAAGCATCCTTTCAGTGATTGAGACCGAGAGCAGCCTCCACCAGCCCATGTTCTACTTCCTGGCCATTCTGTCATCTATCGACCTGGGCCTGTCAACGTCCACCATCCCCAAGATGCTTGGCATCTTCTGGTTCAAACTGAGAGAAATCTCCTTTGAGGGGTGTCTCATCCAGATGTTCTTCATCCACTTATGTACTGGCATGGAGTCAGCTGTGCTCGTGGCCATGGCCTATGATCGCTACGTGGCCATCTGTAACCCTCTTCGGTACGCACTGGTCTTGACAAACAAGGTGGTAGTCATCATTGCATTGATAATCCTACTGAGACCTTTGTCTTTTGCCATGCCCTTTGTTCTACTCATCCTACGGTTACCATTTTGTGGACACCAAATTATTCCTCACACTTACTGTGAGCACATGGGCGTTGCCCGCCTGTCCTGTGCCAGCATCAGGGTCAACATCGTCTATGGCTTATGTGCCATCTCTGTCCTGGTGTTGGACATCATAGCTATTGTCATTTCCTACGTCCAGATCCTTCGTGCAGTCTTTCGACTGCCTTCCCACGATGCCCGGCTCAAAGCACTCAGCACCTGCGGCTCTCACGTGTGTGTCATGTTGGCTTTCTACACCCCAGCATTTTTTTCATTTATGACCCACAGGTTTGGCCAGAATATTCCACGCTATATCCACATCCTTTTGGCTAATTTCTACGTAGTCATTCCACCTGCTCTCAACCCTGTAATCTATGGCGTCAGAACTAAACAGATTAGAGAACAGGTGCTGAAAGTCTTTTCTAGGAAAAAAACATAACTCTTGTAAAGAATCAAATTAAAGAAGGGAGCAGTACTAATTTTCTTTGTTCAGAACGGAAAGAGAACATTTGGAAGTTATGCAGGCCCCTCTCAGGGGAGACCTGTCAGCCTCCTTCCCAAATCCGGAAATGGAAAGTGAGACCCATGTCAAATGCATGAATAAAACTGTCTTATGATTTTCCATTGTTTGGAAATACTTCAGATTCCCCACTTGGAAGAAAATGAACACTTTGTTCTGCTTTCATTAGGACTGAACACATCACATTCCACAGTCAGCATCATTTTAAAGCAAAACCAGCCCCCCCAAAAGAAAATATCACACAAATAATAATAATTAAAAAACCCCATAAATTCCCTCAAGTTCTAATTTAAACAAAGATAGTGTATCACCCTTACTATGCTGGTTCCCAAAATAATGGCCGCTGAAACACTTGCCATATGCCTGAACTCCCTCTCAGAAAGAATATTATTCTTGACTCTACCATGTAAATGTTGTTAGAGATGAAATCGATCCTATTAATACGATAATCATGTAAGAAAAGAAGAGATTTTCTATCATGAACAGAATTGTAAAAACTTGGCAATCTTGGCAACTTCATAGTCTTTATAGTTTTAAAGCCGTGCTGTGTTACTTTTTGACGGATAAGTACTTACAAAATCTGGTTTATTGATTCCTTTTTTTTAAACAAACAATTATTTTCCAAACAGTTCTGTCTCTGTGTCTGGTGACACTTCACAGAGGACTTTCCTTCTTATGGAAAGCAGGAAGTTTTAGTGATGTTCCAAGTCCAGTATTAGCCAAGTGTGTACATGTGTTCTCTTGTGCCGTATGATACCACACAGTGCTCTCTAGTTCCAGGCGGTATTATTGACATTATTTGTAGAAAGAATTCAGGGAAAATATGTTTATAAATCCTGGGCAATAAATAAAACTAAATTTTTAGCTATATTTTTACTGCAGGATTTCTCAGATCTCTCAATTAACAAATATTCATTTGAAACTCTAAGATGATATTGGCTTCCGATTGCTCCTTTGACCAACCTACAATGCTAATATTCCATAGCATGCACTTTAGAAAAAAAAATCCTACTGATTTTTATTATAATAGAAAAGATGATGCATAAATTCTTAGAGGGAGTTTGTATTAATTAACATCACATCTTTTTTTTTTTTAAGATTTTTTTTTTTTTATTTATTCGACAGAGGTAGAGACAGCCAGCGAGAGAGGGAACACAAGCAGGGGGAGTGGGAGAGGAAGAAGCAGGCTCATAGCAGAGGAGCCTGATGTGGGGCTCGATCCCACAACGCCGGGATCACGCCCTGAGCCGAAGGTGGACGCTTAACCGCTGTGCCACCCAGGCGCCCCTAATTAACATCACATCTTGATTTGAAGCAGTCTGTTATGCTGTCTAATTATAGGCACAAGTGGCTATTCCCGGAATCCCTTTGTGACACTGCACTCATCCCCTAGCTATCTATTTGTTCTACTCATGAGATGGAATTTAATGATGTGGCCCCAATTGTATCTTGAATGATTTGGTTAGAGTTCAATCTGTTTATATGTGTTTTGGCTAATTTGCCTTTAAGTGACTAAATTCACCAATGCAGTCACCTGGGCCTGGAGTCTTCTGTGTTAGAAGGTTGCTAACCACAGATTCAACTTATTTAATAGGTAAAAGACTATTCAGGTCATCGATTTCTTCATGCCTTTGCTTTGAATGTCCTCAGTAAATGCATCATGTTCCTCTAACTTTACCTTGTGTTCCGAGTATGGGCTGATGAGTTAGATTTTTTTTTTTAAAGATTTTATTTATTTATTCGACAGGATAGAGACAGCCAGCGAGAAAGGGAACACAAGCAGGGGGAGTGGGAGAGGAAGAAGCAGGCTCATAGTGGAGGAGCCTGATGTGGGGCTCGATCCCATAACGCCGGGATCACGCCCTGAGCCGAAGGCAGACGCTTGGATGTTACTTGCACTGTGATTTGAACTTTCTGAGAGGTCCAAAAAATTGAGAGTTTTTTTTATTATCCAGCATACAGTTTTTTTGTCATAGGTTTCGAGTGACATTCTTTCCCACTTTTTATATTCTAAGTAAGAACTATAAAACTTTGTAGGAATTTAAATCGTGCAACATTCTCTGAGTAGAAGGGCATCTGTGTATTTCTTCTCAGCATCCTACAATTGTGGCATGGAGTGTGGATTGCTGAATTATAAATATACAGAATGATTGATGAAAAATAAATGGGATTTTTTTTTTTATGGGCTACACCACAGACATTTTGAATCTAATAGGTTTAGAGAGGGCCTAAGCAATATGTATTTTTTAAGAGGCTTCAAGTCTAAATTTTAAAAACTATCATTCTAGAAAGTTGAAACTTGGTTAATAATCAAATTGGGTGATTGTTAAATGGGGAAAATGGGATATCCTTTAGGAATTTAAATGACTGAATGCAGAACTGGCTAACTCAAAACTGGATACCATTCTAATCCCCAACACACACACACACACACACACACACACACACACACACCCCACACACTCCACAGACTACCTGCCTAAGTTGACCTAATCCACAGGAACTTTGCTTAGTTGCCTACCTAACCTTCCTGATGTCCTATCTTCTGGAACTATTCTTACCTTTCTATACTCCCTAACCTTGGCTGATTATGTATCTCCTTTCTATTTGTATCATAGAACTTGTCACATTGATATATCAGAGTGTAAATACCAATATGTCACTAAATATAGAGTAGTGGTTGAGAGTATAGAACTGGTGTCAAACTTCCTAAGTTCAAATTCTATCTCCTTTTTTTTTTTAAAAAGATTTTATTTATTTATTTATTTGACAGAGATAGAGACAGCCAGTGAGAGAGGGAACACAAGCAGGGGGAGTGGGAGAGGAAGAAGCAGGCTCCTAGCGGAGGAGCCTGATGTGGGGCTCGATCCCAGAACTCCGGGATCACGCCCTGAGCCGAAGGCAGACGCTTAACCTCTGTGCCACCCAGGCGTCCCTCTACCTCCATTTTTAACCATCTCTGTGACTATGAGAAAGTCAACTGATTTCTCTATTTCTCAGTTTCCTTATTTGTAAAATGAGGATATTAATCTTATAAATCTTTTTTAGTTTGCATGAGAATTTAATGGGTTAATGTATGTAAAGAAATCAGGGGCGATTATGAGAATGTGGACATTATATGAGTGTTACATGTTATTATACTGAAAGTAAATGTTCATATGTCTCAATCAATTATATGAAACTACTGGAACAAAATGTTTCTAGCCTATTCTTTATGTTCACGTGTTGTAAAGCCTGTCCTTTTTCACCCTTATTCACTATGTGCTATAGAGAACCCATAGATTTGAAAATTTGGTAGGAATAAATTGAGTAAATTTAATTAAGACCCTTCTTCCCATGCCCTGCCCCCCATCGCACACACTTCCTGGTAGTGAGACTTTCTAAGGCAGCTCTGTGTTCTCTGGTGCTCCTCCATGTAGTAAGTCTTCATGTTCTGATGAGGACTATATGCCTAACTCTGGAGTTTAGAGTGTTCACTGGTTCTTGTACCAAACTGAGTCCTCCAGAATAGACTTCATCACTAGGAAAGATGATATTTGGAACTCATATCTGCCATGTCTTTTTCAATCTCAATCTTTTCAGGAATCATATGGGAAAGAAAGGATACATTGATTGTATGCACCTCTGAGACTCTGAAACTGTTTACATACCTTGCCTTAGTCATTTCTATATCCCCAGTGAATTCTGGTCAACAAGTAAACATTAGCTACATGGATCTAAACTGAGTGTGGTTATGAAGACAGCAATAACCAGTAGCAACAATTTTGACACCCCAGCCTGTGAGAAGCTGTGTTCCTAGGAGTCCCATTGAGTGATTTGGCTGTATGTGGAGCCGTGGTGAGATCATAAGAAAATTATGGCTTCAGAGCTAGACAGACTTCTAATCTGAGCTCCTCTAAACTAGCTCATTGAATATGAGTTTGTTGAGTTACTTATCATGTAGATATTTATGATAATTAATTCTAAAAAATATTGTGAGGGTTAAGTGATTATGTATTAAAACCCACTATAAAGAGATTAGAATCTAGTAAAAGTTTAACAAATGTTAATTCTCTTCACAATTGAGCTTGAAGGGTGAAGTACTTGACTGAAATATTTTCCCCATGGTCAACTCATGTCTCTGTTCCTCAACTAACATCACTGCAGCTCAGTATTAGCTGCATTTAAGAATCACTTACATGACCTTAGAACATGGATGCCTGAACACGACTCCCACACTACTTTTCCTTCCCGAGAGTTTCTTTTAAACAGAATCATAGAGTATGTAATCTTTTTTCACTTAACATAATACCTGTGAAATTTACCCATGTGAAACCACACAACCCCAAAAATCAATAGGATTTAATGACAGACAGAAAAGATAATTACCTAAAAATTAATGACAATTTGGCCAACAAGAGGTTTCTTGAAGTAATAATAGATTCTAGAAGTCTGTAGGATAGTGTCTTCAAAAGGTGAAGGAGGTGTAATAACGGGGGAATGGAAATGTGTAATTAGAAAAGTATCATTAAAGAAGAAATAAGGAAAACATTAGATGAACATAGAACACAGACATTAGCATCAAGAAACACTCACTAAAAAAGTAGTGAGGTATGCACTTGAGAAAGAAGGATATTTAGTCAAGAAGAAATGACTGGGACAAAAAGAAAAAAGGAGAATTTATAAATCTGGTAGTAAGGCTTAAATAGTAAAGCAGAGATATGTGATTATATATCATGTTACTTTTAAATATCTCTTGTTTTTAGCCTCAGATGATTCTACATTTTATGCTTGTGTGTGTGTTTTTTAGGAAACAATATTTCAACATTTTGGTAAAGAGTCATACTCAATAATACATTTGCCTCTATGTAACAATTGTTACAACATAAAATATGTCTTTGGATGAGTTACTTCCCACAGAAAACCCACACCCTCTGACCATTGAAAGAGGAGCTCCATGAAGGAATCACACATTCTAAGACAGACAATATAACATTTGTTCATATATTACTCATCAACACAAAGGACTTAGCTCACAGGCTTTGAAAAACTGAAAAATTTAAGAAATCTGTCTCGTATCTTCTTGGTCCTTACCCCATAGATAATGGGGTTCACCATGGGTGGGACAAGAAGATAGATGTTGGCCACAACTATGTGGACATGGGGAGCCACATGGTGACCAAACCTGTGGGTGAGAAAAGAGAAGAAGGCTGGAGTATAAGACACTAAGATGACACAGATATGAGAGCCACAGGTCCCCAAGGTCTTGAGTCGGGCCTCCTTGGATGGGAGGTGGAAGACAGTGTGGAGTATGAGAACATAAGAACAGATGATCAATATGAAATCCACCCCACCAGTGAGGAAGGCAACAACGAGGCTGTAGGCTCTACGGACTCTTGTCTCAGCACAGGCAATCTTGATGAGGGCCATGAACTCACAGTAGGTGTGGGAAATGATATTGGTTCTGCAGTAGGGAAGCCAGCGTAGCAGAAAGGGGTGAGGACTGAGAAGTGCTGTGCCCCGGAGTACTATACCTAGACCCATCCTCCCAATTACAGCATGTGTCAGAATAGCTGAATGTCTTAATGGGTTACATATGGCTACATAACGGTCAAATGCCATGGCCAGGAAGAAGCCAGATTCCATGGTGGAGCAAGAGTGAATCAGGAACACTTGAGTGAGGCAGGCTTCAAAACGAATCTCTCCATCATGGAACCAGAAAAGGCTAAGAAGTTTCGGTACAGCTGTGGTACACACAATAAGATCAGCCACAGCCAGCATGCAGAGGAAGAGGTACATTGGCTCATGGAGGCTGGAGTCCGTCTTGATGATAAACAGCAGAGAACAGTTTCCCAGGAGGGCCAAAACGTAGACCACACAGAAGGGGATGGAGATCCAGATGTGGGCAGCCTCCAACCCAGGAATGCCAATGAGAATGAAGGTTGATGGGTGGACATCAGTCTTATTGTATGTTGACATAACAGGTGTCAGAATTTCTAGCTTTCTCTTCACGAATTTTTCTCTGCACCAAACAGAAGTAATAGCTTATAAATAGTAATAGCTTATAAATTTTCAATCCTTTGGTGAGTTTAGTCAGCCAAAATGCAGAGAATTGCAGGTCATAGAGTAGTTACAATGTCTGTCAATATTTATTAATAATTTCATCATATCTGTCATATTTTATTCTGTAGTTGTGATTTGTTAATAGGGCTGATCTGTAGATTCCAAATGAAGGAAAATATGCAGGTCCCCAAAATTGGAGCTAAATGTATCAAAATCCAAAATCTTCTACCCGCTGAAAAGAGAGTAATACCAACTGAAAGCTAAACAATGTGTAAGCGTCTCAGGTGTATAATTTAGTGATTCAGTACTTACATACAACACCCATATTACATTGTATGTTAACTAACAGGGACTTAAATAAAAATATAAAAAAATAAAATAAACATAAGTGTCGATGCATAGTGGAATAGCTGTATGCTTAATTCATCGAAACTACATTGTATATACTGGCTCCTTCAACTAACTTCTTTCATTTAGGTACATATATTTGTAAACATATATGTAGAATCATATGGGAAAAATTTGTAAGAGTCATGGGTTTGGAGGACTTAGAAACAGTTGTAAGACACAAACGACAGAAGCAGGAGGAACGACAGGAAGTTTGGATAGAAAATATGTCTTTTTTTTTTCTTTAGATTTTAGTCATCCTGGTTCTGGGACATGCCAAGAAGCTCAGTTATAGGGTGTAGCTTTGAGAAAATAATTTCAAGATTTGGGAGGCTGTGTTGGTTGCTTGGGAAGGACCAGAAGGAGGTTCTTCACACCAACCTGGAGCTCAATAAGCATGATGACCAGAGTGGGGCTGATAACAGTGTGTCAGGAAGTGAACAGCTCTTTGCATTACTTGTGACTGTCCACAGGTGACACATCTGTGTTTAGCCCTGCCCTCCCAGGGAGGGAATTGCAGCAATGTGATTATAACCTCGCTCGTGAATTTCCTTCCTCCCTTAAATGTATCGACTTAGTCAAACTGCTCTATGACTGGCTCTCCACTGAGCTCCCTCTCCAGGCAAATTCATCCAAACTTCCCCTCGTGACCTTTCCTTCACTCTGCACACTTCTGCTTGGCTGATCCCTCCCCCCACCCCATGCTGTGATTTGCTGATTATACTTCTTCCATTTCTTAAGACTAGTAGAACATTTTGAAAGTCATAGTGGTCCCAAAATAAACAGATTTTTCCTCCTTTTCTCCTTAGAAGCACAATTGACACTGTTCCACAGACACTCCTTTCAACACTATTGTGGACAGCTGAAGATTATGCAGTGTTGTGATCAGGAAAAATACTCCCTAAGTCAGTGTCCACTGAAGCCAGGATTGGAATATGCATAGCAGACTGGGCATCAGTATGGAGCGACAGTGATGACATGTGTTTTGCTATTATTCCATTGAAGTTTCGTACCCAGAGTTTCTGCTTGCTGTGGTTATTTGGCCTTCAAGATCCCTAGAGACGGATATTCTCTTTTGAATGCAAAAACAGCTGGATAGGTGGGTCAAGGTTCTATGGAAAGTTTAGGTAATGACATTTCTGTCTGAAGCACACTATGAATTGGGACAGAAGAGAAACCCAGGGAAACCAATTCATTGGGGAGTTATATAATAATAGTTAAACATTTTAAAATGCTTGATGTGTGTCAGGTGTTTTTCTGAGAATATTTCATGTATTATCTCATAAATTTCATCTCCATTTTGATGAGAAGAATTTAGGTAACTTCTAGAATTTTAAATATTTATAATAAGTGATAGACCTGTTTCTAGCCCAGGCACTGATTCTAAAGCCCTTATTCTTAACTGTGGTGATAAAAACTGCTCTAATGAGATGACAGTCTATTTACATTTGTGCATATAAGAAGAAGACGAGGATTGTTCTGTATCTAACCATAAAAAAAAGCCATCAATATTAATTTAATAATGAATACTGGTCAAAAGCACCCAACTATTATATTCCTTAAAGGAAATGGTCCAAATCTAAGCTTTTCTCTTCTTAATTAACCCTCCTGCACTTTCAACAGATGACCTCTCGGAGGGAAAATTAACCTCTCAATCTCAGAGAGAAAATTAACCTTTGCCACCAGACAGCTCTGTCAACCTTACCCCGTCCTACCTTTACGTTTATGTACACACATATACATTAAGCTAGTGCATTTTCACATACTTTCCTTCTTTTGCCCTAAAATGAAACTTCATATCCTTTTATCTCTATTTGTAATTCCATCAACATTCTCATATTTCTCCTGCACTTTTGCCTTCCCTCCTTCTACTATGTTCTATGCCATTACACAATTTAAACATATTTTGCCAACAGAAAATATGTGGACAGGGGCACCTGGGTGGCTCAGTGGGTTAAGCATTTGACTTTCGATTTCAGCTCAGATCATGATTTCAGGGCCTTGAGATCTAGCCCTGGGTCGGGCTCCATGCTCAGCGGGGAGTGTGCTGGAGAGTCTCTCCCTTTCCCTCTGCCTCTCCACCACCTTTCTCTTTCTCTCTCTCAAAAGAAACAAATAAATCTTCAAAAATAAAAAACAAAATATGTAGACAGATTACATAGAGAAAACATTTACACTGAAGTAAATGCAGATGTTTAATCACATAAAATAGACTTATTCTTACTGGCAATCAGGAAATGAAAAATTAAATGAATATGATACAATTCATACGGTATGATACTTTTAACCAACAGAATTTCAAGGTTGATGATAACAAGCATTAGTGAGGTTTGGGTTAAAGAGTGATTCTTATGCCCAATTGATTGGAGAAGATTGACCCTACTCTTAGAGGAAAATTGCATAGTATTATTCTTATTAAAAACAAAGTTCTGAGCAGAGAAATTTAACTACTTGCCATCCTAGGGAAACTGTTCACATATACTTATGGAAGCATATATAGTAACTCTCATGGCGAAAGTGCCTGTAATAGAATTAATAGTGAAACATTCAAAATGTCCAACAAGAAAATAATACTGACCTTAAAAATTGGTGTTATCTTTGTATTATAGAACACGCAGAAATGCTTAGAATAAGTAAAGTATATTTATGTAAGTATACTTCTGACATAGAAACACATTTGAGTGAAAAAAATGAAGAAGTTTGATTTTTCCATTAACATTGACACCTATGCAAAAATTGCAAGCATATATACATATATATGTGCATATACACACACCTTTATAATCAGAATTTCATAAACTTTAGAAACAACCTAAAAAGGATACACAGCCAGTGGAGGAGAGATCTAAACTGTGGAATGGATGGGAAGAGGTGTAGAGAATATAATTTAGCTGTATCTGCATGGCTTGGCATTTTTAAACAGTGCCAATATATTCTATATATTCATGTATTATTACATGTATAGTTTAAGGCAAGTAAATAAATAACTCAGTTGCAAAATATATTTATAGGAAAATAATACAAACCAAGAAATTACAAGAATATGGCCTTCCATGTCTTACAAAATATTAGCAAGTTTTCTAACCTCTTGAAAGATGTTTTCTATATCTCTCTGCATATAGAGAACTGGTCATCTATACAATTCATGAAAGTGGTAACCTTATGTCTTTGTTTGTCATAGTGTTTCTTCACACATACAAACCCTAGGTAACCTGGTTAGAATTGAAAACTCTGCTCACATATCAGCTGTAAGAATATTTTCTAGGAACTTTGAACCATCATGGACCTCCATCCTCAAGTGTTCCTATGCTATCTGTACTTACCTGTCTTCTATCTCTTGTCATATTGTATTTTATATTTCTGCATGTTTTTCTCCTTTATTATATTGCGAATTCTTACTTGACAGAGAGAGGCCATGTATTTTCATACATTTGCTTGTCCCAATGAATGAAGAAAAGAGAACAGGAGAAGTTAAGGGAGTGTTATTATTTTTCTGGTAAATAATTTCAATATAAATTTAAGACAACCAGCGGAATCACTATAAATTTATTATAGTCCACACTATCCCCAAACACCACAGTGCATTAATAGTTTTCCTGATTCTAATATTAAGTCTTTAAGACATACCCAGGGATTAGCTTCCAACAAAATCGAATTCTGTTAGCTTTTGATTCCTTGTCTGACTATGCAGCATAGAAAAAAAGAGGCCTTGGGGAGGAATAAAATGGAAAAAGAAAAGCTTATAATGTTTTTGAGCTAAATTCTACACCCCTATCCATCTCTTTACAAAAATAAATCAACATGAAGTGGCGTATATTAGGTACATATAGTATTTACATTGCAGGCATTATCCCATTTAATCCTTAAGGGGGGTCTTAAGTAGATAACCATACTTACAACACAGATGAAAAAAAAAAACAAAACAAAAAACTAAGTTAATTTAAGTTCCCCAAAACCATTCTATGAATTCAAAGATCTGGAATTTGAAAGCAAGTATAATTACCAAGTCTGTCATCTTTGCATTCATCTTTAGGAGATGAGCCCTCCATAAGGTTCCATCAATGTAAAAGGGCACAATGCATTGAAGACTGCTTGAGCAGCATGAATCATTGCTCAGATACCATAGATTTGCTCAGGATATAGGACTGATACATCTATACCCTCATCCTCTCCTCCATCAGCCTTCCTCTGATGTACTGAACTACGCAGAGAAGCCCACACACAAATTTATCCTCAATAAAAGTTGTAGCCTAATCTCCACCCCTACAGAGTAAAACAGCAGTGGTGTACTCAGGGGTCACGAACCCAAATGGGTTCAGGTGCCCTGAGAAATCGTACTCAGGATGTCTTCCCTAGAGTCTGTGTGCTCTGATTAGAGCCCTGAAGACATCCGTTTGGCTATTGTCCGCTCAGCTAGCCCATGATACGAACGAATGGGACTAAAATTGCCTTAAGTACCAGGGGTTCTGTGAGGATGAGGATGAGCGCCTTGGTCTGAGGAAGACCTCACTTCTCTCAAGACCTTTAGCATTTCTAAATGAGCTCAGTTATAGCCATGTTTTCTCATTTCTAGGGCTCTCATGGGCATAGAGTGGGGACGGCCTCCCCGCATGACAAGAAAAGAAACCACTGGGAGTTGAACTTGAGTTCAGAACTCAGGTTCTAAGTCTTTGGAGCTAACATCTTAATAACAGGAGAATCCAAGAAGGGTGGGGGTAGGGCAGGGGAGTTTTTCTGGACTGTCTCTGGAGTCTGCCTCTCAGCAGGCTTGCTTGAGTCTCAGAATTGTTTGCTCTGAAATACATCATGTGTATGTATGAAGAAAGGAGAGATAAGTGTCCAGTTCCTTCACTTTTTATTTTTAATATAGGAAAATATAAATAAAAAACAAACATCAACCATAATGTCACTTTGATATTTGGTTCAATTTTACTCCATGATTTGCATATCATATGATTTAGAATATTCAGATCTTATTAGGCTTTAAGATTTTATCTCATAATCTAAATTCGATGTTGTGACATGTACCTTATTCTTTTCATAATTCATCAGAATAAATTTCACAGAAAATTTATTGAATTATATGAAATTAATCAAAATGGGATTTTGATGAATGTTGAGTTGCATCTAAATATTAATGTGGAAAATGTGACAGCTTTAAACAGGTCATCCTTTCAGCCATCTAAATTTTTTTTGTTATGTTCTGTTAACCAGCAAATAGTACATCATTAGTTTTTGCTGTAGTGTTCAACGATTCATTAGTCGCGTATAACACCAAGTACTCATCACAACACATGCCTTCCTTAATACCCATCTCCTGGTTACTCCATCCCCCATCCGCCTCCCCTCTCTAACCTTCAGTTTGTTTCCCGGAGTCCAGAGACTTCCGTGGTTTGTCTCCCTCTCAGATTTCTTCCTGTTCAGTTTTCCACCCTTCCCCTGTGGTCCTCCGTGCTATTCCCTATATTCCACATATGAGTGAAGCCATATGATAATTGTCCATCTCTGCTTGACTTATGTCATTCACTATAACCCCTTGTAGTTCCATCCATGTTGATGCAAATGGTGGGTATTCAACCTTTTGATGGCTGAGTAATATTGCATTGTATATTTATTGTGCTTTTACACGCATTCCAGCCTCCTTTGAGAGGTTTGAACAGTTTTAAAATAATTTTGTGTCAATCTCACCAATATTTGATTGTAGAAGTTGGAATTCTATCATACTATGTTTACACTTACTTATATTCTTTGTGCATGTCTTGGGATGCGTCCTATAAATTACATATACACAGTGGGGCTCTATCATATGTGAATTCCATATTTACAAGTTTGTCGACTCCATAAAATTTATTTGTAACCCCAAATAAATTCTCATGGTACTTTAGCAGTCACTTGTAGATGTGCAAAGAGCTGGGAAAAATTCGACTTCCCCAACAATCACATTCTCAGCTGAGGCTGAACAAAGCCAGGTTCTGACTTCCCATTTCAGCTATAAACAAGTGTTTTTACATTCCATTTAATGCCATGTTTTTCTTATTTTTGTACTTTTTGTTGATTCCACTGTTTAAAAAGGCCTATAGTCCTGAAATGCACCAGAATAAGTAAATATCTTATTATTTATTTATGGAGTGCACTGGAGTAAAATAATATTTTTCTAGTGTTCCTTAGTGCAAGAAGTTGGCACTGTGCTTTATGGAGAAAATAACCATGTTGGATAAACTTCATTCAGGTCTGTGTTATAGCACTGCTGGTTGTGGTTCAGAGTTAATGAATCAAAAATAGGATACACCCAGACAAAGAAGAGGAAATTCGTCTATCTGCATATGAAGCCACTCTGGAGAGTACTAAAGTAACATTTGTAGCGTGTGATATAAATATGGAAAAGATGAAAAAGAGGCTAGATTTGTGGATTCATGAGATGACAACTAATAAAAACAGTATGGTGGACACGTTATGGTGAGGTCAGAGATAGTTACAGTTATGTCGCCCAGGGTCAGAAACAAAACAAAACAAACAAAAAACAAGCTCTTCTTGGATAGCGCTGGGTTCGCCAGCACACTTCAAAAGGCAACAGAGCATATTAAACTTAGAGTCAAGGCAGGTTATGCTAATTAGTCGGTGGCAGAAGAGTTTTTAAAATGCCTACTTATATGCAGGAAAAGGATTATGTGGAAAACAGGGTTTCAGCACTGATGAGACTTGCTTGCTCTATACAGATGTTGGTGAATGAAACACAAGTGGCCTCCAAATCTCCTGGCTTTTGACCATTTAGAGACCGCACAATTAATCATAAGAGCTATGATTAAACTATGATAATAGCTATGTATTAAAGTGAGTGTCTTTTCTCAGAAACACACATTAAAAAATGGTTATTGACTGATGGATTGAGAAAATTGTTGTGACAAGAGGCTTGTAGGAAACTTACTCTGCATTTCCCCGAAGAGCAACGGCACCAAAATTTCTAATTCAATGTTCGAGGTGAGTTTATAGAGCACAGCTACTCAGGATAATGAGAACTGACTATGTTTGTGTGAATACATATATGTGTGTGTACACACACACACACACACTCACGTCTGGGGGCAGTCTCGTCCTTTCTTTCCCCCACAGGAGAACTCAGGGGCTGAGGGAATCTCTCTTGGGGCAGAACGGTGCCAAATTGGGGGAGATGGGATGTGGATAAAATGAAACTTTTCTTCTTATCCTTTTCAATTTGTCTTTTCTTGTATGCTCCACCAAAGTCCTGTAATCTCTCATCCAAATTCTGGAACTCCCATAAAGGCCTTTCCATCCATTATTGCTTGTTAAATCTGTGTTTTTGTATTGGGAGGAGTACTGGGTTCTGTCACCTTGCTGACCTAAACCTCACTCTTCTGCCTTCATTCCCTTAGGAGCTAGGGACCCCTAATGGTTCTCTCTTTTTGAATCAGAATTAGACACTAGAATCCTTAGAGACCTTGTGTTGGCTCCAGGGAATTTTCTGTTGAAAGCTCCTCCCAGGCAAAGGGCAATGCCATCATAAAGACTGAGCGGGTGAGGTAAAACAGACTCAGGATCCCATCCTGGTGCTCAGCCTGGTGAGTCTTCCCTGTCTCTCAGCACAGAGAGCATCCTTACCTCACGGTGAGGAGTGAAGGGAAAGAAGGGGAATGGGGAGGAAGAGACGAGACATGCGGGGGAAAGAAGGCTAAGAATGATGCTTAGACAAGGAGTAGGATCATGTTAGGAAAAACCATCTAGTCCAAGGAAAGCATTTGGATTTTAGCCTGAATCCATTCAATGTGCATTTTAGGAAAATCAGTCTGCTTTATGATCTCTAAGGGATGATGGATAACTAGTATTTTTGGAACATGATTCAGTGTTTTAAAAAAAAATGGTTTAGGGGCGCCTGGGTGGCACAGCGGTTAAGCGTCTGCCTTCGGCTCAGGGCGTGATCCTGNNNTGTCAAATAAACAAATAAAATCTTAAAAAAAAATAAAATAAAAATAAAAAATAAAAAAGTGATTGGTTTAAAGCTAACAACATACTTGCAGTTCTTATCTTTATTACCTCTCTTTTATAGATGAAAGGAGCTTGTTATTTACTTTCCTTTAACTACAGAGTGAATAAGTCCTGAAGCTGGGTATCAGCACAATTGGTCACAGTGGAGAGCTGTTGCTTTTAAGCACTGTAAAGTACTGTGTTGTAATAACCCCCCCAAACGATCCCATGGGGATGGAGATAAATGTACAGATTTTAAAGATATTGGAAAAGTAGAACCAACTGGTTTGTTTTTTTTTTTTTTTACTTTTTAATGTGTGAAGGGGAAGAGAGTGCTTTTCAGATATTTTTTTCTTTCATTTTTTTAAGATATAATTGACATACAACGTGATATTAGTTTCAGGTGTACAACATGATGTATGATTGCTAAATGATCACCACAGTAAGTCTGGTTATTATCCATCATCATACATCATGAATCAGATTTTTTTAAATGTTTTTTTATTATATGTTAGTCACCATACAGTACATCCCTGGTTTCTGATGTAAAGTTCGATGATTCATTAGTTGCGTATAACACCCAGTGCACCATGCAATACGTGCCCTCCTTACTACCCATCACCGGTCTATCCCATGAACTCTACACCTGTGAGCTAAAGTAATTTTCTTATGTACTGAGGATCTATTGTGTGTGGGTATGATGAATAAAGGAAAACATTGTTTTTATGGCTTTCTAAGACTACTGTGTACATTCCTGATCTTCAGAGATGTTATTGAGGAATACAAAAAAATTTTAATAAAAGTATCTGCCATTGGCACGTTACTGACATTGATAGATCAGAAAATTAAGCCTTTTTATCCCTGCATTGTTCACATCATACCTTTTTAGAGTATTCACTATTCCATTAGCAGCCCAGAACATTACCGAAGAAAGACTTTATTCTTATGGTCATTTTGCAGTGTCTCCTACAAATAACATGTATTGTTTTTAGCTTCCTTTCTTTGCAAAAGTCTAGCATTTCTTCCTGGACTTCCAGCTTTTCATCCATATTGTACTACTCCTTCTAGTACTTGTTTATCATGGACATGACCCTCTTCTTCGTGGCTTTGTTCCCGCATAACAATGTCTGGTAAATACCCCTATTGTCTTACTGAAACTGTGACCATTATTAGTACTGCTCCCCTGGAATCCTACAATGAAACAAAATGATGAGAAGACACTTTTCACTCCAAAACAATTACATGTAATGAATGATCAAATGCTGTGAAAAATCGCTACCAAATGCAATAAATAAGGCACATGAAAGTATGTAACAGTTTGGGTAACTTTGAAAATATTTGGGGGCGCCTGGGTGGCTCAGTCAGTTAAGTGTCTGCCTTCAGCTCAGGTCATGATCCCCGGGCCCCGAGATCAAGCCCAGCATCAGGCTCCCCACTCAGTGGGGAGCCTGCTTCTCCCTCATCCTCTGCCTGCTGCTCCCCCTGCTTGTGTTCTCTCTCTATATATCAAATAAGTAAATACGATCTTAAATAAAAAGGAAAGAAAATGATAGATTGAGCTCACTCAGAATATGCCACTTAGTCTTTTCTTCAATATATTTGTCATCTATCTTAAACTCTTAAAATTATGACTGCCTCAGATTTACAAAGAAGACACTGATGTCTTTTATTCCGATGGACGTGGGTTTAAAAGAGATTATATATGTGTGTGGCTGTGTGTGTCCGACATGACTGAGGCATGAATTAGCTTTTCCTTACTATCCATTCTCTTCCCATTTCAATGTAATGACTTCCTCTTCACTTTCTTTCTGTACTTTTGCAACTCTAAGCGTTTGAAGCATTTGGAAAGTGTCTGAAACGATTCTAGGTTCAGGTCCGTAAGTGAAAATATGGTAACTATATTTTTCTACATGTGTTTATAAAGATTAGAGCTGATTCTGCACAGGCTCTCACAACATAGAGCTAGCACCTTAATGAATAGCCACAGCTGCTGTTTTGACCACATTTACTTCCTCTTTTGTAACAGGAATGAATGAATATTAACAAATGGATTGACTCCTATCCCATAGACTTATTTTTAATAGTTTACACTACATTTTCATGACTCTGTGTTCATTGACACTTGTTACACATCTTGTATGTTAAAATCTATGTGTTACCATCTAACCAAGTGGAACCAATAGAAAGAACTATTTACAGAGGCTGGCATAGTCCTATATATGCCAGGATGGAAAGTAAATTATGTTGGTCATAGATATGATCCATAGATAGATAGATAAATCGATAGATAATGATAGAAGATAATTAATGAAGTAGGTATTAGGCAAAATCTTAACATGATACCAGCAATGAGACTATTGCAAATTAAAGAAAAGAGAGACAAACATGAATATATTATGTACAATGTTCTATTACAATCTACTGCATTACTTCTTCCAAAGGCTTCTTACTGAGAATTCACTTCTCCATATTGCTTTATATGGATTTCTACTTGTATATCTTTAATTGTGTGAATTAATGGAGGAAGAAAATCTACATAATTGTACGATGTTTTTATTTTTCTTAGGTTTAAAACGTTGCAGAGTTTTACCTGGGGTCCTGCAGATTAGTGAACACACATCTGTAAGAACATGGATTTATGCATTACCTAGCAGGATGTCCCTCCCCAATGACACCCAGTTTCATCCCTCCTCCTTCTTGTTGCTGGGGATCCCAGGACTGGAAAGTGTTCACATGTGGATTGGCTTTCCCTTTTGTGCTGTGTACACGATCGCACTCTTAGGAAACCTCACGATTCTGTTCGTGATCCAGGCTGAGAGCAGCCTACACCAACCTATGTTCTACTTCCTGGCCATGCTGGCTGCTATTGATTTGGGTCTGTCCACGGCTACCATCCCCAAGATGCTCGGGATCTTCTGGTTTGGTCTCAAGGAGATACTTTTTGATGCTTGTCTCACTCAGATGTTTTTTATCCACAACTTCACCGGTATGGAGTCAGCAGTCCTGTTGGCAATGGCTTATGACCGCCACGTGGCCATCTGCAACCCACTCCGATACAACATCATCCTCACCAACAAGGTTGTTTCTGTGATTGGTGCTGGCGTGTTAGTGAGGTCGTTTATTTCTGTAATTCCATTTGTATTTCTTATTTTGCGATTGCCCTTCTGTGGGAATCATGTCATTCCCCACACCTACTGTGAACACATGGGTCTTGCTCGCCTCTCTTGTGCCAGCATCAAGATCAATATCATCTATGGCCTGGGTGCTATTTCAATCCTAGTCTTTGACATCATAGCCATTGCCCTTTCTTATGTTCAGATACTCCGTGCTGTTTTCCGTCTTCTGTCCCGTGAAGCACGCGTCAAGTCCCTCAGCACATGTGGTTCTCACGTTTGTGTCATTCTTGCCTTCTACACACCGGCCCTCTTTTCCTTTATGACACATCGCTTTGGCCATAACGTCCCCCGCTATATCCACATACTCCTGGCCAATCTGTATGTTGTCGTGCCACCAATGCTCAACCCTGTCATATACGGAGTCAGGACCAAGCAGATCTATGACCGTGTGAAGAAAATGTTATTCCAGAAACAAGGAAATGGAAAAGAATGACACCTAATACATGTGCAGTTCAGTATGAAATTTTATGAAAATTAAATCAGAGATGCCTTCTCATAGAGATTATGTTAAAATATATGTCTGTAGGGGAGCGTGGGAGGCTCATCTGTGAAATGTCTGCCTTCAGGTCAGGTCATGATCCCAAGGTCCTGGGATCACCCCACATCGGGCTCCCAGCTTGGCAGGAAGCCTGCTTCTCCCTCTCCCACTCCCCTTGCTTGTGATCCCTCTCTGGCTGTCTCTCTCTGTCAAATAAATAAATAAAATCTTTTAAAAAATATATGTGTCTATAGTGGTTCTATTCTGTATTTAAATGCATTTAATTTCCACGTGCCTTTCAGACCACTTCCCAGTATCCATTATTGCATCCTCTTTGTCCCTCAAAATTTGATTTAGTAGGTCATGTCATATTTTCTATTTATCTAAATATATGATTGATAGTTACATATCAAAAGTTTTTTTATCATTTTAGTCCTTTTTAAAATTTTTTTAATAATATTTTTTATCATATTATGTTAGTCACCATACAGTACATCCCTAGTTTTTGATGTAAAGTTCCATTATTCATTACTTGCGTATAACACCCAGTGCACTATGCAATATGTGCCCTCCTTACTACCCATCACCGGTCTATCCCATTCCCCCACCCCCTCCCCTCTGAAGCCCTCGGTTTGTTTCTCAGAGTCCATAGTCTCTCATGGTTCATTCCCCTTTCTGTTTATCCCCCCTTTCTTCTTCCCTTTCTTCTCCTACCGATCTTCCTAATTCTTATGTTCCATAAATGAGTGAAACCTTATGATAATTGTCTTTCTCTGCTTGATTTATTTCGCTTAGCATTATCTCTTCCAGTTCTGTCCATGTTGCAGCAAATATTGAGAAATCATTCTTTTTGATGGCTGAATAATATTCCATTGTACACATGGACCACATCTTCTTAATCCAGTTATCTGTTGAAGGGCATCTCAGCTCCTTCCACGATTTAGCTATTGTGGACAATGCTGCTATGAACATTGGGGTGCATATGGCCCTTCTCTTCACTACGTCTGTATCTTTGGGGTAAATACCCAGTAGTGCAATTGCTGGATCTTAGGGCAGCTCAATTTTTAACTTTTTAAGGAACGCCCACACTGTTTTCCAAAGTGGCTGTACCAACTTGCATTCCCACCAACAATGTAGGAGGGATCCCCTTTCTCTGCATCCTCTCCAACATTTGTTTTTTCCTGCCTTGTCCATTTTTGCCATTCTAACTGATGTAATGTGGTACCTCAGTGTGGTTTTGATTTGAATTTCCCTGATGGCTAATGATTTTGAACATTTTTTCATGTGTCTGTTAGCCATTTGTATGTCTTCATTGGAAAAGTGTCTGGTCATATCTTCTGCCCATTTTTTGATTTGTTTATTTGTTTCTTGTGTATTGAGTTTGAGAAGTTCTTTGTAGATCTTGGATACCAGTCTTTTATCTGTAGTATCATTTGCAAATATAATCTCCTATTCCGTGGGCTGCCTCTTAGTTTCTTTGGCTGTTTCCTTGGCTGTGCAGAAGCTTTTTATCTTGATGAAGTCCC